>NC_137814.1:53500950-53560950 GCF_963921795.1 Nannobrachium achirus | reverse complement strand
TAATAATAATAGTATAATAATAGACCTGAATTTTGAGGATAAATGGGAAAACTAGGGGGTGGCAATTGCCATCCCACCAAAACCCCAAATGACGCCCTCAATATGCAGTACCCAGTGTAAAACAAAATAAGAGTTTTGCCTTACCTTAACTCTTGCCAAGATACCACAATTATCTGTTTTCCTTCAGTTTTCTCTAAAATGTATTCATTTTCCCTCTCTCTCTCTCTCTCTCTCTCTCTCTCTCTCTCTCTCTCTCTCTCTCTCTCTCTCTCTCCCTCTCTCTCTCTCTCCAGTTGAAATGTCCGTCCTTTGCTTTTATCCCCTTTAAATGTTCTCACCCACCTTCTCTTAGTGACCTCAAGGAGGTGGAGTTGAAGTTGATTCTTCAATAATTATGGAAATGCTCTAAAGCTATGTTCCCTGTCAGAATCATTACCTAAACGCCCAATCTCAATCTTTTGACCAAATTGAAAATTTAGCTTTACTCTCTAACACGGCTGCATCATAGTGCCTTACTGCCTATATAGTATGTACTAAGCCAATCATAATGCTTGTAATTTTTGAATTGAAGTAATTCAAGTAAACTGATATGAGGACATAGGCAATAAGGCAGGGTGAATCAGCAGTGTTAGGAGAGTTAGGCAGATTTAAATAAACGCAGATGAAATATGACTTCACAGTTCACATCACCACCTAGAATAATATTATCTTGACTCCTTTTGCCTCATACAGCTTGATCCAGAATTCCTTTTTTCTTTACTTAAAATTCAAAATCGTATCCCATGATTTTGTAACCCATTTTTCACCCATGCCAATTTCATAAACTGTAATCCTGGGTGCTACTCTCACTCTGCCAAGCTGGGGAGAGCCCTGAACTGAGCTCATGCTTCCTCCAGTGAATGAGGAGTGAGTCTCCCCAGTAGGACGTAGCACGTTATTCCAACCAGTTCTTTCCCCTCCATCAGGCAGCCCAGCTGACCAGGGCCAGGCAGTATAGAGACCAGGATTACTGCATGTTTTTTGTGAGGGTACCTACCCTATAGGGGACACGGGGAGAACAACTCCACACAGAAAGGATGTTTTGCCAACCCCACCTACATGTATGGGCACTGGTGACATACAGTAGAGGAGAGAACACACTCCCTGTATCCCCGGGAGGAATCGAACCCTGGACCTTCCAGCTGTGAGGCGACAGCACCACCGTGCCCCCCTGATCTAGAAATCCACGACAACATTCACTTCTGATCAGAAACATAAACATGGGTTTAGACTGGCACTTCATAGGTCATTTAAAGCCAGTGTTTGATAGCATTAAAACAGGATATGACTGGCCTCTTCATTTCCATACACGGGTAATGGAAGGTTTAATGAAGGTTGACCTTCCTCTCCTGCTTTGTCTAAGCTATTAGAGAATATGTGGCCCTTCAGCTGAATTCCTCCAATTTGCCTCCTAGTCCTATCTGTAACTCTCTTAAAAAGAGAGATAAAGTAATATTATAAAATATACTTTTAACATTTTAACATAATCAACCGTCACAGAGCTTTGCGAGACGTCGGTACAACATGGTCAAAAGCCCCCATTTTATCTGATCATTTTCAAGCTGTTGTATAATGACTTCCAAGTTTGTATTGTTTGGTGATTAACAATAAAAAACATCTCAAACTGCATGGCCTCAGATCTTCTACAAATAGTCAACACAACTCATCTCTCAGGTTCCTTCTCACAGGCCCTTAAAACTGTTGGCATTCATACATAGTAACTAGAAAAAGTGCTCCTCAGAGCACAGGTCTCCACCAGGTCAAGTAGGTTTTTGTGGGCCAGCAATGTTTGGAATTCGGCAATCAGGGTGGGATATATGTCATGTGACGTCTTGATCACATGACTAATAATGGATATATAATGTGTACTGAAACTACCGATTTGAGTATATGTTTGGACAAAATCTGTAGGAGTAATATACTACCAGTAAGACGCTTAGAAGCGACCTCGCCCTAAAGGGCGTGGTCGCGCAGAGGGCGAGGTTGCGCATGACGTAATTCACACAGGACGGAATTCATTATTAATATATTGGACCCTTTTATGGGCATATTGGTTGGATCGTCAGTTCCACTGAAAGATTCTGTTTTGTACAACTGTACATCAGGGATCTCCATATATGGGCATACAAGGGACAAGGACGGAATGCGATGTCACAATGTGATGTCACGTATATATCCAGGGTTTGATCTTTGATGTGATGTCACAATGATGTCACAATGTCAACAATGTGACAATAGACTATAGACATTGTGCCGTTACGTGTCTACGGATCTACGGACAAGATGTGACGGTTTTCATAATTGCGCTATAACAGCACAATGTGAAACGGGTGGCATTTCGTCCTCTGCCTAGTGAGATAGATGTGTGTGCAAAGGTTCAGAGCAATCATGATTTGGGGCATTTTGTTCAAAAAGGGCCACTCACTCCTGCAAACTTTAGATGCCAATCTTAGCCAATCTAAGGCATGTTGATCACATGACTGTAAAGATAATGTGTACGAAGGTTTTTCCTTGGCCTCTAGGGAGTGTGAGTTTAAAGTTTCTGGCATTTTTTTTCAAAACGGAGCACTCTTGCAAACTTTGGAAGCCAATCTTTCAAATATGAAAAATCTGACAGACGCGTGTGGCTTAATGACTATAAAGATAATGTGTGCCTGATGTTTGGACAAAATCTGTAGGAAAAGCCTCAAAAATGTTTAGCAAAAATCGGCCTCCAGGTGGCGCTACAACAGGACTATGTGCAGAGGTTCTGCTCTGGCATCCAGGGTGCACGTGCACAGTTTCACGTCTATCGTTGATCACGTCGATCACCAACGGTACCGGAGATTAGCTGTTCATAGACAGACACAAGGACAGACGGATGAACGGACAGGGTGCAAAACAGTCTCTGGCCCGCCTTCGGCCTGTTGGAGACAATAACACCTCAATGAACAACTAGAAGTGCAGGTCTCTGCCAGGCCGGATTGCCTACGCAGGGGCTGCACATTTTGGAATTCAGTCATAGCCAATCGGAAGGTATACAGTATATAGTATGAAAAATCTAACCCACACACACACACACACACACACACACACACACACACACACACACACACACACATATACTGTATATATACACACAAACACAATACATGAATGACAAGACAGAACCCACAATTCACTGACAACATGATAAAAAACTAGAATAGGCTACCAGTCATAATGGCTTGTTTGTTCCGAAGCCCTATACTTGTGGGGACAAATGTCCTCGAAGCCCTAGGTATCCTGCTGTGTACCGTCGTCCTGAGGGAAAAAGGTTGTATTGACTGTAGTGGATGCACATCTTGGGATGACTTCATTAATAATGTGTACCCATTTTCTGTGAGTTTTGGACAAAATGTGTAGGAGTAGAAGTAGAAGAACCGGTGGAAAATCTGTGGGACAAATGGTCGTGGAAGAACTATTGAAAGTCAGAGCTCAGCTTCAATCCGAAAATGTTAAAAAGAAAAACACAACACAAGCCAGATATCATGGTGTAGTCACAGATTCAGACCTTGAGTTTCAACACAGCCATATTAACACAGATCTTGCAAAGCCAGCACTACTATCATCTTAAGAATATGTCAAGGATTAAAGGACTTAAACAAATAAACTTGCTTTGCCTTATGCAAAGCCAGTTCATTTCATTTGTGTTAGGACACAGGGTGCAGCATACATGATGGAATAGTGAAATTGAGAGTGTGACCTTTAACTGGCAGTCATTAGGCCTACTACAGCTCTGCTGGTGGAGGAGGACACTGCATGTCTGCTGGACAGAAGAGAGACTGCTGTGATCAACAGCATCACGTGTTAGTGACAAAAGGGACAGGGTTTTTTATTGTTGCTTCAAACTACCAAACTAGTGTTATTATAGTGAACTAAAACTAATACAATAACTAATGCTAGAATTCTCTCTTTCTCTCTCCAATCCACACACTGCCTCCACAATTATGCCTGTTACAGTTCACCCCGTATGTACATTCGACATTGTTTGTGTTCTTTCATTGTGTCTGTTTATTTTTTGTGTATGTTTGTTTTAGAAAAAAGGGGAAGCACTGTAGGTATTTGATTTGAAACTGTATATCTTAACCTGTGCTTTGCAATTAAAATATTTAATACACAATTAGGCTTCATAATCGCCTAATGATTTGAGATTTTTGCACAACTGTCAAAATTGTTTCCATGTTGAAATGTTCATCGATTTTCAAATATTTTCAAAAATTGTGAAAATAGACGATCTGCAAGTCCACAATGCATCCATCTGCTGTATACAATAATTACATCATGGCCTATTTAAGTTATTGTCAGGTTATATAAAAGCTTTGATAGCTTTGATAGCATTAAAACAGGATAAGACTGGCCTCTTCATTTCCATACACAGGGAGGGAATGGAAGGTTTATTCCAGCGTGACCTTCCCCTCTTGATTTGTGTAAGCTATTAGAGAAGTCAGCGAAGGGCAGGTAAGCAAACATTCACAGGCATCAAGCCTATTTAATTTCCACGTCTCATTTCTTTTACAGCATCAAAGCATGTGACTAGAAAGCAGTGGTGGACAGTAGCAAAGAACACTTATTAAGGTACTGACTGTAGTTTAGTTAGTAGAGAAATGTACATTACTTGAGTATTTGTATTACTTGATATTTGTATGACTTCCATTCCATTTCAAAGACAATATTATACTTTTGACTCCACTACATTTCTCAGGCGCTATTCTAAATATAGTGATAATAGGGTTGAGTACTTTGTCCACCACTGGTAGAAAACCACTGTGAGAGCCTTAAAATGACCAGACTTCATCTGCTATAGAGATGATCATCCATTGAGTAAGAAAAACAGAATAATTCAGTTGAGCCAAACCGAGTTGGCAATACAAGTGTTACAAATAATGTTTATGTTGAACAAATAACAGGCTCTAATATGGGATCTAATATGTTGTGTCTTTTAAGCATTATTCACCCATTTGCTCCTGGTCTCCTGTTTTTGCCCCCAGTCATCTACTGCTAAATCAAACGATGGATTATGCAAAGCCACTGTATTTGACACACACAGGAAATGCAGGACGCCAGCAGGGCGGGAATTTACATAGACAATTAGGAGGTGAAATTGAGCCTAGGAGATTTCCAAGGGTCATCTGAGCCATCAGTCCAAGGTGACAGCTAGCTATCACAGGACAGGACAGGACAGGACAGGACAGGACAGGACAGGACAGGACAGGACAGGACAGGACATACAGTAGTAGGGCTGCACGATATGGACAAAATGTCATAGCTCTGTGTTTATGCCAAATATTTTTATATCAATACGATATATGATATTACCGTGCACATTTCATTTTGTGTTGCAACAGTGAAAACTAAGCGTTATTAAAAAAATTGGCTTCCCACACTTTTTATTTGATATTCAAAGTGTAGCAAAAGACAAAAGGCAACAATATGACCAAAGATATGGCCGAAATATCTCCCAGGCCGATATATTGCGGATATCTGCCCATAGCCTTTTGCAATACTGAAATTGTGCGTGGTCATACCTCGATAACGATACGATAAGGATATATTGTGCAGCACTAGTATATAGAACAGCACAGCACAGCACAGCACAGCACAGCACAGCACAGCACAGCACAGCACAGCACAGCACAGTAGGATGAAGGAAGCAGGATGTGTACCACTGAACCAGCTACAGATAAGTCTCTGTAAGAGGATCAGAGATGTCCAGACACACACTCACTCACTCTTCTCTTGTGCACACACTTGAGAGTCTGAGACTGTGGTTCTCTGCTGCAGAGTGTAACACCAGATTGGCGTGGTTAGCGTGCTGATAGGTCATTCTGTATGTATGTCCAGCTCTGTGTTGGATCCTGTGGACAACAGGACTATAGAGAAGACAGTAGGACAGTAGATCTCCATGGACATTGTGAACGTAATGGACGTAGGGTCAACACAACATTATGGACAGTGTTAGTGCAGAGAGTGGACCAGTGAATCCACGTGAACCTAACCTGTGTGGTCCCGGTGTGAAGGTGAGAGCCGCTGCAATGGACATTAGTTATAGCCTCATCGCATAGACTCTTATTTCGTTACTGTCAGGCAGTAACCTCCTATCTCTACGTTTCTTGTTTCCCCCCCCCCCCCCCCCCGTAAATTAAAGCCCTACTTCATCATACAAAAGTGGTGAAAATAGCAGATCTACAAGCACACAAGCCTCACGATGCGAGGCGCTGTGTGCTTGTAGTTCGGCGATTTTCACTACTTTAAATCGTTTTTTAAATAATAAGGTTTTGGACATACAAGGTTTACTCGACAACAACGATTTGTACGGTTTTCTGGAGAGTTACGTTAAGTTTATCTGCTGTCTATACAGTAACTCTACTCTCCTAACACTGCTGATTCACCCTGCCTTATTGCCAATGTTTTCAGCCTAAGAACAAAGAAATTGCTTTGTAACAAGAAAAAGTTGACTTAAAGCACTTTCTGCCTAAGTCATTTTGGAATGCATCAAGCATTCTGATTGGCTTAGGACATATTGCAATAAAGCACAATGATAGAGTTAGGCAACATTTTCAATTTGACCAAAAGGCAATTATGCTATGAGGCTATATCGCTTTGCAACATGGAGTAGTTCGGCTCAAACGTTGTATTTTATTTCAAGGACACCCATAACTCTGAGAGTGTACAAATGGAACTAAATGGACCCCGAGGGTCCACCTGGACCCCACTTTGAGAACCACTGGAGTAGACTGCTGAAGGAGCCAGTGAGGTCTGTGTGTGTTTTCTGACCATAAAAGTATATATGAAGCGCCTTACTTGATTCTTATTATTAATAATACTTGTCTAATGACGAATGTATCTTGGTAACGTACAAATGCATCACAGAGGCCTAGATGGTTTGATTCATTCCTCTTCAGGGTTTTATTTGACATGGTTGCACAGATTTGCTAAAAATGGAAATGTCCATTTGATAGATTTGTTTCTATAGTTCTGATATATTTCCATGTAATCTTGTGTTCTAGTTATTTCGTATGGAATAAGTTCTCTTGCTCTGGTCATTCAGTAATCAGTCCTGATCACGTTCTGCTCTTCCAGTGTGTTAATATGGAGCCTGTGGAGGATGCCTCTCCTCTCAGGCACTTTGTTGTGGCCAAGAGGACCATCACTGGAGTGTTTGACCAGCTACTGGACTATGTTAAAGAGGGCACCACCTTCGTTGAGGGTAGGAAAACACAGAGCCGCCCACCCACATATATACAGACATAGCTCCACCTACGCAACCTTAAAAGGCATGACTCCACTGATCACCTTTTGACAATTATACAGGCGAAAATTCACAAACAAGGTTTTGATTTCAGTTATACACATGTGGTAGTACCGTACATTTGACCTATTTTCTTTTTGTTTTGCTATTTGTTCGGAAATATTTTCATTTTATCGCATTTGTCACCCACACTGTTGAGGAATCTCAGAGCTAAAGAATATAGATTAGTTCAGTTATACCAGTGGTTTTCAACCCTTTTCATATCAACGTCCATTATTTATTCGGCATTCTAGTCACGGACCACCATTTAATGACATTTAGCCTCTCAGGCCTAAAAATGTTTTTGTTGTCGATATTGTCCACAATTCCATGCTGTATTGATGTCGAACCAAAAGGGAGATAACAGGTCAATCAATAGTCAATAATCAACAGGTCAATTGTTTCTAAATTCTGCAATTGTATAGACTTCTTGGAAATTAAGTATAGGCCGCCTAATGCAAGTGTTTAACAATAATTTAACTCTTGAGAGCGTAAACTTACAGGCCCATTTGGTTTAATTTTACGCTCTCAAAAAGGGGAAAACCACCCATTTTCAATATTGAACTACTGTATGTCATTAATATACCTTAATTAATACACCTTCTGTGTTGCTTAGAACTGGAGGATTGATTTTGGGGTTTGTATTGTAAATCACACCGTGATGACATCACACCGGTGTACTTTGCAATACAAAACCCAATATCAATCCTAAAGGTCTAAGGGTCCATTTAGTTACCAACTCTCCATCATTTAGCTGGGAACCCCCTCAAGGACCACTGGTTGAGAACCACTGAACTATACAATGAGCTAGGTTGAATAAGATCACAGACTATTCACCACAATTTAGGTTAAAAAACGAACATAAAAAAGGCTGCAATTTGACTTACTTTAAAAAAAACTGATGTCCCCTAATCTACGATCCACATGAGAGCTGCATTGACGTGAGTGAAGATGATGGTGTTGTTCCAGAGACATGTTGGTATGAGTGAAGAGGATGATGATGGTGTTGTTCTTGTTCCAGAGACGTGGGGAACATCTGACCTGGGAGAGGTGGTCCTGGAGGAGCAGCGGCTGGAGATGCAGTCCTGCGCCACCAAACTGGCAACCATCCGGGAGGTGCTGGCTCGCAGACACATGAAGGTGGCCTTCTTTGGCAGGTGAGGTACTGAGGGAGAGACAGACAGACAGACAGACAGACAGACAGACAGACAGACAGACAGACAGACAGACAGACAGACAGACACAGGCACGTGCACACATAGACATCAAAGGGGCCTTGAGCCCCTGCCTTTTTATCCGCCTGTAAACAGTGCCCTCTCCAGACCATGAATGCAGTTTTTACTATGGTGAAAGAAATGCAAATGCCCTCTTTCCATGCCATACCTGAAGGCAGCAATTCAAGATAATTGCATTGTCCAAACTCTCCTGAACTTGAATGCAACATGTTATTTTGAAAGAATTGCCCTCTCTGTGTAGAAATCCATGCTGTTACACCACATCTCCAGTATTCACTTGATTATGCTTAGTTTAGTGTGGTGGTCCAAGCTCACGGGTTGTGAGCTTGGACGTCTGCTGTTTTCGATATTTCCACCAAAAGCCTGTTTGAGAAATTTCAGACCCTGCCTCTCTAACATTCTCTGCAGGTCACCAGAGGTCACCAACTACTGATACATCTGCGGAAATCTAAATTCAATGTCAGCTATTTTGGACAACCGATCCTGAATCCATCCCATTATGAATGAATTCGCTCTAAAGTCCTTATATTGGTTCTGCAATGCAATTTAGATGTCACCAGATATTATCCCTTATACAGTAAGTGTGGCTGTGAGACCAGTGGTGGAAAATACTGCAATGTCGAAACACTCATGTGAAGTAAAAGTCTGTAAGCAAAAGTACAAAGGTATTGGTATCAAAATGTTTTAAAATGTATAAAAAATCTTTTGAAACTATGGCAGATTTACAAGCTCACAATGCGTCACATTGCTATTTTCTAATGGCTGAGGACATTGGAAATGTATAGGGCTGAAGTGGTTAATGTATGTTTTGTAATAATCAAAATCTACAAATGAACTCTCCACAGGACCAGTAATGGTAAGAGCACGGTGATCAACGCCATGCTGAGGGACAGGGTCCTGCCCAGCGGCATGGGACACACCACCAACTGCTTCCTGCGGGTGGAGGGCACGGACGGAGACGAGGCCTACATCACCACGGAGACGTCCGACGACAGGAGAAGTGTCCATGTAGGAACCACAGGCTATGCAGGGACGCTATAGCAGTTGATGAGGCAATATAGGAGCCGAGACTCTAGACAAATATTCTAGGTGGTGATGGTTTTGCTTTAATGTGTCAAGCACTCAGGTTGGTTGGCCTACAGTAGTTCTACCAAGGAGCACAGGGTTCAAACCATAGTTATACGGTGGCTGCTACAAGGACAACACCGGTTTGAAGAACACTATATAAATTATAACACTATATCATTTGTTGACCGGTGTCCCCCAGGGGTCTACCTCCTTTTCAGTTAACTTACTACACACTAATATAAGCTTGTAAATGATCATTGCCATAATCTTCTCCTCATTCTCCGTCGTCTCTTGTCACCCTCCAACTATTATCTCCTCTCCTCTCCTCTCCTCTCCTCTCCTCTCCTCTCCTCTCCTCTCCTCTCCTCTCCTCTCCTCCCCTCCCCTCCCAGACAGTGAACGAGTTAGCCCATGCTCTCCACATGGATCCCAGTGTGGACTCTGGCAGGATGGTCAGTGTGTTCTGGCCCAAAGCTCGGTGTGCTCTGCTTAGAGACGACCTGGTACTGATGGACAGGTCAGCAACACATAATACTAGCGTTGCTGTCGGGCATCTTCTCTCCATCTGACTTTTTGCGTTTTCTTTTCTTTATTTTTTTTCATAAATGAACGCCCTACTCGATCATACTACAGTGCCACACAAATTTGTAAAACCGACACACTGACGTAAAGGGTGTTCATTAGCACTGAGTCATTTAAAAAAATGAAAAAGGTTGAAAATGGAGAACCTGGTTTCTGCCCGACAGCAACAATATAAATATATATCATAACACATATTTGACTGTTTAATATAAATGTGATGACAATAATGTCATATAATTGTGTCCACCAGTCCAGGGACAGATGTTAACATGGAGCTGGACAGCTGGATCGATCAGTTCTGTCTGGATGCGGACGTGTTTGTGCTGGTGGGCAACGCTGAGTCTACACTGATGAACACAGTGAGTCTATACTGATGAACACAGTGAGCATTCATTCATTCATTTACACCAGGGGAGGTTTTTCAGGCCAAGGGCCCCTTAGAAAGAGATAAAGCAGGGACCCCCACTACATATTGTAGATCTGCTATTTTCAGCTAATGTTCCTCAGAATAGGGATGGTTCAAGTAGGCCCACAGGGGTGAAACAAAGGCAAACAAACGGCAGTGGATGTCACCACCTATTCAAGGGGAAAATGTGTTTAACTCCCCTTGTGGATTCCATTATAAATGTTTTTTAAGGTTTCCATATTTTGTTTATGGATGGTGTCAGGGCGTTTCACACTATGGTGGCAGAGCAGTACAACCTCAGTCTTCTACGACTATTTAACATGTATATAATAGGCGGTCATTATACTGTACATTCACCAGTTTGATGAATTTAAATGGGTTTCCTCTCTCATATAACTTCCCCAACAGGAGAAGCTGTTCTTCCACAAGGTCAGCGAGAGGATCTCCAAACCAAACATCTTCATCCTCCAGAACAGATGGGATGCGTCCGTAACTGAGCCAGAGTCCACAGAAGAGGTAAGATATGAGATATGTTTACACACACATCTAACCACTGTCTCACAATCAATCTACTGATTCCCATTTCCTATGGATTTTACTGTGTAGTTCCGGGGTATATATATATTTTTAATTCCTTGGGTTATTCCCTGGTGCAGTATATGAAAAGTGAATGAGTAGCATTCTTCTCTCCAACATCTTTGAGAAAGACCCTAGCTCTAACAGTCGAGCCTCATCAAGAAGACTGTGGTACGCTATTATTACTGTGTGTCTCTGCACCTTTATTTCAACAGTAGGCTACATCAGGTTCTGTATCCTTTTTTTTCTTTCTGCTTTGTACTGGTCCACTGTACTACAAATTAAATTTTCCATGTCTTCAAAAGCTTTGGACATTCCACCTCACAGCAACTATATACGTAGTATGACATGCATAATGTTTTTGGAGAAATAGAAACATAGCCCTCCATTGAAAACACGCTAGCTAGCGTATCTCCACGACCATTCGCATGTTGTGCAGGGAATCATTATCGTATCCCTCCGAAAAGACCTAGAACACACCACAGCCAGTGGTCAATAGTAGAAGACTGTGATTTGATTGCACTGGTCAGCTCCCATTGGTCAACAGTAGAAGACTGGTTGTACTGGCCATCTCAATGTGACCTGTCAAACATGTCCCATGGACTTGCATGTGTTATCCTTTTAGACTTAACTCATACAGTGCCATCCGGCCACAAGGGGCGCTAGAGTGCCAGAAATTTCTCCATAGACCTTCTTTATAGCTTTCGTCGACCCTCTCCCAACTGGCTTGTGTTTTCACTCCAGTCAATGCTATGGGTGACGAGAGGAGGAAGCTAGCTGACACGTAGCCAAAATGCTAACCCATTTAGAAGCCCGATCTAAAGCTATTTCAGCCGCAAAAAACTTTCTCTTTGGGTCTGGGAACACAATCCGGAGAAAATCCTGTCTAAAGATGTGATTTATTATTGGAGTGGGCGGCGCGATGCGGCCTTTAGCGCGAATACGGCCCGTGGATGGCCGAGTCTAAGTCCCGGGCATGGATGGACGTCTAGACCGGGGCTTCGTTGAGGCCTCCGATAAAATAATTCATTTCATTAAAAAAGCCGAACATGTTCGGGATAGGCACACTGGACTACGTTCCGGAAGCGGCGCTGAACATTTGGTGAACATTGGGGGGCTCAAAAATGTATTTTAAACCATTTTTAATGGAATATATCGTCGGACCATGTAAAATGGCTAGCTGGCTAGCGTAGGACGAGCCAGGACCACCCACGACTCTACAAGCAGCTCAGGGTAAGTCAATTAATAAAAAAAAAATTGTATTGGATTGAAATAAAGCCGAACATGTTCGGGATAGGCACAGAATGAGTTAATTTGCTTGACTATACCCATTTTTCTTTCTTCCACTTTCTGTCTAACAAAGTAATCAATCAATCAATCAATCAATCAGACTGTACTACTACTGGGCGGCATCTTTGTCCAGACAACCTTGACCTTGATAAAGGTGGTGAAAACGGCGATATCCCTCCCTGAATGTCTAAGCTGTGTGTGTGTGTGTGTGTGTGTGTGTGTGTGTGTGTGTGTGTGTGTGTGTGTGTGTGTGTGTGTGTGTGTGTGTGTGTGTGTGTGTGTGTGTGTGTGTGTGTGTGTGTGTGTGGGTGATTCCCTACAGGTGAGGATGCAGCACACAGAGCGCTGTGTCAGCTTCCTGGCTGAGGAGCTGAAGGTGGTGAGTCTAGAGGAGGCTCCGGGACGGATCTTCTTTGTGTCGGCCAAGGAGGTGCTGTGCTCCAGGATGCAGCGAGCCCAGGGCATGCCCGAGACAGGTGACAGACTGCCGGTCACAGAAGTTTGGACATAGTTTAACCCCCCTTCAATCCCGGATGGCATCTGTGTCATTGGAAACATTGTTTTTTCTTTTTTCTTTTCTTTTTCTTTTTTTCAGAAAACCATTAAGTTGCTGTCGGGCAGAAACCTCCATATTCTAACTTTTTGTGTCCCGCCAGGCTTTGGGTCAAGGCCTTAGGGCCTTAGGGGCTTGTTTCCATGCATCCCTACACAAAAGCATCACAATTTTGAGTGCAGCGTTTTGAGCTTGTAGATCTGCTATTTTTGCTATTTTTGAATTTGAATCCTGAAAAGTACCAGTTTTGGACATACCACCCGACAGACACGATTTGTATAATCAGCCTCATGCAGGTCCATTTGAAAATAGCCAATCTACAAGCTCACAATGCGACGCAAAGCAAATTCCTATGTGTATTACACAATGGTTAATAAAGAAATCTGAATAAAGAAATCTGAATCAGCTATTTTAAAAATATTTTTAATACATTTTGTACATTTGAAAACCTGTGATATGGGAAATACTTTTGGGCCTACGTTTGGTACTTTTAGTACAATTTGATGCCAGTACTCTAACTCAAGTACATTTTTTATTCCACACTTTTACTTGTAACAGTGTATTTACTACATTGTAGTATTGATACAAAACTCTTTCTCCAGCCTTCCTCTCATCGATGCTGTGTGTTCTCATACTGCAGGTGAAGCGCTGGCGGAGGGCTTCCACGAAAGACTGAGAGAGTTCCACAGCTTTGAGAGGACCTTTGAGGTAGAGAGACATTCAATGTGTGTTGACACCTATCCCGTCAAACAAGGTCTTATCTTCTAATCAGGCTTTTGTGACCACCGGGGACAGATTCTAAGTTGCTTGTTGCTTAATTCAGTATTTAGATATTTAATATCCATTTCATCAGACACACCCCCTTCCTATACTGTACAAACCCATCAACTCCATTTTAACCATGATGGATTCATTGCAAACACCCGTTCTTTTTTCTGGTGACTCCTGGCGTCAAGAGTCACAAGTTTGAAGTTTTGAAGTTTGAAGTTACAATGGGTTTGTATAGGAGTGTGTCTGTTAACACCTTCTAAGCCAAGGGGAGCCCCTTAATGTTAAAACCGTACTATATCGCACATCCCCCCAGGGACTCTCAGCCACGTCGTACATTCCCGGACTTTGTCTTTAAAACCGGAATAAAAGCTTTTGATCCGAAAATCGGCGATCGTCTAACCTTCCCTAGTCACCACTCGTGCACTGATAGCTCATGCAGACCGTGCATGAAGCAGAGGTGACGTCAGCGCCTCTCCTTCTCCAAGGCACCTTCCACCCATCCGTTTACTGTCTACACACTCGAGCTCCTCCTGCAGCCATGCTTGGGGCTATGCTAGCGAAACTTTTCAGTTCTGTTCTTCAGTCACACATGGACTATTTGCGGGGACATTTACGTGAAAGGATCGCGCACGCGAAACGCACGGGGACATCGACGATCGGCCAAAACCCTCATTCTATCCCAACGGAGATCGAGAAAATCATGGTGAGTTACTGGCCTGGGGGGGGAAAAAAAAGAAAAAACAGCGGCGCTGTTCAAGATGGAGGGGCTGCGGGGTCATGTTTATAAACATAATATTATGTCTCAGATCACAATACAATAATAGAAATTTCACGGCTAATCTACCAACCACCATTCTATTTCGGACTGCAACGTGTTAAAATGAATATTAAATATCTAAATACTGAATCAAGCAACTTAAAATCTGTCCAGGGTGGTCACAAAAGCCTAATTACCGGTAGACCAGGGGTCTTCAACAGGGGGTCCGCGACCCCTAGGGGGTCCGCGGAGTTACTGCAGGGGGTCCGCGAAATTATTGCTTTAAAAAAAAAAACATTTTTTTCATTTTTTTTCCCCTTCATTTTTCACATTTGTTAAACAATAAATCATGATTCTATCCATTTTGAATAGCTTGAATACATGATTACTATAATGCAATTGACAGATTGTTGATATTATTGACATTGGTTCTCAGTTAAAGGGGTATTTCACTTTCAAAAAAACTTTTGGTAATTTTATCATTTGATGTAAATGTTACCAGGCCCGGAGGGCCTAACTCCAAACTTCATTTTAACCATGATAGATTCATTAAAAACACACATTATCTTTTCTGGTGACTCATACTGCCCTCCTAATATGTGAGCAGGCCGTGTTTTTTCGATAACATTTTTCCAAATAATTATTAAAGGGGCACTCCACCACTTTTCAACCTATCTTCATATAATAGGTCCTCACTAATGTTCATGATAAAATATAAAAAAAAAATTCTACTCAGTTTGCACCCTGTAGACAATATGCCTTCCGGTGTGTTCCAAGATTTCTAGCGGAAGTCTGCGTTTAACGGACGTTACGTCATGCGGTGCGGGTCTGTTTACATTCCCCATCGAAAAAACTAAAATAGATTGTAGCTCTTAACTCACTCTTAATAGATGTAACATTGCTTGAATCAATGTTTTTGTTTGTATATTGTTTATTGCGAGCGCAACCGACGGAGCAGTAGACGTAGACCCGAGTTAATTTCGTGCAGGGAATACGTTTGCAGGAACACCGCACCGTGAAAAAATACAGCTTCCGGTGAAATTCCTACGGCGGAAGTTGAACGCTTTCTGCCTTCTATTGTCACCAGGCTTTTCTCTTCGCAGTTGAGTAAGCCTGGCTACGCGAGGCTACTCAGTTTGGGTCTCATAGGAGAGCTGTGGGTGGCTCAAATCCTTCTACCGGTGACATCATCAATGGGAAATGCAAGCTAATAGAAACTGCAGGCTTTCTATTCCTGAAAAAGTGGCAATGTTAAAGTGGAAGCCATTGTTCTCGTGATAATAAAAATCAAAATATTTTTTTTCTTCAAAAATATTATTTAATTTTTTTTGGTCAAACGATGATGTCACCGGTAGAAGGATTTGACAGCTCTCCTATGAGACCCAGACTGAATGGAAACAGAATGTGCTATTTTATTATGAGCATTAGTGAGGACCTATTATATGAAGACAGGTTGAAAAGTGGTGAACTACTCCTTTAATAATAAATGAAAAAAGTTATCGAAAAAACACGGCCTGCTCACGTATTAGGAAGGTAAAATGAGTCTCCAGAAAAAATAATGTGTGTTTTTAATGAATCTATCATGGATAAAATGGAGTTTGAAGTTACAATGGGTTTGTATGTGGAGAGAAGCCCTACGACTGCTCCCTGTTGAAAGTGGAATATCCCTTTAATATTAGTAGTATGTTTAGAAATGGTAGTGGTACGGCCCACCCTGCTCGCTGTAACTTGTACATGTTTAAAATAAAAAATATGTTGTAGCCCCGACCCCCCCACCCTACGAGGTGGTAGGGGGTCCCTGCTCCATCTCCCCATCAGTTTGGGGGTCCCCGGCCTGAAAACGTTGAAGACCCCTGCGGTAGACAATAAAATTAACAATGTTTTTTTTTTCTTTTCTTTTTCTTTTAAGTGAAATATCCCCTTAAGTTGCCCACATATGTGTACTAGATCCAACAGTAAATGTGTAACTTTATTGTTTTCTAAAATGTCAGATTTCAACAGTTTCTTCTCTCAAATGAGCTTTTCACCTCACAGGAGTTCATCTCCCAGTCGGCGGTGAAGACAAAGTTTGAGCAGCACACAGTCAGAGCCTGGCAGATCACAGAGGCCATCAAAGCTGTCATGGACGCCATCAACATCTCCTCTGCTGACCGGAAGTAAGGCTCGGAGCATCAAGTGTTCCTTCAGTAATAGCTCTAAATGGAAAAGGGGTTCAGACACTGACCAACTGGTGGACAGTAAAGTGGTACATTTACTGTATGAGTAATTTTTAAAAGCAGGTACTCCAGTACTGTGCATTTGACTGAGCAATGTTAATTTGTCTCTGAGTAATATTTGACCAAGACTATCTGCATTATCCCAGGAGAGTATACTGTAATTCTGATTCCTATCTAATGTGCCCTTCCCTCCTACATCTCCCACTCCCACTGCAGCCAACCTTCTGTCTCAAGAAGGAAACTGAGGGGATCACATTTGCTCTCATCTTTCTGTGCTGTTATGTTCTCACCTCTGTGGTTCTACCAAGGTGTTGAGGAGAATTAACCCAGACCTCCTCCACCACCTCTCTGTAGGATCTACTGCCTGGAGGAGAGGGAGGAGCAGAGAGACCGCCTGGACTTTGTCCGAGGTCAGATCAACCGTCTGACGGACAGCGTCAAACTACGGATGAAGGCCCTGTCGGACGGCGTGGTCACCAAGGTACACAGCAGCTCCTCAGGCTGCCACATTTTGATCGATATCTTCATGAACTTCTTTCCTTCCCAACATTTACAAACTTTAAAACTTTATCAAATTAAGGAAAAGTATTTTTTCAACAACACGCATTAGGGCTCTAGATGCTGTACTAGGCTACCCAACAGTTTTTCTCTCCACAGTACCTATCAAATGATGATTTTAGCTGGTCTCGGGCTCGACTTGGTCTTCAATTTCAAGGACCCCCACAACTCTGCGAGTGTACAAATGGAACCAAATGGACCAGAGCTCCATTTGTACACTCTCAGAGTTACATACTTGTAAGGGTCCATTTGGAACCCCCTCAAGGAACCTACACACTGTATTGGATCGGTACTCGGTATCGACCGATAAGCATGCATTACAGGTATGTAAAATGTGTGGGTATGTTTGTTGATGTTGTCTCTGTGTCAGGTGGCTGCTGCCCTGGCAGAGCAGATCAAAACTCTGCCTGTGTTAGTGGAGGAGTTCCGAGCTGACTTCAACCCAACGCAGGACACTCTGACCCTCTACAAACATGTAAGCACTGAAACTAACACATGCGTACCCCCATATGCGATCCAAATTGCATATGGGGGTCCCTGGCACAAACTATGTTCAGATGGGGGTCCGCAGCCAAATACAAAAATGTGTATAATTTGGGTGCCTTTGACCTTGACATGAAAAATGTGTGAGAACCAGTGTTGTGCATACGTTTTAACACTGACCACAGTTTACCTGCTGAGTCCTGGTCAGTGCAGTAATCTGTACAGTGAAGACAACCTCAGACCAACACTTAACACCTGACTGACTCTTTAACCTCTCTCTGCACAGCCTCTGACAATCTCTCTCTGTCTCTCTCTGTGTCACTCTCTCTCTCTCTCTCTCTCTCTCTCTCTCTCTCTCTCTCTCTCTCTCTCTTTTCTCTCTCTCTCACTCACACACACACACACACACACACACACACACACACACACACACACACACACACACACACACACACACGCGCACACACACACACACACACACACACACACACACACACAGTCTCACAATGCAGCGGCAGCACACACACACACACAGTCTCACAATGCAGCGGCAGCGTGTGTGTGTGTGTTTGTGTGTGTGTGTGCTTTCTAAACAGGATTTGAATTAAAGCAGCTTAATGTTCTGCTAGCTTCTCCTTTAGCAATATTGAGGTCAAGTGTCGGCTGTGTGTGTGTGTGTGTGTGTGTGTGTGTGTGTGTGTGTGTGTGTGTGTGTGTGTGTGTGTGTGTGTGCGCGTGTGTGTGCGCGTGCACGTGTTTAATTGGCTGTACATCACTGCTCTATTCATACTAGTGGTTCTCAACCAGTGGTCTTTGAGGGGGTTCCAGGTGGTCCCCAGCTAAATGATGGAACGTTGGTAACCAAATGGACCCTTAGAGATCTTTAACTCTTGAGAGTGAAGTTATTGTTAAACATCTGCATTACTTACATAACAAAATATCCCAGGTTTTGGGTCTGAGAGGCTAAATCTCATCAAATGGTGGTCCATGTGGCTCTGTGGCTCAGATGTCGAATACTGTAGATCAGGGGTTCCCAAACTTTTTTGTCTCAGGGCACCCCATAAATATTTTTTTTTAATCTGAGGCACCCCTACATTATAATTTTCACTCCCAGCATCTTATATTTATAGCATATTGTCGTCGTCCAAAACCGTTCGTTTTGTATTTATCATCTATGAAATGTACTGAACTAGTGAGAACAGCAGATCTACAGTACAAGCACACAATCGCGAGGCGTTGTGTGCTTGTAGATCGGCTGTGAGGGGTATACATTTCATTTAAAGCCAGACAGAAGGTTTCCAGTTTCCGTCTGTAAAACATGTAAGCACTGAAACTGTTTTCACTAGTTTTGTGCGACAGTCTTGTATGATGAAGAAGGGCTTTGCTTTACCAAAAGGCGTACACATTTGAAACTTGGAGATACGAGGTTTCTGCCCGACAGTGACGATATTTTAGTGATTATGTTGCGAGGGAAACGTTGAGATATTGAGCCATTTTGGTTAGAACTGACTGAAAATAACTTTGTACTTCAAGTTTAAAATTATACTAAATATTTTTTCAAGTGTCCAAATAAATTCCAAATATTATCAAATTATCTCGCGGCACCCCTGGACTGCCATCACGGCACCCCAGGGTGCCCTGACTTTGAAAACCCCTGGAATAGATAATAGAACTTCACTTGATGTGAAAGAGATTGAAAGCCACTGATTTAATGGTCTCCTCTGCTCTGCCTTGGCTCCAGAGGATGGTGACTCATGTGGAGGAAAGGATGACAGCTTCCCTGACTGTCCGATGTTCTCCATCCATCCTCGGAGACATCAAAACCACCCAGAACAACATGACAGGTAGCGCTCTATTCAGAATACAGTGGGCTACATACATTACATACTGTACATACATTACATACATACCAAGACACAAGACAGTATTTATCAAAGCCAAAATGTGGCATTTATTTAGGGGAAATATACTTAGTGGGGAGTGGGGTATAAAGTCAACCTAGGTAAGTATATATAATAAACATAAATTCTTCCCGGTCAGGGGTTAATTCCGTGCACATTTCCTCAATATTTCCGTGTGTATCCTAGGGTTGTCTATAATGCAAAAGAGAGCACAAATGTATGTGATTCACCAGCAACATAATGATTTGAGAATAGTGGAAATCTCGCTTATACCGCCTGAGCATCCGTCTGTTCACTGAGGAGATCCAGTTTGGACAGTTTGGCATAGTGAGTGAATGTTTGTAGGCTGTGCCTACAGAATGTACTGTAGATTGCAGGTACTGTACCACCCTCAATTCAAGCTGCTATCACTGTAAACTTTTTTTTTTTAGCCTGTCATTTTTATGAACAGCAGCAGTAGCCTTTCTCTCTTCCTTAAATATTATTAGCAGAACAATTCTACCTTTTCACAACTAGCAGTTGTTCTGTTTTCAAAGTTCGGCAGTTATCATTGGATTTTAACACATTCAGCCAGGGACAGACAGACAGAGACACATTGCCTCTGAGGCATTCCATCACCTTCTATGTGTAGCCCCATAGTTAGTACAGCCAAGACGCGGCACACAACAGCCCTGCCAAACGGGCTCAGCCCTATTGGCATAACAGGTTGCTACTGGTTGGTCTGGCGAGTGGGAGCCTCGGGTTCAATCCCAGCTCATCACAAATCACTACAATCTCGCGTAGTGAGACGGATGTGGAGGAGGTTTTCGCATGAGGGACATGAAGGACACGCCTTGTTGAGCGTGTATGAAATAGAATGGAAATTAGTCTTACTGAGCTCGAGATCGAGACCCAATCAACACAATCACATAGAACCTTCATAGCGTTGCCTTAATGAAAGCGGGGTATTTCGAAGCGCCGGCCCGACCCACAGGCATGGAAAGGACAGGCTTGGGTTTCAGTCTTGGCTACTGTTCCTTCTGGTAGTTCACCACTGAGGACGTCAGCCGTCCATGAAACTCTATCTTCTCACTGGAAACAGAAAAGATGGATAGTTCCAATTTAGGCATTTATCAACGCTCTTAACCCAGAGCGACATTAAGCAAGTTAAATACAGTACAAGGTAGTCTAATGTATAGAGACAGTGTAGCATCTCAGTAATCTAGGATCATCTTCAGTTTAAACATTATAATATGAACAAATAAATAATATGTACATTGAAACTATACTAAACTATAGGATGCCAGCCATGGGTCAACAAATTAACCTGGCATCTGACTAAATAACAAATGACATCTGAACCTTTGAATATGATTGCATGGTCGTCAAGGCTAGTGTGTTAGTTTGTTAGCTCGTTAGTTAGTTTGTTAGTTGGTTACCTGTATAGTGAAAAGTCAGGTTGAAAGATTCTCTCTCTGAATCTTTTGGAGTCGTTGCTTCCACATGAAGTTCTACACCTGGACCACATGACCATTGATCTGACCATGTGCCGTTCACTGCAGACACACAGATACAGAATTTTTACGGTTTTAAATGTTTGTATGCATGTATTGTGTGCGTGCGTGAGTGCGTGCGTGCGTGCGTCTTACGTAGACAATCTCTTATATTGTAACAGTGTCGCGTTTTGGACGGTTCCCCTGGACAGGTGCTTCCATCGTACGCATTGCGAATGCATCGTCGATTTCGACTCTGAGTCCCTGAGATGGTTTTGCACCTGATGTCTTGTCCTGGAAGCGTGCAGTCTGACCACTCCGACCAGTCGGACCACACGGCAACATCTAAATCCTCGTCTGGACAGACAGACAGACAGACAGACAGACAGACAGACAGACAGATAGACAAACAGACGGATATGTACTGCTCCTACGGTGGTTATAATCATTACAACCCGACAGTGATGCGACTGTGTAAATAATGACGGTAAAATTACATCATCTTGTTTAATATTGATGACAAAGGTCTTGCAAACCATAATATTTGCACAAACTGATCATTTAATTTGGTGGGTCATTTTGAAGAAAGATACACATACAACCTTTGAAAGAATATTTTCAACCAAATATTATTAAATGGTTTGGATTCATATTTTGACTATCTGAAAAAAAGAAAAAGAAAAAGCCTATTCATGACTATCTGCTACTATCATTTAGGAATCTTTTTTTTTTGTCATCCCCCCCCCCCCCCCCCCCAACGATTTAAACATAGGTGATACCCTGAAGAAGACTATTATTGTGTCGAAACGTTGGTAAAATAAAATTAAAGGTTATTGCATTGTGGCTAGGAGCTGTGCGACATTGAAACAAAAATATTAAACGTATAAAATAAAAGCAAACGGTCTGTTCTTGTGTGTTGTCCAGAAAGTGTGCGTCCTCTGCTGTCCCTGGCTGTCCAGGAGCAGTTCAGTCTACCCAGCAGCAGCTTTGAGCTGACCTATGACCTGGACCTGGCCAGCCTGTGTGCAGACTTCCAGGTAGGGTTGTGTAGTGTCGACTTAGTTTTAGTCCTAGTCTTTGGACAAAAATTCCATTTCGTTTTTTGCCATATTTCAGTCATCTTGAAAAGTTTAGTTTTTAGTCAACTAAGCGCGACACGTTGTGAGCTTCAGAGCGCAACACCCGAGCGCAACAAGTTCTACCGATCTCTTCTCCCCTAGTCCCTCCTTTTACATTTTAGTCTATAGTTTTTATTTGTTTAAATTGTCTTAGTTTTAGTCATCATAGCTTAGTTTTTGTTTACCTCTTATTTCGTTTTCGACGGTGAAACAAGGTAGTCGACAAACGTTTTTAGTCATAGTTTTATTCAACAAAATCAACACTATACTTCCAGGAGAGCATCGACTTCCAGTTCTCTCTGGGCTGGACCGCCCTGGTAACGCGCTTCATCGGACCCACCGGCGCCAAGCGGGCTCTGAACGCCATGGAACCTAGCATTCAGGTATCCACTTACTGTGGGTTTTCTGAGAATTTTAAAGCGGCGGTGCCATAGTTGTGTACGTTTTCTGTTTTATATGTGTCTATGGAGTTAACATTACTCTAGGTGTGGTTATAATGTGCATATTTGCCCTCCCTGTGTATTTTTGGTTACTTCCTGGGGAAGGCCCAACTGAAA
This sequence comes from Nannobrachium achirus, assembly GCF_963921795.1. Taxonomy (NCBI): domain Eukaryota; kingdom Metazoa; phylum Chordata; class Actinopteri; order Myctophiformes; family Myctophidae; genus Nannobrachium; species Nannobrachium achirus. Next base: position 53,538,059 of record NC_137814.1, on the reverse strand, counting down.
AACACTGAGTTAATGACATCATATAATCATCCCCTCCCCTTTTACCATACACCCAACCCTGTGGGTGTGGCTAACTTCAGCTGGGCCACCACCCACCTGACAACCATGCATACTTTATGAACTAAATTAACCTAATTTTAACACTTTCTGTACACAGAATAATCATAATACCTTATCACCATGGGGGGGGGGGGGGGGGGGGTCCCTGTCTCTTCTTAGATTAACATTTATATGCATTTGATGTATTGATGTTGATGTATTGATGTATTATCTTGCTTATTGTAAATCGCTCTGGTTTAAGAGCATCTGCTAAATGCCTAAATTGTAAATTGTAAGATGTGCACAGCACATCAATCCCATTGTTTATTCCACTGACAGGCTTTTAAAACGCATTTAGGGCTTATAAGTTTAACAGTGCATGATTCCTTTGACTTCCATGCTTGACATCTTGTCCATGTTGATGGTCTCCTGTCTCCTCCTTTGACATCTTGTCCATGTTGATGGTCTCCTGTCTCCTCCCAGGAAGGCAGAACCCTCAAAGAGGAGCTGCTGGTCTCCATGCTGTCTCTCACCTCCAGAGCTTCCATGACAGTGTTGGTCATTGGAGGAGTGGTATGTACAGTACAGTACTATGATGTTATTTATGATGATGATGATGATGATGATGATTATAATGATGATTACTATGTACAGAAAAGTACATTTCACAGATATCAAGAACACATGACTTTTGGCATTCACTTACAAAACAGAAACAGCAAATTGAAGTTACATCATTGTTTCATAACGATCTGCTTTTTTGCAAGCCATTCATAGACACATGAAGACACTTGCACGCACGCCACGCACGCACGCACGCACGCACGCACGCACGCACGCACGCACACACACACACACACACACACACACACACACACACACACACACACACACACACACAAAAGAAAAAGCTTGTAACAAAACATAATGTGTGTGCCCAAGGGTCGCAATAAATAATTCTGTCTTACTCTTGAGCGGCTAACAGTTGATTCCGATGTCTAAATTAGTGTCTCGAGTTGACAACAACCACCTTTTTTGCACCTAACTGGTGGAAGAACGTCTTTACAGTAGTTTCCGTACCAGAAAAAGTACTAGGGTCCCCCAGATGACAGTGGCAATTTAAGGAGTCCTAAACCTTTTTAATACCAAAAGAAAAAAGAGACCATTACTGAATCAAAAGTAATAAACACACTAGGCTATATAAGAATTGGTCAGCCATTGGCCAAATTGTCAAATAATAAGAAGGATCTACAAGCTCACAACGCCTCGCAACATGCTAGTATATTGGCTATTTTCACAATATTTAGTCAAATAAATAATAAATAAACTAAATTCACCCTTTGTCAGCCTTCTGATTGGTCCATGACTGACCAACCAGCAGGCTCTTTCTGCCTTGTTCCTCCTTTTTTATGTTGAATTTGCTAAAACATCATTTTTGGAGAAATAAAAACATTTAAAAACATGCCCAGTCACTATACTGCACCTGAGAGGCTCCTGTTTACTGAAACCAAGTTTAAAATGAGAATTGAATACACAAAATAACAAAAAGGGGGAAAAAAAGAAACTACTGTATGATACACAGTTAAACAAAACCCTTTTTTTCAAATATGTGTATACATTTACATTACATGTCTTGTTACTTGTATGTGTTACTTGGAACAATCTAAACTGTTAAAGATGAATACACAAAATAACAATAAGAAGCAACTGAATTTCAATGGTAGTGGATGGAGAGAAAGGACTTTTGTCCCTCCAAGACACAGCAACCAATGGGTGTGAATAGGGGCGGGACAACGGGCGGGACTTGACAAAGGGTGAATTGAATGTCCCAACTCCGAAAACTTAGCACTTAGCATCCGAAAATGCTAAGTGTTTGTCAGGGTGGTGGTTCGAGAAACCACTGTGCCTCCTGTCCTGTGCTCCAGGTGTGGAGGTCCATGGGATGGAGGCTCATCGCCCTCTCCGTGTCTCTGTACGGACTGCTCTACCTGTACGAGAAGCTCACCTGGACCAACGCCTCCAGGGAGAGAGCCCTCAAACAGCAGTTTGCGGAGCACGCCGCGCACAGACTCAAAACCATCATACCTCGCACCAGCAACAGCTGTGGCCAGCAGGTCCTCAAGTGAGTATAGAGGGCACTGTTTATCAAACACTGGGTCAGGGGTCTTGACACAGTTTTATGGGTCACTCACGACTCGAGTAAAAATCCCAGTTTCTTACATTTCCTTAACTCACGAAGCGACGCTTGTAGAGCTGCTATTTTCACTAGTTTAGGTCCCTGGTAGTATCGCGTGGCCAGACTATTGACTCCGCGATTTGGGAAATGCTCCCGTCAACAGTCTGGGGCACGGAAATAGAAATGATGAGTGCGAGATAAAATAAACATAAAAAAGTTATTCTGTGAAGAAAAATAAACATATAATTATTTTCTTATTTTCTTCACAGAATAAAAAGTGTTATGATCATTATTCACCAGGAGCCTGGATGGCTTGCTTCTAGGCTTAAAATAATTGATACAAATATTATTATTCTTTTGGAAACACACAATGGCACCACTGCTATAGGAGTATAAGAAATCTGGATATTTTTGCTATTGACCATTAGCAAAGAGAGAGAGAGAGAGGGAGAGAGAGAGAGAGAGTAATATTTGTCCCTTTGGTCCCAGGGAGCTGGCGTACACCTTCAGCCGTCTGTTTCAGAGGGTTAATATTTGTCCCTTTGGTCGCAGGGAGCTGGCGTCCACCTTCAGCCGTCTGTTACAGAGGGTTAATATTTGTCCCTTTGGTCCCAGGGAGCTGGCGTCCACCTTCAGCCGTCTGTGTCAGAGGGTTGACCTGAGCGAGGCGGAGCTGGAGGCTCAGATCAGACAGCTGAGCTTCAGGATCCAGAGACTGGAGAGCATCCAGCGGCGCTCCAAAGCCCTCAGGTACTGTAGCTGACCAGCTCCCGCTGTAAACTACTCAAAACAGGAAAGAAATGTCTTGGTGGCCTGGACACGCTATATACTGTATATATCGTTGTTGTCGAGTCATTTTAAAATGTTTAACTAGTGAAAATAGCCTATCTACAAGCACACAACGCCTCGCATCGTGAGGCGTTGTGTGCTTGTAGATAGGCTATTTTCACTTGTTTTGTGCGACAGTCTTGTTAGGCCAGTCAATCTGAGGTTTGACCCAAAATAAATTGCAATAGTAATTAATGGTTCTAGGTTTTTTATGATCCTTAGGGTCATCCAAAAAACACGGGCCCCCAAAAACTGAGCTGACCCCAGAAAAGTGATGACTCATCACTAAACCATAGTTTGTGGGTCCATTTTTAGCCAGAGGGATGTTTTTCGTGCAAAACAAATGCTTGCAATGGATTCAGAATCATGGAAAAAACCCTAGTTAGACCCTTAACATGCTACTTAAAGAAGATTTTTGGGGGTCTTTTTTTCCTGTATTGTAAGTGAAGGGACCCAAACTTGAACCCCGTGAATTTACCTTGATCCACTAAGAATATAATGGAAAACTTTTAACATGTTTTTTGGATGTCCCTAAGGATCATAAAAAACCCTGAATGATTACTATTGCAATTTCTTTTGAGTCAGGCCCTTTTTAGCTTAGATTGCCTGGCCTATGTATGATGAGGCTTTTTGTAAAAAACACATTTGATACTTGGAGATACAAGGATTCTGCCCGACAGTGACGATATGTAATTAAAAGTGCCGGAGGGATTTGTGAGTGCTGGCATTTCTTTGTTTATTCCAGTACAATGACAAGTAGGTTCTGGGTCTGTCCCTATATGCGTGGAATGTCCCATGTGGAATATGGACTAGATGCTGATTGCCCTTGTGTGTGGTGATGGTGTTTTATCCTACCTGGTGGGCAATAAAGCAGCATTCATACTGCATGATGACATAACTTAACCCCAAAAAAGAAGGGGAAAAAAATAGACAGACAGATAGAAAGAAAAAACAAGAACAGAGTACAGAGTACAGTAAGTACAGTAAGAGCAAGGTACAACAAGAAAGGGAACAAATAATATATATATAAATATATATACATAAAGTGTCCTAAAGCACAACTATCAATATAATACAGTGCCCAAATCAAAGTGACCGTCAATGCTAGTTAGTGCAACAAGTATCTCTACATCATGTCAAACACAAGCAGAAATACAAAAAAAATAATAGTGCAGTGTCCAAAGTCAGAGCATTAAAAACAACTAGCAAAAGAAAAAAACAAGATAGGGTGATGAAAGACAGACGGACAGATAGATACTGTAGATAATCCTAGATAGATATGAGATTCAATCTCTCCTGTATCTTCCACAGAAACAGAGCCACTGACCTGGAAGGTCAACTAGAGACATTCTCAGCCCAGTATCTCCAAGACAACCACTGACAACGCCATGGCGACGGACACAACCCCTGACAGCACCATGGGAGACGTGCATGGTAGCCAGGGGCGTCACAAGGGGGGGAAAAATGTGACTGGGTTACTAGGGCCCAAGGTGGAGGGGCCTGACATTATTTTATACTTTATTGAAAAATAGCAGATATACAAGCTCACAGCGCAGCACAGAGTGCCGCGCTGCAAGCTTGTAGATCTGCTATTTTTCAATAGTTAAAGTACCCAGGAATTTGGTCGTCACCCCTGATGGTAGCCTACCGTTGGATCAGCATCAGCATCAGCATCATCTGTCCGTCTTTGCCTTTATTTCAAATAAAAGAGCTGAGTAGAGAGGTCATTATGCTTGTGCTCTTATTTATTTACAGTTTAAACAGTTTAGAACCCTTAGAGAAAGAGGGCCAGAGTTACTACCGTTGTCGGTGTAGGCTTTCATCATACTTATTAGTTGTAACGGATAACCTAGCAAGTTAGACCGTGTCACAGAATGCCTGGAACTCCATATATGGAGAACGGACATATTAAAGTCTGACATCATAGACTCCATCCTGGAACTACATATATCATCGGATCATCAATAAAGATTCAACTGAGTCTTTGCCTTTCGGTCTACAGAAGAAACAGAAAGGTTTTTGGCACCGGCAGACAAAACATGGATGTTAATATTGAAGAGGTTCTGGCCCCGCTCCGGCTCATAGTCAAAGAACAGGGGGATGTGGTGCGCAAGATGAAAGAGGAAGGTGCCCCTGATGTAGACGTCACTGAAGCTGTTGCTGAACTAAAGGCAAGGAAGAGAACACTTGAGGCCAAGGAACTGGCCATGCAGCCCAAAGATGACACTGTTGATAGAACCAAGATGGAGAATACTTTGAAGAGGCGGTTCTTCTATGATCAGGCTTTTGCCATCTATGGAGGTGTGAGTGGTCTGTATGACTTTGGGCCCGTGGGATGTGCCCTGAAGAACAACCTCCTGAAGGTCTGGAGGCAACATTTTATCGAGGAGGAACATATTCTGGAGATTGACTGCACCATGCTGACCCCAGCGCCCGTCCTCAAGACGTCAGGGCACGTGGACAGGTTTGCTGACTACATGGTGAAAGATGTCGAGAATGGTGAATGGTTCAGAGCTGACCATCTCCTTAAAGATCACCTCCAGAAGCTGATGTCTAATAAGAAGTGTTCTGCAGAGAATAAGGCTGAGATGACAGACGTCATCACTCAGATGGACAACTTTACCCAGCAAGAGTTGACCGACCTCTTTGTGAAATACCACGTCAAGTCGCCCACCAAAGGAAATGAGCTCACTGAGCCTACATCCTTCAACCTGATGTTTCAGACATCCATTGGGCCAGGAGGGAATATGCCAGGCTATCTGAGGCCTGAAACCTCTCAGGGAATCTTCCTCAATTTCAAACGCCTGCTAGAGTTTAACCAGGGAAAACTCCCGTTTGCTGCTGCACAGATTGGCAAATCCTTCAGAAACGAAATCTCTCCCCGCTCAGGACTCATTCGTGTTAGAGAGTTCACCATGGCTGAGATTGAGTACTTTGTGGACCCCACTGAGAAGGTCCACCCTAAATTCCACAATGTGAAAGACCTGGACATAATGCTGTACTCCTCCAAGGCCCAGACTAGTGGCCAGGCAGCCTGCATCATGACTCTGGGTGATGCTGTGGACAAAGGAGTAATCAATAACTCTGTCCTAGGATACTTCATTGGGAGAATTTACCTGTACCTTACTAAAGTGGGTGTGGCCAAAGATAAGCTACGCTTTCGTCAGCACATGGATAACGAGATGGCCCACTATGCCTGTGACTGCTGGGATGCAGAGACCAAAACCTCTTATGGCTGGGTAGAGATTGTAGGGTGTGCCGACCGTTCATGCTATGATCTGCAATGCCACGCACGGGCTACAAAGGTCCCTCTGGTTGCAGAGAAGCCTCTGAAGGTGCCCAAAGTTGTAGATGTTGTACAGTTTGAGCCCAACAAAGAGGGCATTGGTAAGGCGTACAAAAAGGATGCTAAGCTAGTAATTGAGTACCTTTCACAGCAACGTGACGAGTGCTTCATTACGGAGCAGGAGCAGCTGCTCAGTGAGACTGGAGAGTTTACTATTGAGACAGAAGGAAAGTCTTTTACACTCACAAAGGACATGCTCAGTGTAAAGCGCTCCCAGGAGAAACAGTCTGTGGAGGAAGTCGTTCCCAGTGTAATTGAGCCCTCGTTCGGCATTGGCAGAATCATGTATAGCATCTTTGAGCACACATTCCATGTCAGAGAAGATGATGAACAAAAAACATATTTCAGCTTCCCTGCCACTGTGGCTCCATATAAATGCTCCGTCCTTCCTTTGAGTCAAAAACAGGAATTCTTGCCGTTTGTGAGTGATTTATCCGCGGCGCTGACCAAAAACGGCGTGTCTCACAAAGTGGACGACTCCTCCGGGTCCATCGGGAGGCGCTACGCCAGGACGGATGAGATCGGAGTGGCTTTTGGCATCACCATCGACTTTGACACCGTGAACAAGACGCCCCACACAGCCACTCTGAGAGACCGTGACTCAATGACACAGATCAGAGCCCAGGTCAGTGAGTTGCCCGAGATGATCCGAGATCTGGCCGACGGCACCTTGACTTGGGGAGAGGTCTGTGAGAAGTACCCGACTTTTGAAGGACAGGAGACCAGCAAGAAGGATACCAGTGAAGTGTAAATTACTCACTCATCTCTGCCTGTCAGGCCTGTTTAGATAGGCTATATAGGTTTACCTGTTGACATTTTGCATTATTCAGTGGTGGTCAAAGTAGGCTACTAAAACTACTGGTCAATATTACTCCACTACAGGTGAAGGTTTCTCTCAAAAAAGTACTGCTTGAGTGCTTGCTTTTAAGAAATACTTGAGTGGTCAACAGTAATTGCTTTTTAGTGTTGGGCTCTTGTAGGCTATTGATAAAAAAAAAAAAAAAACGTTGATGTCAACATACACTGAAAGTTGTCCTTTCTATTTGTTGCCACCGCAAACTGCACAGTGCACACACAAAGTGTGGACGCAGCATGCACGAACACAACATGCATTTTAGCTGACTACACTGTATTTTATTATGTTAATGTCCAGTTTGAATTGTGACAGTTTCAGAGTTCACTTAATCACTTAATCTGTTTTTGTCATGAGTGGTCGACTTTCTATCAAATAAAACATTATAATTGCCTATCATTGAAATATTCAAGCATGGCTCTGATCTCCCTGTCCTGCCTGTGCACATGGCCACAGGCATCAGCTTTGTTTAGTGAGAGGGCTAGGCATACATACATACTGTATCCTGCTGCAGGAATATGGAAGATTAAGCCGTTGTAAACAAAATGTGAATGACAGAATGACAGCTGAGGATCAGCTAATATGGGAGGGCTTGGCACTGTCAGGTATAAACTGATGCCTAGCAGATGAGGCATATTTGAACTGGTGCTGTGTCATTACCCTTACCGCACGCGTAGCCTTTTTTAGCTACAGTATATCTTATATCTTACACACCAGCAGCAGCATTAAAGACAGTAAGACATGCTAAATTACAGTTATGAAAGAATAATACTAACAACAACAACACACATAGTAGTCATACACAACAACACACATTGTAGCCTAGTCATACACAAACATATGTAAAGGCTGCAGTATTATGTTCTTCCCTGGTCTACTGCTTTTCCCCTTAAGCTATAGAAGATAGAGTTAGCTTTGAGCTCTATTTTACACAGTGGTTTCACTTTCAGCAGTGACAGCAATAAGGCAGCAAGTTAAAGCAGTCATCTATAATACTTATGGGGCCCTATCTTGCGTTTAGGCAAAAGATATTGTGAAAATAGACGATCTACATTGACATGTTGTGAGCTTGTAGTACGGTATGCAACTTTTTAACATGTTTTTCAAAATCCTACATTAAAATTATCTTAAAGGAGGGCCAGCGGAAAGGAGTTCCCAATGCAGCTACCTACTATTTAGTCATGGCATGAGGGCAAACTAACCTGTCATCCCATATACAGTATGAGCATATAGTATACTGATGGTGACATCAGGGATCTCCATATGGGCATACATGTAAAGGAACAAGGACTAACAGATAAGATCTTCATATATGGGCATATAAGGGACAACTGATAGGTAACAAAGATCTCCATTATGTGATTATTATGAGCATAAAGGGACATTCACCAAAAATAGCCAATCTACAGTAGGTGCAAAGTAATTTGGCTGCAGACCCCCTCTGACTATACACGAAAGAAGGATATATATTTTGCCATAGGCAATAAGAGACCCACATACAACATTAGGGTATTTAAAATGTTTAAAAAAAAATGAATAAAAATCTTGTAGATCAGCTATCCATTACTAGTCAATTTTTTTTGTTAGAGTTAAAGTGGTATATTAGCTATATTATGGTAGTTGGTAGCTAATTTATTTGGGTAGCCCCTGGAACCCCCCAAAGGATTCCTGGGGGTCCCCGGACCCGACTTTGAACACCACTGTTGTAGCCGACCTGGATTCAATAGTTCTTCTACCTTGTAGCAGACCTGATGTAGGCAATTAAATAATCAGTTGTCAGAGGACATCCACCTTTTGGTACAGTATGAACATCTTTCCTAATGAGGGAATGTATTTCTCTCCAAACCTTTCTACAAATACAAGAGACACCCTGTGAGATGAGAAAAGTTCAACTGCTGTTTGTGGTAATTACTATTGCCACTAGGTGGCAATGATCGAGAGTCAGTCTAACAGACAGTAATGCAGTAGAATATATTACCTTTAGTACATTTAGAGCAGTGGTTCCTAAACCTTTTTGGCTCAGGTCACCACCGCTGTAAATAACCTTTTCAGCCACAGTACCCCTGAATTACATTGTTACTTTACAGTACCTCACATTTATGTCAAATATGTAAATATTGTCCCCTAAGATACGGTATGTGTCACGAGGAAAACTCGAGAGAATATCTGTTTCCAGATCGAAAATAACTTTTATAAAATAACTTTTATACTTGGTGACTGGCGTTTAACCACTTTAACCCCAGCATCCCTATTCTGGGGGGACATCACAAGGTGACGCGTCGTGAGCTTGTAGATCGGCTATTTTTGGTGAACAGACTTTGTGTACTGTAGACTGAAAAAGATCGATTCGCACCAACAGTGCAACTCAGGTCCAAGTACACGTGATTAAACTGAAGTGACATTGATGAATTCCAAATATTATCAAAGTATTCTGAGGCACCCCTGGGCTGGCATCACGCACCCTAGGGTTAATCCTGCATTGGAGGCAGCGTTGCACAGGGTGGGAACCAGGAATGATTCCGGGGGCCCAGAGCTGGACCAGAGCCCTAGTACACTGTATACCAGCTGGCTAAAACACTTCCATCCTTTTTAACATACTTTTTCGTGTCCAAAATGTTGGTTATTTTGGAAGATATTAAAGGAGCACCATGAATTGTAATATGTTGACGCCCAGAGGGATGGCTTTGTGTTAAATTGTTTTAACCAGCTTAGTGACCTTGTGGTTAGAGTGCCTGCCCTGAGACTGGAAGGTTGGAGTTCGATCCCTGCCCCGGTCATACCCCCTGCGCCATGTCCAGGGGGTGTACTTGTACATCAAGCTGCCTCACACTATAAAAGTCTGTGTGAATATGGGGGTATGGGGAGGAGGTTAAGAAACGCAGGAAGAGACTCTTTGTTTTTTGCAAGTAGGCATGCAACCACCGGTATACATAATATACGTCAAATGTAATGAGATCGAGATGCAATGCAATGTAATGTCTCCTACTCCTACCTAATATTTTACAGAAATAAATAGACTTAAAGCTATACTGTGTAAGATGCTCAACTAGTGGTCAGTAGCCCTATAGCAAACCGCGGTCGCGTCCGCGTCTTTCGGCCGTGTTTCGTACCTTCACACCCCCGCGTCTGCCTCCACCTCGCCGAGATCTATCTTTAGAGGGGTCCCTGGTTCCTGTGCGTTCAGGCATTCCGGAGAAACGGACTACTTCACCCTGCCTGGTAGGCGAGATTACCTTTTCTTCTTTTCAAATCTTTTTATTCAATTTTCAAATGAGCAAAGCCCAGAGGCGGGTAAACAATCTCAAAAAGATGGATACATCACATGTAGAAAAACAGAGTACATTATTATGAGAGTGAATAAAACCCATCCCCTATCCCCCCTCCCCCACCCTCAATCCCCAGGACGGTTGAACTGTCAAAACAAAGTAAGTAAATAATCAAAACAATAAAGCAGAATAAATAATCAAAGCTTGCTGCGTATTGGGTTGGTCAAACAGGTAAGCGCCACACTACACCGTTTGAGTATTATGATAGAACATCATAAAAGGGCTCCAGGTTTTATAAAATTTCTTTTCAGAGCCGGCAATTGAGAACCTCAACATTTCCAATTCCAGACAGGACATTATAGCGCGAGGCGAGATTACCTTTTGAGTATAGAGACACACAGGCGACTACAAATATGGCCGCCATAGCGACCCCACTTCAAGATGCGCTGTGATTGGCCGGCAGTGTATAACCCTCGCTGTGATTGGCCGGTAGTGTGATGACGTAATTTTTTCGCGAAAACCGGGGCCCGGTCAGGATCATAGAAAACATATAAAGAGAAGGCTTTAGAAGCTGAAAATAACGGAGTGGGTGTTCTAAAACTTTAGCGATTTAACAGTTAGGACAATTTGAAGATTTGTTTTATAAAAAAAGTTACATGGTATAACTTTAAAAGTTGGTCACAAAAGAAAAGAAAAAGAAACAGGAGATAGGCTCCTGCCCTATGGGCCTTATGGCTCGGCAAGGCTTATTTACTTTGTGTTAAATAAGACCATAGATCATGATTGAGGATATGTTTATGCTACTTCAAGAGGCCAAATCCTACTAATGTGTATACAGCTCAGCATATAATTAGATAAACAAAATCACACCCAGTGTAAAGTGAGCGCTGCCTTTTATGTGTACATGTCATGCAAAGCTTGGCCAAGTGTGGAACATGGGTTAGGGTTAGGGTTTGGATGCCTGCATTGGAGGCAGCGCTGCACAGGGTGGGAACCAGGAATGATTCCGGGGGCCCAGAGCTGGACCAGAGCCCTAGTACACTGTATACCAGCTGGCTAAAACACTTCCATCCTTTTTAACATACTTTTTCGTGTCCAAAATGTTGTTTATTTTGGAAGATATTAAAGGTGCACCATGAATTGTAATATTGACGCTTTCACCAGAAAAAAAAGAGCTGTGTTTACAAAATGTTGGCTGTTTAGAGCCCATGGCCCAGAGGGATGGCTTTGTGTTAAATTGTTTTAACCAGCTTAAGCCTCTATCAGAGTCCAGGGTGAAGAGCTATTCACTTCACCGTGGTGTAGTTTTCTAGCTATCACCTAAAAATACATAACAAGCCTAGGTGATAGCTAGGAAACTACAACGCGGTGAAGTGAATAGCTCTTCACCCTGGACTCTGATAGAGGCTTTAGTGACCTTGTGGTTAGAGTGCCTGCCCTGAGACTGGAAGGTTGGAGTTCGATCCCTGGCCCGGTCATACCCCCTGCGCCATGTCCAGGGGGTGTACTTGTACATCAAGCTGCCTCACACTATAAAAGTCTGTGTGAATATGGGGGTATGGGGAGGAGGTTAAGAAACGCAGGAAGAGACTCTTTGTTTTTTGCAAGTAGGCAACCACCGGTATACATAATATACGTCAAATGTAATGAGATCGAGATGCAATGCAATGTAATGTCTCCTACTCCTACCTAATATTTTACAGAAATAAATAGACTTAAAAGTTGGTCACAAAAGAAAAGAAAATCACACCCGTGTGAACTGAGCGGTGGTTTAACCACCAACCCACCAACCTTACCCTCCCATTTCATTAAATAAATGAAATGGGAGGGGAGAAGCAATCTCATTGAAAATGCTCATACTTGAAACTCAAGTAATCACTCGGTCATGAATAGGGTAACCAGCCTGCTCGCTATAAATCCCACTCGCCCAATGTTTAGGAGCATGTTATCATTGCATCCATAATTGTTGTCTCCACCAGCCGAAGGCATGGGGGAGAGTATGTTTTCCCCTTCGTCCGTCCGTGTGTCCGTCCGTCCGTCCGTGCGTGCGTCCGTCCGTCCGTCCGTCCGTCCGTCCGTCCGTGTGTCCTCGCAGTTTGTGTGCACCTAATCTCAGTCGCCATTGGCCCGGTCGCAGCCAAAGTGAGCACACACATTCCCTGGATGCCAATCTAGAACCTCTGCCCTAAATTCTTCAAACGGGCCTTTTCTAGCGCCACCTAGTGGCCGATGTTCGCAAAACATATTTCTGTGCACTACTCTTACAGATTTTGTCCAAAAATCCTACAAATCGGTAGGCAGTATCTCGACAGTCATGTGATTGACACGGATCTGTCCGATTTTGCATATTCCATCCTGATTGGCTAAGATTGGCTTCCAAAGTTTGTAGGATTGAGCCATTTTGAACAAAATGCCTCAAATCCCAAACGCAAAGTGCAATTATCTTGAAATCGCACACACACGTTCCCACTAGGTCGAGGAAGAAATGCCACTTCAAATTTTTGAAATCAGCCTCATGGTGGCGCTATAACAGGCCGATTTGTGGTTTTACCTATAACTCCACCGATCAGTTTCAAACTTTGTAAGCGCACTCCCTAGAGGCCAAGGAAAAACCCTTTCCCTGCATTTTTCACATCAGCCTTTTATAGCGCCACCAGGAGGCCGACTTATGTAAAACACAATTTTTCCTATTATTCCTTGAGATTTTATCCAAAAATCATGCAAATCGGTACACAGTATATCTATAGTCATGTGATCAAGTCCGATCCGTCTGATATTTCATATTCCATCCTAATTGCCTAATATTGGCTTCCAAAGTTTGCAGGATTGCTCAGTTTTTGAACGAAATGCTTCAAATCATCAACGCAGCTTGCGATTACCGTGAAATTTGCCACACATGTTCCCACTATGTCAAGGAACAAATGCTACCCTTTTCAAGTTGGCCTGTTATAGCGCCACCAGCAGGTAGACTTAACACAAAACACATAGGCAAAACACATTTTTGGAACACAGTGCCTCAAATCATGCATGCAGTGTCCGATTGCCATGAAAGGTCTAAAGGTGAAGAACATATGCCAGCCTTTTTACATTGGCCTATTATACAGTAGCACCACCAGGACGCATGGCCTGGTGGAGACCTGTGCTCGGAAGAGCACTGATTCTAGTTTTATCTCAGTTCATGTAATATTATATTATTAGGCAGCCCAGGTGTCAGGAGCCAAAGAGTTCTATTCACACCTGCAGCAATAATGTATCCAAACAGATTGCAGCAATAACCAGAAACTGCATGCAATCTCTCTCTCTCTCTCTCTCTCTCTCTCTCTCTCTCTCTCTCTCTCGCACACACGCACGCGCACGCACGCACGCACACACACACACACACACACGCACACACACAGACCACCACTTCAACACATCGTATCCACTTTCTCATTCTCTTCCAGCCCATAACATTCCCTCCTCCTCTCTTATCTCTACCCAGCTCACAGACCAAATACTTTCTTTTTTTTTATGTCCCTGCTTCGCCTCTCTCTTTATTACCCTCCCTGCTGATAAAGCTCCAGCTCCCTTATATTTTACCATGGGTTTCTCAGTGGTCCCTCACTCATTTCAGTGTGTGACACTGCCACAACCTCCCAACAGAGAGTGGTGGGATGGGAAACTGATCCACTTTTTTGTGGAAAGAAACCACAATATCTTTGAAAGTTTCATTGTTCATTTACAGTAACTGACCGGGTTATTATCGCAAAATACATGACGGTAATTAACCAGACACAACAGAACTATTAGCAAAGGAATAGGCCTTTAAGCCACTCAAACATATTTATTACACTGCTCCAAATAAGAGTATAATATGGCCTAAAATGTGACAGTAAATTGATCATTTTAGTAGAATCACACTACACATCAAGTTCCCTAGAGTCATTGGAAATCAATCTCCACACCTCACCCCATTCTCTTCATTCTCATTCGCCAACACGTTAATACATACTGTACATATACCCACGCCACCTTATGGCTTGCTCACTCAGTCTCATTCGCTAACACACGCTGCAGCCTGTCAGTGATCAGACTCCCTTCCTGTCCACGGCCTCCTCCCAGTGGCATGTTAATGTGGCATAGATAATCATTGTATGATCTTAAAGGAGTTGTTCACCCCAAAATGACTTTGTTTCTATTGATTACCCCACGCCATGGAGACATGAGTTCAATAATATTTTTGTGTACTTGTCGCATTCCTAAAACAAAATAATGATTATACTAAATTTACCTCCATTGATTCTGGAAGGGGACCCGAATGCATTTGGGTCCCCATCCGAAATCAACGGGGATACATGTTTTGTCTTAGGAATGCGACAAAAAACAAAGATTATTATTGAACTCAAGTCTCCATGGCGTGGGTAATCAATAGGGGAAAAAAGTCATTTTGGGGGTGAACTACTCCTTTAACTAATGCCCTTAATTAAAGGGCTCAATGTTGGTTCCTGCAATAACTATGTGTTCTAGGCTCTGTTTCTGGGTGATTTTAGATATTTGACATTCTTATGTACTGTAGGGCCAAGCAGCAGACCACTACTGCAGCTATTGCATTGATCGAAACCTGTGATTTGTCCTTAAATCACAGCCAACCTCAAACTTAGTAATTGGAACAAACATGTTATCACTGCGTCCACAATTGTTTTGTGTCAGTTCAAGTAATATTATATTAACCTCAAACTTAGTAATTGGAACAAACTTCTTTGTGGAACGGCGTGCTGTCTTGTCCGAGGCAATGAGTTGAGATAACTCTTCAAGGACACTGCCGCTGCCTGCTTAAAACCAGTGGTGGAAAAAGTACTGAAATGTTTTACATAAGTAAAAGTATCAATACTGCAATGTAGAAATACTCTGTTACAAGTATAGAAGTCCTGTATTTGAAATGTACTTGAGTAAAAGTACAAAAGTATCAGCATCAAAATATACTTAAAGTACCAAAAGTAAAAGTAGTCATTATGCAGAATGTCCCATTTATTATTATTATTTTTTTAATAGCAGATCGCATTTGAGCTTGTAGATCGTCTATTTTCAAATGGCCAAAATGTACAGTATATAGGGCTGAAGTGGTTACTGTAGAGGTTTTGTTATAATAATGAAAATCTACAAGTAACTAAAGTTTTCACATAATTGTAGTGGAGTAAAAGTACAATATTTGCCTCTGAAAAGAAATAGTATTGGAAAATAAAGTACAAATACCTCAAAATTGTACTCAACTCAACTCGAGTACATGTATTTACTTCCACCACTGCCTATAACAAAGCCTTAAAATCTCCTTTTGAGTAGAAGAGAGTCATTAGATAGCCGAGGAGCCGACGCATGAACACACACCAGTGTTTGGTATCAGCATAACTCGGCTATTCTGGCAAAGACTGATGTTTTGTCTGTTCAAGGTTTTATGGGGAACAGCAGGGAACTTTGTGTGTGAGTTGAAAAGCTTAGCAACAGATAGATATTCACCAACACACTGGCAACACAATCTTGTTTATTTTATTTTACGTGTGAACCTTGCATACGTGCATACATATGTCTTTTTTTAATTGTCACTTTAAAGGAGTAGTTCACCCCCAAAATGACTTTTTTTCTATTGATTACTCAGGCCATGGAGAGTAGAGTTCAATAATATTTTTTGGTTTTTGTCACATTCCTAAGACAAAATTTTGATTCGAGTAAATTTACCCCCATTGATTCCGGATGGTGACCCGTTTCGAAACGGGTCACCATCCGGAATCAATGGGGGTAAATTTATTGTTATCACATTTTTGTCTTAGGAATGTGACAAAAAACTAAAAATATTATTGAACTCTACTCTCCATGGCCTGAGTAATCAATAGAAAAAAAAGTCATTTTGGGGGTGAACTACTCCTTTAAGTACTGTTTTTATTGTGCAACAAATTGACCCTTTTACTATGTATTACATTTAATTGAATAGAATCGTTCAAATTCTCATATATGTTCTTATTCTCAGAACATGGAACATCAAACCCACAAAATAACAATTACTTCATAGCAATACGAAAGAAAAAAAATAGAATACATTTTATGAATAGTATAAAGCACTGGGAGATGATTAACAAATTCCAAATTACATAGACAAATAAAATAAACATCAAGTAACAGTTTAGGAACAACACTACTGGTTTCTGAATAAAACTTTACTTTTTGAAGGCTGAAACCTTGAAAGAGAAGGAAAATAGCACAAGTCTGATTGATCTAGTTGAGGTCACACAACTCAGCAGTTTCTCCATCCTCAAGCCAAAACCCAGCATAGAGGGGCTGGGTGAACGTAGTCTGGACTCTGTGGAGGAGAATCATGGCGTCAGATCCAGAGACACTGTAAAAGGACAGAGAACCTGCGCTGTGATCCAGGTACACGCCTACTCTGGAGGACACACAACCTGGGATATGAGTACTTATGTCTTTGTGTCTGAAGACATAATATCCATTACAACACTGCAAGGACCAAGATTTATCGTTCCGTCCAAATGCACATTCATTATGGGTGCCCGTCCTGCTGATATCTTTATACGAGACTGCATTATAAACACTGTTTCCACTCCACTCCACCTCCCAGTAACGGCGTCCAGTCAGAGCCTCTCTACTCAGAACCTGCCACCAGACGGTGAATCTCTGTGGGTGATGAGGATACGACTTCTGTTTGTTCATCGCTGTTACTTTTCTGTTCCTTTTAGACAGAGACAGGGATTTTTCTGCTGTGTTTGGGTCCAGTGTGAGTGGACGTGAATATTTTAAGAACTCAGCTCTGGTCTTGGGTTCTGATGGTGTTGACAGTAAATCGTCCACTCTATTCACTGTCTCTGATATGTTTGTCCCCTCCATTTTAAGAATGTCCACCAGTTTGTCCCTCATCTTTGACACGGCCAGATTCACGTCTTCAAAGTATCTCAGAGGACGGATATTGCTGCTGACTGGGTGTTTAGATTCACTGATCTTTGAGAGGGAGGTGTAACCGTGTAGGAAATGGATGTCATCCTCTGTGTTTAAGATCTGCTCCAGCTCAGCATGTCTCCTCCTAAGCTGACTAACATCCTGCTCCAGAAACAACCTCAGTTCTTTAGCTCGACACACTGCACGTTTCTGCTTGTCTCTGATCAGCCCCCTCACCTCAGATTGCGTTCTTATAAAGGAGGAGATGAGCTCAGTAAAGATGGTGTCACTGTCGTCCACTGCTCTATCAGCAGAGCAATTGATGGACTTCACCTCCTGGTGAAGCACTTCTATGTCTTTCTCTCTCTCCTGGATTCTCTGCTGGATGTTCTGCTGACTCGTATCAAGCTCTTTCTGTCTCTCGGTCCTTTCTGCTTCAGCTGAAACCGTATTGTGACCTTTGTGTTCTTCCATGCAGCACAGATAACAGATACACTGCTGATCAGTACGACAGAAAACCTTCTTCACCTCGTCGTGAAGAGAGCAGATGTTCTCCTGAAGCTCGCTGGAGGCTTTGACCAGCTTGTGTTTCTTGAAAGCTGGAGACTGATAGTGAGGCTGGAGGTGAGTGTCACAGTAAGACACCAGACACTGAAGACAAGTCTTCACAGCTTTCAGTTTTCTCCCAGTGCAGACATCACAGGCCACATCTCCAGGTCCAGCATAGTAGTGATCAGGAGGAATAGTTTGGAGTCCTGTCTTCTTCATGCTCTCCACCACCTCTGCTAGCATGGTGTTTTTCTTCAGAACAGGTCTTGGGTTGAACGTCTCTCTGCACTGTGGACAGCTGAATCTCCCTCTTTGATCATCTTGATCCCAGTATCCCTCAATACACCTACTGCAGTAGCTGTGTCCACAGGGAACACTCACCGGTTCCTTCAGTAGATCCAGACAGATAGAACAGCACAACTGTTCCTGGTCCAGTTGAACTGCTTGTTCTGCCATTTTAAAAGGACTGCACTCTCTGACAGACAAAGAAAACTGAGCGTACTCCTTTGCTTACATTACCTCAGAGATCACATGACATGGGAGGTTCTTGCTGGTTGTGCTGCTGTGTATTAGGAGGAGTGTATTAACTCTTGCGCCGTGTGACACCTACATAACATAGCTGATGTTGCTATCAAACTGGCCGTCGACCTTGACTTTGTGATTTGTTACTGAGTTCCCCTGTGGTCTCACCCACGCACTGGGAGCTGTCCTGTGATGTCCTGTAGAGGCTGTGTGTACTGCACTCACTGTGATTTATTGGTATGAAATACTGTTGAAATGTGAGTCTGTAGTTTTCCTCTTCAGCTGAGATGATCAAATAAACCTTGATGAACATTTTAAAGACAAAAGGCAGCGAATCTCGCCCCCCTTCTCTCTCTCTCTCTGTCTCTCTGCCCCCTCTGCCTGCCCTCCATGCTAAAAGTGATTACAATGTTACGTTTCAATGTGCTATTTGCACCGTGACAGCTTCAGATACATTTTTAAATTATTTAGAAGTCTATCCCTATCCTCAGATCATCAACCATCCTAAAACAAATCACATCAATTCAATTCTCTCAGGACCACGATTGTGAAAGTAGAACATTTTAAAAGCTTATATTATCAGTTATAATGTTTGGCAGGATGGCTCTGTTCTGGGATCTGAGAAAGCAGTGGTGCTTGCCAAGCATGCAGAGACGGGTCCACCAAGGTATTACAGCGGTTCTCAAAGTGGGGTTCAGGGACCCTCAGGGGTCCTTGGAGGGGGTTCCAGGCCAGGGGGTCCCCAGCTAAATTAGCCATTAATAAATAGTGAAGCTTGTAGGTTTTTATTATTTTTATTATTATAATAATGTTGAACGATTTTGAAACTTTTGGAATATTTTGGAACATTATTTGAAACAAAGAATATTGTGTGGGGGTCTGGGGCACAAAAGTCTTGAGGGTACTTGACACAAATACGTTTGAGAACCACTGTACTAAAGAATAGAGCAGCTTGTTACCAACACTGGCTTATTTCAAGGAGTGTGCTGGATTGGACGAGGTGCCTCCATCTTTTGGACATTGTTGCAAGTGCTTCTCTCCTCAGGGAGAGGCATAACTTGTATTTACATTGTTTATACTGTACACTGTACACTGTATGGCAACTGTGGTTTTAAATACGTTATTTTATTTTTTTACAGGCCTATTTTATTACATTATGTTAATGAAATATTTGTTTGAAATATGTTGTTTAATTTTAGATATTAAACTCTTAATGTGTTTATGATATTGATGTTGTGTATTTTAAATGGTTTTGACAGTCTAGTTTGGTGTTTAGGTGTTACCACTAGGTGGCAATAAGAGACAGTCTAAAAGTGTGTCACATCAGATTCCTGAAGTGCCTACTGTTATTACATTAGAATAGCAGCCAACTATTATTACATTAGAATAGTAGCCTACTGTTTTTACATTAGAATAGAGGCAGCTGAACAGGGTGGGAGCGGGAGGAAACCCTGAATAATTCAAGAGACCCAAAGCTGGACACGATCCCTTCCATACCAGGCTGAAATACTCCATCACACTCTCATCCTCACACCTACTTTAATATGTTCTTTCTTTGTGTCTAACATGTTGGTTGTTTTGGATGGTTGTAAAGGTGCACACTGTCCTGTACCATTTTGACACTTTGACCAGTAAAACTACTTTCTGAGAGCTGTTTACAAGTGACACTGTTCCCATAATCCGAAGGGGCGTTAAATAACTGCCAGAGTCTAAACTAGACCAGGTCAGGGGTGGGCAATTTTGATAATGGAGAGGGCCAGTATATTTCCACACTCACTCCAGAGGGCCACGTTGCATATAACCTTTTATCTACATTATTTATTTTATATATATATATATATATATATATATATATATATATATATATATATATATTTGTTTTTTAAGATTTGTTTTGGGGCTTTTATGCCTTTATTGATAGGACAGTAGACTGACAGGAAATGGGGGGTGATGGGGAGTGACATGCAGCAAAGTTCCTCCGGATCAGGAATCGAACCAGCAACGCCACCAGGCATCCATGCCTATGTGGCAATGCTTAAATGGTATGCGCCTGGACCATTAGGCCAGCGGGCGCCCCTTGATCTCTGTATTTCAACAGTTTTTTGTAAATGAATATCCTACTTCATCATTCTATGTCACACAAAAGTAGCAAAAATAGTGGACCTACAAGCTCAAAAGCTTTGAGCTTGTAGACCAGGTATTTTTGCTATTTTGAATTGGAATCCTAATTAACTTTTTGCCATTTTTGAATTTGAATCCTGAAAAGTATACATTTTATTTAATTTCCAATGCATTTATACTTATGTTAACCTTATGAACCTACATACAAATACATTGTACATAAAATAGACAATACTATTTTAAGTAATAAACAGTCATGTTTGCATGTTTGGAATTGTAACAGCTAAAGTCAATAATATATCAGTATTTTGATATGAACCTGTGGGCCACATTAAGTGAAGGTGGGGTCCGCGTGTGGCCCCCGGGCTGCCAGTTGCCCATGTATGCCATAAGTAATGAATGAGTAATATAATTTTAGGATATGTTTATGCTGTTTTCAAGGAGCCTGTTCTGTGTATAGTTAAAATGCAAATAAGTGATGAAAATACACTACTAAAAGAAAAAAGAAGGAAAAATAAAAACAATATGAAAATGCTCAAACACGGTACTGAAGTACAGTACAGTGTGTGTGTGTGTGTGTGTGTGTGTGTGTGTGTGTGTGTGTCCTTTGAGAAACTGATAAAACAGGAATATCTGATAGAGCTGGGCACAGACACTCACGCCATGCTGTTTGTTGACTGTTTGTGTGTGTGCTCATTCATGACCACCAAAAGCCAAAAGGGCACTAGGGATGAGAACGTTAAATGTACATACTCAGATAAAGTATATTGTAAGGCTCTTGTCCAAAATGTAAAAGTAAAATGAAATTCAATATGTTGTGAACCTATCTTTTTTTTTATCTTACAGTATTTTACACAACAGTCTCCTCGTCCACTTCCATGTCCACTGAACGCAAGAAAGAAGAAAGAACATAAGACAGCAGGTTAAATTACGGCCATAAAATAATAACAATAAGAAACAAAACATTTATTCAACCAATTTATTGTTGGTTACTTTTTATGACATTAAATTGAATAGTAATATTTCATTCCAACATGACTGTGAAATTAATTTGCAATGTTTATTCAAATAGGAAAAGAATCATCAATATCATTGAATGTTATTTCACATGGAATATTACAACTGCTAAATAATGACACCAGAAAAGGGTATGAAAAGCCCAGATTTCACCATAAAATGAATTGCACTATATGAAGAGAACAAAAATAATTAAACAGATCATAAACAAATTATACAGTGTATTTTCACTAGAAAAAATAAACATGATTTCAGTGGCAAAGCTCATTGTGGAGTCATGAGACACAAAGTCAGATCTACTTGATGTCACACAACTCAGCAGTGCCATCAGCAGCAGTCCAGATTCCAGGATAGAGGGTATTGGTGAATGTGGTCTGGACTCTGTGGAGGAGAGTCAGTGTGCTAGTGACTCTGTAAAAGGACAGTATACCTGCACTGTGATCCAGGTACACTCCTACTCTGGACGACACAGGACCTGGGATAATGATTTCTGTATTGATGCCTTCGTGTCTGAAATGATAACCATCTTGTCTACACAGTAAAGACCAGGATTTATCATTGTGCCCAAATCCACTTTCATGCTGGTCTTCTGTTCTGCTAATATCTTTATATGCAACTGATATATAAACACTGTTTCCACTCCACTTTACCTCCCAGTAACGGCGTCCAGTCAGACCCTCTACACTCAGAACCTGATAGCATTTAGTGAATCTCTCTGTCTTTTTTTTGTTCTTCCTTGATACCTTCCTGTTTCCTTTAGACAGAAACAGGCGTTGGTGTGCTGTGTTTGGATCCAGTGTGAGTGGATATGAATATTTTAAGAACTCACCTCTGGTCCTGGGTTCGGGTTCTGACTCTGACTCTAATTCTGATTCTGATTCTGATTCTAATTCTGATTCTGATTCTGGTGTGTAAGAATATTGTAAGAACTCAGCCCTGGTCTTGGGTTCGGGTTTGGGTTTGGGTTCTGATTCAGATTCTGGTGTTGACAGTAAAACATGTACTGTATTCCCTGTCTCTGAGACGTTTGTCGCTTCCTCTTTAAGAATGTCCTCTAGTTTGTCCCTCATCTTTGACACAGAAACAGTCACATCGTCAAAGTGACGGACACTGCTGCATCTGGGTGATGGGCGTGTAGATTCACTGATCTTTGAGAGTGAGGTGTAACTCTGCAGAAAATGGATGTTATCCTCTGTGTGTGAGATCTGCTCCAGTTCAGCATGTCTGCACCTCAGTTCAGACACCTCTTGCTCCACACGCTGCCTCTGTTCTTCAACACGACCAACTTGATGTTTCTGCTGGTCTCTGATCTGCTCTCTGACCTCAGATCGTTTTCTCTCAATGGAGGAGATGAGCTCAGTAAAGATGGTGTCACTGTCCTCCACTGCTCTATCAGCACAGTGATTGATGGATTCCACCTCTTGGTGAAGCACCTTTACGTCTTTCTCTCTTTCCTGGATTTTCTGCTGGATGTTCTGCTGACTGGTATCAAGCTCTTTCTGTCTCTCAGTTCTTTCTACTGCAGCTGAGATCGTATCGTGACCTTTGTGTTCTTCCATGCAACACAGATAACAGATACACTGCTGATCAGTACGACAGAAAACCTTCTTCACCTCGTCATGAAGAGAGCAGATGTTCTCCTCAAGCTTGCCGGAGGCTTTGACCAGCTTGTGTTTCTTAAAAGCAGGAGATTGATAGTGAGGCTGGAGGTGAGTGTCACAGTAAGAGACCAGACACTGAAGACAGGTCTTCACAGCTTTCAGTTTTTCCCCAATGCAGACATCACAGGCCACATCTCCAGGTCCAGTGCAGACATCACAGGTCACATCTCCAGGTCCAGCATAGCTGTGATCAGGAGGAATAGCTTGGAGTCCTGTCTTCTTCATGCTCTCCACCACCTCAGCCAGGATGTTGTTTTTCTTCAGAACAGGTCTTGGGTTAAAGGTTTCCCTGCACTGTGGACAGCTGTAGAGTCCCTTCTGGTCATCCTGATCCCAGAAGCCTTTAATACAGCCCATACAGTAGCTGTGTCCACAGGGAACACTCACTGGATCCTTCAGTAGATCCAGACAGATAGAACAGCACAACTGTTCCTGGTCCAGTTGAACTCCTTGCTGTGCCATTTTGTCTGACTGACTGACTGACTGACTGACTGACTGACTGACTGACTGACTGACTGACTGACTGACTGAGTTTTAACCTGTGTGCATGGTTTTCGTTTACTCGGAAATCACATGAGATGGGTGGTTCAGAAATAGAATTGGCCTATTGGCTATTGCCCACACACTGTACACACCTCCCGGACCTGCTGCCACGCACGCAACCACGCATGCAACCACGTGCGCAAGCATCATCATATTGTGTGTCCTTACAATAAGGTTACAGTTGCCTATGTAGGTTAATATACAGATTAGTGTAATAAACTACAATAACACATTTGTAAGTTAAACAAAAAGATCCAAAACAATTACCACACATCACATTTGCTTTTTTACCAATTATTTTAATTGCTAAAATATCATTTTAATGTTTGCATTTTAAACAGCGATAATCATTCCTTACATAAATAAAGTTCATCTGTACATTGTAAGGTTTGGTGGTCGTGTTACATACAGTTCATGTTCCGGATGGGATCGCTCACTACAGTATGTTTACATGCAAAACATACAGCACAGTACAGGAAGATGAATTCAGGCTATAGAGCTATAGCTATAGAGTAGTAACTGCTTAATTAATGGACCAATACATTGATTCATGATTGACCGATTCGTGATTATGGTTATTGTAATATTCAGGATATTGTTGAAAATCCATAATGCTATTGTAATTCTGAGGATAATGCTATCCTAGTGTCAGTAGTACAGGATTGGGCAGGATATAATTTAATAATATTCATACACCAGACCGATATCGCTGCCCTGCAAGCCAAAGAACAGCAAATACCTGAGAAGGGGAAGATAATGTGGAAAACAGGGACGTAGCTCTCTGGCTTTACTATAATATAGTTATATGATATTGCACAGTATGTGTAATTAGTTTTGTCATTATGATGACTGACTACACTATACCAAGCCACAGAGAAGAAACTACCTGAGAGAAGTGTGTTTAAAGTATGTCCTCCTTCACTGGCAAAGGTGTTGTTGGTACAGAAGTAAATAGACTGTACCGGTATATCACTTAATAACCTTTATGGATGTACTGTACTGTTTGCTGATATGAGATCGTAAAACCCTTGTCATGGCCTGTGGACTTAAAACACACAGAAAGTGGTTCCTTCTCTTTACCTCTTGGAGGGCAGAGCACGATGTTATGTAATGCATGGTTCCTTATGAGTTACGGTTACATGTTTAACATGGTGAAATGTATGGTCATCATGATAGAGCAATACATGGGAGATTTCATGACTTACTCCTAATCAGTGTACCAATGTAATGCTTGAAATATAAAAAGAACATTGATGAAAGCCATTAGAGACATGACTTGATGATATATGCTGTACCTGTAGTGAGAAATGTTAATGGACAATGTTTAACTCAAAGTTACAATATCCAGATCAAACGCTAACTTTCACAACGAAGGAAGATTGTGGTATATTATATGTGCTTAAAAATTTAATCCATTTAGACATTAGGTTACACATGGTTTACGTTTATGTATAAGGTTATTGGTAAAGTTTAGGCATTGTCTCAGAGATGGGTTTAGCTTCAAGGTGTTTTAGGCATTAGGTTACAGATAGTTAAAGCTTATGTATAACGTTAAAAATAGGTAGCTAGCTCCTCTCTCTCATTTTGTCTTTAGAAGAAGTGTGCATGTCCTTTGAGAAACTGATCAAACAGGAACAGCTGGTAGAGCTGGGCACAAACACTCATGCCAAGCTGTTTGTTGATAGTGCATGATTGTGTTTCTGATAAGTAGGTGTGCATTGTTGAGTTGAATTTTGCCACAATCAAATTCTCGTTCATGACCACCAAAAGGACCCTGGGCCCAGAGAATGGTAAATGTACACAGTCAGATAAAGTGTATTGTAAGGCTCTTGTGCCAAAATGCAATATGAAATGTAATATGTTTCTCACTTGAAAAATAGGCTGATTTCTATATATTTTTTTAAATACAGTAACAGTCTGCCCAGTCCACTTAACAATGAGCGCAATGAAGAACACAAGACAGAAGGTTAAAGTACAGCCATAAAATAATAATGGAAAAACACACAAACATTTATTCAACTAGTATTTATTACTGTATGTTAGTCACTTTTTTATTACATTAAATAAGAATAGCATAATTTAATTCCAACGTGTCTGTGAATACATTTGCAATGTTTAATTATATATACTTATCAACATAATGTTATTTCCAACACATTCTTGAAAACTACAAAACAATTACACAACAAAATTTTATGAAAAAGCTCATTCCTATATAAATTGTAGGCCTACTGTATGAATGCAAGATAACAAAATAGTGAAACAGATTATTAACAAATTATACAATATATTTTCTAACCCTAACCCTAACCCTAACCCTAACCCAAAATAAACATGATTTGAAGGACAAACAAAGTCAATCTAGATCTACCTGAGGTCACACAACTCAGTCCATAACCAAGCATATTTTCAAATGTTCATATTACATGAAATATAATAGAATCATTTAATTCCAACGTGCCCTGTGAATACATTTTGAATGTTTATTCACAGAAGAATAAATGATCAATATCATGAATGTTATTTCACATCAAAACCACAAAATAGCAACACAAGAAATGGTATGAAAAGGCCCAGATTTAGCCATGAAATAAAATATAAAAGGCTATATTTTCACTAGACAAAATAAACATGCATGAGTGGTTGACAAAGCTTATTCTGGAGTCATGAGAGACAAACAAAGTCAGGCCTTGAGCTCACACAACTCAGCGGTGCTTTCAACATCAGTACAAAACCCAGCATAGAGGGTCTGTGTGAATGTGGTCTGGACTCTATGGAGGACAGTCAGTGTGCTAGTGACTTTGTAAAAAGACAGAGTACCTGCACTGTGATCCAGGTACACTCCTACTCTGGAGGACACAGGACCTGGGATTTCTGTATCAATGCCTTTGTGTCTGAAATTATAACCCTCAGTCCTACACTGTAAAGACCAAGATTTATTATTGTGCCCAATTCCACTTTTTTTTTGGGGGGGGGGGGCCGTTCTGCTGATATTTTTATATGCTACTGCTATATAAACACTTTTCCCACTCCACTTTACCTCCCAGTAACAGCTTCCAGTCAGACCCTCTACACTGTAACCCTATGCTATATACAGTATACACAGGGCCAGGGGTAGGTTCCTTTAATTTGCCTTTAAGAGTTGGCGGGCTGAGAAGGGGATTATGGGATACGCTTGGCGCGTTGTGTTTGTTCTTGTCAGGGAGAGAACAGTGTGTGACGGATGTTACAAGCAGTGATCTATTTTATTTTGTTACGAGTGATACTAAGTTAGAACCTTGGCTGTTCACATTTCCTACTGGAATATATTTTGTTTATTAAAACCACAAGTTCTCCAGCACGGACTCCTTCCTTCTTTTAACATAGAAGAACAACTTAAGGATTACTCTGTTAAGAAGAGGAGGGCGGTGGTTATATTGGCGCCCAACTTTGTGGAAAATGTATCGCTCCGTAATCAACAAAGAAGCCGATGGATGCGGCGACACGAGCCGCCTTGTCCCGTTTCGGGATGAAATGGAACAGAACCGAACGAGTGAGTTTGACCGTTCTTTATCTCAGCTGCTTAACGTGTCGTTTGAGGCACAAAATGCGGAAGGACCCGCTCGAAGGAGATCTTATAATCCATTCAGTGATGTAAATGCAGACATGTCCGACATGGTGGTGCTGGATGAGACAGGTTACACTGGAAATGATGCACGTTCTGACGGAGATGTCTTTTCGGGGGAACTTGAAACAGTCACCCCGCACCGTTCATACTGTGCACAGCGTATGGGGCTACAGACTGAGAGAAACTTTTCGGGGGGGCTTGAAACCGTCACCCATACACATGGTGCACCGAGTACGTCATGCACGGGGGCGGGGCTTGTGACTGAGAGAAACCTTCCGGGGGGCCTTGAAACTGCTGCCCGTACTACGCTATATAACGCGGACAGCTACGCGAGCAGTGACTGTGAGTCACTAAAATACACTGCTGCAGAGAATGTGAGTGCTACTCAAATGTTTCACTGCATTTTGGATAAAATGGATGAACAAAACAAACACCTAACTCGCCTACAGTACACCCTTGTACAGAATCAAAATAAATTCAAGGAGGAAGTCATGGAGCAAATTATGGGAATTAAAGCACACACAAAACAAGTGGAGAAAAGACTAAATGGGTGTGAGAATACTGCAGCTGGACATGACCTTGACATTGTTGACCTGAGAAAAGCTGTGTATGATGTCCAGGACTGTTTGACAGTGACACAATCAAACATGCACACATTGAATCAAGCTGTTAAGTCTTGCAAAATGGACTGTGAGGACATTAAATATTCTCACCTGAGCGCCATCGACAGGGAAGTGTCGATACTCAAGCACCGTGTGCATGACATTCAGCAGACTGAAATTCAGGGAATGGCATCCGACATGAATAAACTCAAACCTCATCACCTGCATGGAGACAACCGTTGCACGCCTGCCCACCTTACTGCCCACACCGAACCAGACCCCATAACTGAAAACTATATGACACCAACCGAGTCCATTCAACAGCTGCACAGTGACTACCTACATGCTCCACGGCACACCAGTAATCCTACATCCTTCCTTAAAGGCCCAACAACTGTACAAAACACAGGTCCGCAGAGAATGGGGTCCGTGACTGACACGATTAATCTCCCATCTCACCGACAGCAAGGGGAAATGAGAACCTCTACCACTAATGTTGTTACCCGCACCGTAACCAACGCCATGCCCACTACAAACGTGACAACACCCCGCTACTGTCAACCCCTTCACAGTCCCCTCCCACGACCTCCACAGCACCCCAGTAATGCCACAACTCAGACCATGTCCCACCTTAAAGGCAAGATAACCTTGCAAAACCCCGAGCTACAGGAAATGAGGTCTGGTGGTAAAATACACCCTCACGGACAGCATGGGGAGTTCAGAGTCTCCCCAGCCCAACTCATCTCCGGTGAACAAACCTCCGTAACAACTCATGATTTGGCACTGCACAACGACTCCCAGCCATTCCACAGTGCCAACACTCGCCTTCCACTACAACACGGTACTGCCACGGCACTTACTAC
Source organism: Nannobrachium achirus (assembly GCF_963921795.1). Lineage (NCBI taxonomy): Eukaryota > Metazoa > Chordata > Actinopteri > Myctophiformes > Myctophidae > Nannobrachium > Nannobrachium achirus. The sequence goes on along the minus strand of NC_137814.1, from coordinate 53,509,145 downwards.
CCCCTACCCTAGAGGCCCAACTTCCTTGCAAGCACCTGAGTTTGGAGGCAAGGACAACATAAAACCTCTTGATTTCATATCTGCAACTGAACGCTACTTTGCCACACTCCCTTTGCCAGAACACCAGTGGCTGTTGCAGATTGATTACCACCTCAAGGGCACTGCGCGGCAGTGGTGGAACTACAAACGGCCGCAAATACACAACTGGACTGAATTCACCTCTGCCTTCCTGTCATACTATGACAATCTTATCAGCCGTGAGGAACTGCAGCGGGATCTAGAGGTGCGTCAAAAACCACATGAAAATCTGGAAAGATTTGTTTGGAGAAAACATGAACTATATCGTCAACTGCATCCTACCAGCACTGACAAACAGATGGCACAGTATGTCATTGGGCTGCTACAGTCCGATTTAAAGGTGCTATTGAGGTCCATGGAAATTTGCAACCTCGAGCAACTGGTGCAAAGGGGGAGAGTTCTACAGCAGGATTTGAAGGAGGCAGACAGCAATCAATATCGTGGGTCTACCACTACTCAGGGAGCCATGGACAAGGGTGGCCCCAACAAGCCACAAGGCAATGCTACCATGCCAAAAACGACAAATGATCAAAAACCAAAAAACGGACAGGCACCTGTGAAATGCATTATATGCAACAAGAATGGACACACACAGTATCAATGCTACAGAAGAGAAGGTGGACCATTACAGCCTGCTGCAGCTACAGTAGGAATTGCACCAGAGGAGAGACTGCCACAGGACAATTTAAACGCCATGGGGAAGGCCCCTTCTTCGGGGCAGGAGCCTTCCTGTTAGAAATCCCAGCCCCGCAAAAGCGTGCTGCATTTACCACAGACATTGAAAACCCTGACACTACGCTTGGTCAATGGAGACTCAAACATGCTGCTGCCAAACCTGGAATACACCCTACCACGCTGAACCTTACAGCTTGGTCACGTTTTGGGGGTTTGCCTCTGATCGACATCCAGGTCAACAATGTCAGTACGCGTGCCCTTCTAGACTCGGGGGCCACAAACTGCTTACTCTCAAAGGCACTGTACGATAAAATGACGCAATGTACTATAGAGCCGTGGTCGGGCAGTGATGTGACTCTTGCAGCAGATATTAAATGCAGCCCTATCGGAACCGTTGCCATTGTAATGGACACAGGAAACCGGTCGTGGCAAGGCAGGGCTGCTATCATGGCGAACTTAGCTTCTGACTTTATTGTAGGGGCTGACTTCATTGAAGCTTCTCACCTTGTGATTGATCTGAAAAACAGGAGGGCATGGTACCAAGACGGCCTGATGGAGACAGGCAAGGTGAACGCAAACAATAACTCTAGTTCCTACCTGGGAGTCGACGACGAAACTATGCCTTCAACAAGCTCCCCGGTTCCACAAACAGAACGTACAGGTCATGACAAGGTACCCGACTTGGCTGCCCTGGAGATGGCACAAACCATACCTACTCAAGGGGATGCGGGTAGTGTCTGTGTTCTTGACTCCAGTAAGAAAGAACAACTGGATAATTTATTACATGGCTTCTCAGACATCTTCAGTGAAGTCATCGGGAGGACTTCTACTATTCGCCATGCCATCCGGGCCGAAGGGGCGAGGCCTACAAGACAGAGGCCATACCCTTATAGCCCAGCAAAGAAAGCTGTAATACAACAGCAGGTGGAGGACATGTTGAGCCAGGGCATTATTGAACCATCAACCTCGCCTTGGGCGGCACCGGTTGTTGTGGTCAAGAAGAAAGATGGGGGAGATCGCTTTTGCGCTGATTATAGACGACTGAATGAGGTCACAGAGTCAGATGCCTTCCCTATGGTCAACATGAAAGATGTAGTGGACAATCTACATGGTGCCCAATATTTCTGCACAATCGACCTGAGGAGTGGGTACTGGCAAATAGAGATGGAACCTTCCAGTAGAGAGAAAACTGCATTCACCACTCACCTTGGCCTTTACCAATTCCGTGTGATGCCCTTCGGCCTCAAGAATGCCCCAGCCACGTTTCAGAGGCTCATGAATGAAGTTCTGAGAGGGCTTATTAATGTCAACTGCTTTGCATATTTAGATGACATCGTGATTTACTCACCTTCATGGGAACAGCACTTGAAGGATCTGGAAGTGGTGCTGGGAAGACTGAAACGTCATGGTCTTACTGGCAAGAGAGAGAAGTGTTCTTTTGGCCAGAGACAACTGAAATACCTGGGGCACATAATCTCAACAGAAGGTATAGCCCCAGATCCACAGCTCCTAAAGGCCATTGCAGACTACCCACGGCCAGGCAGACCGGAGGAAATCAGACAGTTTGTGGGCCTGTGCAATTGGTATGGAGGTTTTGTAGAGAACTTCTCCAGCCTTACTGAACCATTGACAAGACTTCTACGCAAGAATGCGAAATGGAAATGGGATGAAGAAACAGACCTCGCATACTGTTCCTTGAAGGAGGAGCTCCAATTCAGTGCGAGCCAGAGCTATCCTGACTTTGGGAAAATGTTCTATCTCCAAACAGATGCGAGTGCAATTGGCTTGGGGGCCATTCTCTACCAGATGGACGGGAAGACCAAGAGAGTTATTTCCTTTGCGAGTAAAACCCTTGGGAAAACAGAGAGACAGTACCACGCCACTGAAAGGGAATGTCTGGCGGTTATGTGGGCTGCCAAAAGATTCCGTCCTTACCTGGAGGGACGGCGGTTCATACTTGTGACTGACAACAGTGCACTGAAATGGCTGTCAAGCATGAAAGACGCTAGTAGTAAACTAGCAAGGTGGGCCCTCGCACTGCAGGAATTTGACTTTGAAGTCAGGCATTGTGCAGGATACTTGAACCAGGGTGCGGATGCCCTCTCAAGGAACCCTGTGGATGCGGCAGGAGAAGAAGACTCGTCTGAGGAGAAAATGGTCCTAGACATGACACAGTCTGCACCTGAACGCATCGCAACTATGGCTGCGGCTATAGAAAAGGAGGAGGCGTCCACTGCAGTGCCACTGGACCGGAATACTGTAAGGAATGCTCAGGAGAATGATGAATACTTGCGGCCCATACTCCAATATGTGAAACTGGGAGAGCTCCCGCCTTCAGAACCTCAAGCATGGAGAATTCAGGGCGCAAGACGACACTATGCTATTGTGGAGGGCATCCTCTACAAGGGAAATGATGCAGACGGTGTTGAGGGTGAAGATGAATGGAAAATGGTGATCCCAAGCGAGCTCAGAAGCAAAGTCTTACAGATTTTCCATGACAAAGACACAGCTGCACATTTGGGTTACCAGAAGACTCTGGAGAAGATTCGCAAACGGTTTTACTGGCGTGGAATGGCCAAGGATGTGGCCAACTATGTCAGAGCATGTGATGTGTGTCAGAGGGTGAAGCCGGATAACCAAAAACCGGTGGGCTTCATGCAGCCGCAGCAGACTGGGGAGCCATGGTACAAGATAGCAGTTGACCTAATGGGTCCACTACCACGAAGTAAGAAGGGGAATGAGTACCTGTTTGTTGTCGTGGACCAGTTCACAAAGTGGGTGGAACTGTTCCCACTCAGGACAGCTACAACAAAGACTGTGAGCCAAAAGTTGGAGGATGAAGTTTTCTGCAGGTGGGGGACCCCTAAGGTGGTCCTTTCGGACAATGGTTCGCAGTTTGCTTCAAAGGGGTGGAAACTAACATGCAAGTGCTGGGGAGTTGAGCCGAAGTACATATCTCCCTATCACCCGCAAGCAAACTGGGCGGAGCGCATGAACCGAAATATCAAACTTATGATTCAGTCCTATGTCGAAGAGGACCATACAAGGTGGGATGAGCACTTGCCCAAGTTTGCCTTTGCTCTGCGCTCTGCTATTCAAGATAGCACTGGCCACAGCCCAGCGCAACTGAATTTTGGACGCGACATTGCCTTGCCTATTGACAGAACGCTCAGCCAGGAAGAGGGTAACATGGATGAGGATCCGGAGGGCTACATGGAGGATCTCCAGGAGCGGTTGAGGAACTACTATGATAGAGCAAAAACGTCCATGGCTAAGGCACAACAAAAGCAAAAGAAATACCATGATGCTCACAGACGTGAGGTCCACTACAGTGTGGGGGAAGAAGTGCTCTTGCGGACCCATCCAATATCCTGTAAAGGCAAGAAATTCTCTGCAAAACTAGCCCAGAAGTGGGCCGGCCCGTACCAGATCCGCAAACGGATCAATGACCTTAACTATGAACTCGAGGACGAGGCTCAGGAGAGCCTAGGAGTTCACCATGTCCTGAACCTTCGCCCATATCACCGTCTGGAGGGACTAATTCGGCTGGGGGATGATGTTTCCCCCGCTCAAGGCGAGGATGAGGAGCTGTCGGGGAACGGGGATGATCCCCATTACAACTTACGGGGCCGGGGACAGCCTGGCCCTACAATGACTCTTTCATGACTTGACCTCGGACTAATGAAAAAAAAAAAAAAAAAAGAAGAAAAAGTGATTGTACCGAACACTTGTTAAAAAAAAAAAAAAGAATGTATTGTTGATTGGAACAGCCAGGGTGTTTGTATGTTGTTGTTAGGCCACCATTGTATTGTGACCTTAGTGGGGGGGATGTGTAACCCTATGCTATATACAGTATACACAGGGCCAGGGGTAGGTTCCTTTAATTTGCCTTTAAGAGTTGGCGGGCTGAGAAGGGGATTATGGGATACGCTTGGCGCGTTGTGTTTGTTCTTGTCAGGGAGAGAACAGTGTGTGACGGATGTTACAAGCAGTGATCTATTTTATTTTGTTACGAGTGATACTAAGTTAGAACCTTGGCTGTTCACATTTCCTACTGGAATATATTTTGTTTATTAAAACCACAAGTTCTCCAGCACGGACTCCTTCCTTCTTTTAACATAGAAGAACAACTTAAGGATTACTCTGTTAAGAAGAGGAGGACGGTGGTTATAACACTCAGAACCTGATAGCAGTCAGTGAATATCTCTGGGCGTTGTTTGTTCATCCTTGTTACTTTCCTGTTTCCTTTCAGGGGTCTCAAACTCAATTTACCTTGGGGCCGCTGGAGGCAGAGTCTGGCTGAGGCTGGGCCGCAGCCTCAGCGCACATGCACTAATAAAACAAATTAGTGCATGTGCACTAATTTGTTTGATTATTATACTGTAGTTTCATACCAGTCTAACAACTACTGTATCTATCTCCCCATCAGTCTTCTCAAATGTCTTTTTTATTTTTTAACACAAAAGAAGATGAACAAGGACCCTGGTGTAAACAAGTTGTGTTTAACTTATGGAACATGTACTGTACTGTCAACTGTGCTGTATTATTAACTGTTTTGAGGTTCATATAAAACTCGCGGGCCGCACTAACATTAAACTTTCACATTAAGGTGGGGGCCACAAAATATCATCTTGCGGGCCGCAAATGGCCCCCGGGCCGCCAGTTTGAGACCCCTGCAAAGTTTAGACAGAGACAGGTGTTCATGTGCTGTGTTTGGATCCAGTGTGAGTGGACATGAATATTGTAAGAACTCGAGTCTGGTCTTTGGTTCTGGTGGTGTGAGAACCCCCCCCCCCACCCCCCCCCCCCCCCACACACACACACACACACACACACACACACACACACACACACACACACACATCAATAAAGAATGTATAAACAGCAGGTTAAAGTGCACTGAATTTCCACCATTGATCTGATATGAAAATGTTTACTCAGCAGCCGCAAGAGCATTACATAATATTTGAATAATGGCCTAAAGTGAGAATGTCTTTCTATCCACTGTCCAGCATTTTCTAAAACACACAGAGGTGTCGGTTTCGTTTCTGGTTAAATGAAACCACAAAAACTAAAACAAGTCTACACCCTCTAAGGATCAGTCTGTTTGGTGTAAATGGTTATTAAGTCTCGGTGCGTCATATTCCTGAAGTAGGCCTAAATTAGAGGCAGGGTGGAAAGGTGGGAGGAAACCCTGGATGATTCAGGGAGCCCAAACTTAGACCGGAGCCGTTACTGTAAATGTATATACCAGGCTAAAATACTACCATCTTTTCCCTATTTGTGTCTAAAATGTTGGTTATTTATGTACTGTATGTACAGTACATGTACTGTAGCATGTTGCCACTTTCACCAGTAAAACAACTTTAAAAAAACATCATGCACATAACCCAGAGGGACGTAACCCAGAGGGACGTAACCCAGAGGGACGGGAGCATCGTAATTGGCTGCTTGGTTGTTAACTGCTAGACCATATGGAATATGAGGATTAGTGTAATTTTAGGATATGTATAATATTTATGCTACTTCATAACTGAGAAGTTGGAGATATCTGGACAGTTTAAATTATAACAAAAAAATTTATATTATGGTAAGGATGTTATGGTTATTAGTTAGTCATTATCATGACTATACTCTTCCCTACTAAGTCACAGAACAACTACCTGAGAGAAGTGTTTTTTCTACAGTTGTACACAGCTTTTTTTTTTTTCTTTTTTTTTTTTTTACGATTGTTGACAACAATTGTACAAAACCTTTAAGAAACTGATAAAACATACTGCATGCAAGCTTTCACTTTGGGTCTAAGTTTGCTTATAGTGCCGGGCGGTGTGTACTACCTTATATTCAAACACTGCAAGCTGTGTGTGTGTGTGTGTGTGTGTGTGTGTGTGTGTGTGTGTGTGTGTGTGTGTGTGTGTGTGTGTGTGGGTGTGGGTGGGTGGGGGTGTGTGTGTGTGTGTGTGTGTGTGTGTGTGTGCGCGTGTGCGCGCATGCGTGTGTGGGTGTTACAGTGACAGCTGTAAAGAAAGTAACACAGAAGGTCCAGGTAAAGTCATACAAGAATAATACCAACACAACACACATAATTATACAGAAACAATAATGTCTTCTTTACTGTTTATTACAGAATGGAATTGTTTGTGAATTAAAAATACATGAAGATGAATTCAGGCACTCCAGATGCATACAGTAATTCTGCATTGCGTAAGCTATAGAGTAGTAACTGGTTAATTAACAGACAAATAATTGATTCACAATTGAGCAATTAACAATTGAATGTCTACATAACACAATTCATAATGTTATGTAATACTCAAGATATTGCAAATGGAATATACCTGTAAAATGTACATTTTCTCTCTGGCTTTGCTTTGAAAATGTCATTATTGTCTGTAATTGTCTGTAATTGTCTGTAACACAGTACTATATCTATTGCATAGTACTGTGTTCTATCTGTCTGTCATTCCATGTTATATGAGATACTTTAATGGTTTCCTGTGCAAATAAGCCAAGTGCTTTCTAGGATCTCCTTTTAGTTGACCTTGTACCAGTGAACTGTGCCGTCATGAAACTGTACTTTTTCCTATGCAAACTTCTAATAAAGTCTTCAATCAATCAATCAATCAATCAATCAATCAATCAATCAATTAGTTTTGTCATTATGATGACAACACTTCCATAACAAGCCACAGAGCAGAAACTACCTTAGAGAAGTTGGGTTGTTGTGTTTTTCTAAATAGAATATAGCTGTTTTGGAAAAATAAAACAAAAATCACACCCGTGTGAACTGAGCGGTGGTTCCCCCCCCCCCCCCCCCCCTTCCCCCCTGTGTGTGTGTGTGTGTGTGTGTGTGTGTGTGTGTGTGTGTGTGTGTGTGTGTGTGTGTGTGTGTGTGTGTGTGTGTGTGTGTGTGTGTGTGTGTGTGTGCCTGGTCTGGCCTGGCCTGAACAACAGCGCCCCTCCCTTAACATGTGTGGTCAGAAAAGGTTACTGCAGGCTACAGACAGACAGACAGACACGCAGACAGACAGACAGACAGACAGACCCACACACACGGCCACGTATAGGAGCGTTGTGACCACCGCTCAAAAATAAAATAACAATTTAACAAAACAGGTAGGTACACAGTCAGATAAAGTGAATTGTAAGGCTCTTGTCCAAAATGCAAAATAAAATTCAATATCGCAGTCTTCCAGTCCACTTGACACCGAACACAATTAAGAAATAATATAATCTTTTAATTCTAACATGTTGGTGAATTATCGTTGAATGTTATTTCACATATCAAACCCACTACATAATGACGGAAGAAAATTGCTCAGATTCCTCTACAAGATAAGTCGTGCTGTATGAATGCAAGAGAACAAAATAGTAAAACAGTTTATTAGCAAATAATCAATAGATCAAATAAACATGATTTCAGTGACAGCTTCTTGTAGAGT
>NC_137814.1:53213450-53495950 GCF_963921795.1 Nannobrachium achirus | reverse complement strand
TATGTCCTACTTTGTCATTCTAAGTATCTCATACAAAAGAAGCAAAACTAGCAGATCTACAAGCTCAAAACGCATCGCGCTGCGATGCGTTTTGAGCTTGTAGATCGGCTATTTTTGCATCTTTTGAATTGGAATCCTGATTTTTTTAATATATATTTTAATTGGAATCCTGAAATGTAACATTTTGATTTAATTTCAAACGCATTTAATTATACTCATGTTGACTTTATGAACTTAACTCATACCTCGCGATCCCCGTAGAGACCGTAGATTTCCCGCTGTACCGCGCTGCCATGCCCGTAGAGCCCGCAAAGTTTAATTAGCTTTAATCATTATGAAAGGATTAAAAGTATTAGCGCAGATTTTCGCTGATTCTGGCTCTTTAGGCCCGCCCCCCTAACTGTATCCGGTCATTTCCGGTCTGGACCGGATCCAGCTTTCCGTATCCAGTCTGAGCCTGGGCCATAGTCCCGCCTCCATTGGTTTACTGTGTAACAGAAGTGGAAGCTACTGGGCGATGGAACGCTCGTTTTTCAATCGGACTTTTGCGTTTGGAAACTTTGATCCAGTCTCTACACGCCTGGATTATGATCCCCGCACATATCGTGCGTTTTGTGCGCGAACGTGTCCACGTGTTACCATAGCGCACAGTTGGCTTTTTTCAATGCTTTTTCATGTAAACACTGGCTGATAAGCAGAGATACAGCGTGGCAACGGATATGTCTTTTTCAATGGGGTTTTTTGTATTCGAAAGCTTGTCACCGAGTCTACACGTCTACTAGACACGTCTACTAGATACTAGAGTCGCGCACAGATTGTGCACGATGCGTGCGCGTGCCCACGTTAAAAGGTAAGGACAATTTGGCAGCTGCTTACTACAGCTATGTTTAAAATGGCAGAGAAAAAGTTAAATACAAAAACATTTGACATGAAAAAAAAATACATTTATAATACTACTATACTAGTCATTAATCTACTAACATAGACTGACGGAATTAAAGCAGGTCATGTTTGGTATTCCAGTATTAACCTGCGGGCCGCATTAAGTGAAGGTGGGGGCCGCATGTGGCCCCCGGGCCGCTAGTTGCCCATGTATGCTGAAGTACATTAAAGGCAGGGTGGGAAGGCAGGAAGAAACCCTGAATGATTCAGGGAGCCCAGACCTGGACCGGAGGCCTACTGTACATGTACATATACCAGGCTCTAGCATATTACCATCTACACACATTTAGGGTACCTACGTTTTTCCCTATTTGTGTCTAAAATGTTGGTTGTACTGTATGTACTGTAGCATTCACCACATTCAAAGAACATCGTGCCCATGACCCAGAGGGACAGGTGCATTGTAATTGGCTGCTTTGTTGTTAACTATAGACCATAATATGGAATATGATGAGTGGTATAATTGTAGGATACTAGAAGCTTGGCTGAGCGTCTAGTTGGGGACCGGACTACTCGGGAACGATGTAAATAGGGAATGAATGTCCCGCCCTTTAATGCAAACCCCATTATACCTGTTGTCATAAGACCCGTTTTGACCATCTGTTTGCCTGTGTCCATGCCCATATAGCCTACCTATGGAGATATCTGTCTGTCTGTGTCCATTTTATGCCCATATATCGAGATCTCTGTATCGGAAAACCCTGATGTCAGACATCAGCTCCGCATACGGAGATTCTGAACCTTTCGCACCGGTTCGGGTCGGGTCGAGATCGGGTCCGGAAAACAGCGTATCGGGTCGGGTCAAGGCCGGGCACTGCACTCCGCGCTGCGGCAGGGGAACGTGCGTGCAGAATTTGAAAACGGTGAGATGAACGGTTCTCGAGATATGCTGCGCACATACTCACATACTCACATACTCACAGAGATTTCTTGCATTTATTGTAAGATGTTATATGCTGCTTCATAACTGTTTACAACTAAAATGCAAACGATGCAAGTAATAAAACCTAAAAGAAGTGATAAAAGAAAAAGATAAAATGTTCGTTCATTTAATACTTTTTTAGTCAAAAAATGTAAAGAGCACAAGTCACTCTGGATCTTTTTGTTTAACTTACAAAATGTGTTATACCTACATACTGTAAACTTATTGTAAGGACACAATAATATGATGATGCTTGCGCGCGTGATAAAGTTCTTGTACCCATAACTGGTTTTGTGTAACCAAAGGTTTCTAGCGGCACCTGCAGCCACACATGCAAGCACGCATGCACGCATGCAATCATGCAATCATGCGCGCAAGCATCAACATATTATTGTGTGTCCTTAAAATACGTTTACAGTATGTAGGTATAACACATTTGTAAGTTAAACTAAAAAATCCAATTCTTTTAATTACTAAATATCATTTTAATGTTTGCATTTTAAACAGCGATAATCATCCCTTACATAAAAAAAAGTTAATCTGTACATTGTAAGGTTTGGTGGTCGTTTTACAAACATGCTCCAGATGGGATCGCTCACAGTACAGTATGTTTACATGCAAAACATACTGCAAGTGCAGGAAGATGAATTCAGGCTATAGAGCTATAGCTATAGAGTAGTAACTGCTTAATTAATGGACCAATAAATTGATTCATTATTGACAGATTTATGATTGAATGCCTATGTTATCGTAATATTCAGGATATTGTTGAAAATCCATAACGTTATTGTAATACCGAGGATATTGTCCTCATAGTTGATGTCCTATCCAGTGTCAGTGGTACAGGATTGGACAGGATATCATTTTACAATATTCATACACCAGACCGATACTGCTGCCCTGTAAGCCAAAGAACAGCAAATACCTGAGAAGTTGGATATATATGATAACAACAGTTATTATATTGCATTTTATGAGTTATTAGTTAGTCATTATCATGACTACACTTCCCTACTAAGCGAAATAAGCGTGTTTTTTCTAGTATACAGCTTTTGTTTTGTACGATTGTTGACAATAATTGTACAAAACCTTATGATAACCTGATAAAACATACTGTATGCAAGCTTTCAGTTTGGGTCTAAGTTTGCTTATAGGGCCGGGCGTAGTGTACAAGACATTGGACGCCCAGAGATGGACATGAGATGAACATAACCCAGAACGATGTGTCAGCTGTTTAGAGTCCATAACCCAGAGGGACGGGTGTGATAGGTAAATTTCATTTGTTTGTAGTTAATATCATATCGTTTTATCGATAAATATATTGTGCCTTGCCACCTACACCCGGCAGGCCCACCCACCATGAACCTTGCTGTATCAACTGTGAGGAGGAGAGTCATGGCGTCAGAGATGCTAGGTATTTTGGAATGTATGGGGTTCATCTGACTTACAGGTCACTGGAACTCTGGTTACCATGACTACGGGATCATGTTTGGGTTATAAGGCCTACAATAGCTACTGTACATAGATAGCTTGGGTCTGCGCTTGTGAAAATAACAAGAATCGACCCTACGTGTTTCTGTCTTGTCACATTCTTGGGAACCAATCAAATGTCCCCACGACTCTAATGTATGATTCTTTATTGCGACCGAAGGTCGCAGTATACCATGAGAAATGTCGTAGCTTGTCCGTCCTTCCTTCCTTCCGTCCTTCCGTACAGGAAGTGATGTCACGTGACAAACCCTGGATATTCATACTGTCACTGTGACATCACAGGTGATATCACAGTGACAGACCATATATGGGTATCCCTTTTATGCCCATATATGAAGATCCCTGATGTCATTGATATATCACTGACCTATGTCATTATTAGTATGTCTTCAACTGGGGGTCAGGGACCCCAATCCAGGGTTATTACAGGGGGCCTGCCAAATATTTGTGTGATACAGTAGGCTATAATACCTAGCCTACAGCGAGGGTCCCTGCTTGATCTCTGTCTGAGCTAAGGGGTCCTTGACCTGAAAAACAATAAAGTCCCTCCCTGGTTTGTATATTATATTATATTATATTATATTATATTATATTATATTATATTATATTTAATCCTGGATTATGCCATTTTTATAGCCAAAATGTTTTAAAACAGACCTACAAGCTCACAGCGCGTCGCATCCACGACGCATTGTGAGCTTGTAGGTCTGCTATTTTAGGTGCGACACCCTTGTACTGCGATGTATAAATTAGGCTTCTTTCCCAGAGCAGAACTAGCAGCAGAGAAAGTGAGAGAGTTGCTTGCATCATTGCATCAACAGGAAAGTTGTAGAACAGTGACAAATACTTTGTTTTAAACGCAAGCAGCAGTCCTACAACACCCAGCAACATTGTTCTTGTGTGTGTGCAGTTAATATAGCGCAGAAGATGATCTCAATCAATTGTCCGTCGGAGATTCGCTAAGAAACGGCTGTTGATTATCACTCAGCCTGTGCTACTCTGTGACAACAATCAGCGCAGTGGACTTGGATGTTATAAAGCTAAGTACTGTACTACTAATCTTGCATCTTTTTATCCCGTGGGGCTGCTAGTTTGTCTGTGTTGATTCACTCGCATTTCGCTGCACTGTCTGTCCCTGGTTGCTTTTATGCAGACAGAGTGAAGATGTTGTCCGTCTGTCCGAGTCGCAGCTGGCGTTAAAGACTGGCTTTTGGGGAGGGGGCTGAACGGCTGATGATGGTGCATTCATGGCGCCTCGGAAACAGAGGATACAATGAAATACTATATGGAAGAACCGATACAACCGCGGAATTTACAGATCCAGACACTCACGGTACGATCCATCACGATTTCACCCGTCTATTGTACCGGTAAACACTGAATGAACCGATTCACTCGTATCGCGCACGTTTGTATCGCGATTACGATCCGTACCGGTATATCTCCGCATCCCTAATATATATTAATAAAGGATAAAATAAATAAAATGTCCATATACAGTATGGGCATTCCCAGATGATGCCCTGTTAGGGTACCCCATTCTGTCCATATATGCCATATATGGACATATATTATATGGAGATCCCCAGGCATCAAACCAGGCCCTATCTCGCCAAGGCCCTGCTTGGCTTTACTAATTAACATACGTTTTATGCCCATATGGAGATTCCTATATTATCAATATTAATGACATTATTAAGGATATTATGTTATCAATATTAAGGACATATCTGGGAATGCCCATATTTGGTAATGCCCATATATGGGCATGTTTTGACATAACATTGTTGACTATCATGTCACCCTGAGGGGTCTTACTAGTACCATTGTTAGATCTCCATCTTGTTAGAGGACGGAGGATATTGGAAGGATGACCCAACTGCTGTGAGTACTGTCTCATATATAAGAAACGAGTTGTCCTTTTTAATTTTATTCTTTTGTTTTCTTTTAATCTACTGTAGTTATGTTAACCTTTTTGGAGTTATAATCCGGAGGGACCTTAAATAACTGCAAGACCATAATGATTGAGAAGTATAATTTTAGGATATGTTTATTTTACCTCAATGTGGGTGGACTTGTTTATTACATAATGTAGTGTAGATTAGTGTAGTGTAGATAAGTGTAGATTAACAGTGTCCAACAATGACAACAATACTGAACTATAAAGTACAGTACAGTCATAAATAATACAAAATAATACTACAAATGCAATACGGAAACATTTATTCAACTAATACTATTCATCATGTTGGTTACATTAAACTGAATAATTTAAAATCAGTCAGTTATATAAACTTAATTGCAGTGTTTATTCCAATCTGTCTTGAGATATATAATTTCTTCTGATTAAACATAATACATTATTGAATGTTATTTCACATGGAATATGAAACCCACAAAATAATGATAACTACCGACTTCATAACTACAGTAGATTAAAAGAAAACAAAAAATTCAAATACATTTAAAATCTAAAGAGAAAAGCCAAATTCACCAATAATTATATGAATAAAATAACCCTAAGAACAAAATAGTAAAATACACGATTAACAAATTGTGAATATACTCAGTCGACAAATAAAATAAAGATGTGGTTCAAGGGACAACAGCACTTAGAATTAACACAATTGTTTTCTGAGGTCAAAGATTTTTTTTCTTCCTTTTTTTTACATCAACAGTTTGTTTTTTGGAGGCTGAAAATGTTGATCTTGAAGAAACGAAAAATTAAGAAAGCCATGAGTTTCCAACACAAAGTCTGATCTACTTGAGCTCACACATCTCAACAGTGGCTCCATCAGAAAGCCAAAACCCAGCATAGAGAGGCTGGGTGAACGTGGTCTGGACTCTGTGGAGGAGAGTCATGGCGTCAGAGATGCAGATGCTGTAAAAGGACAGAGAACCTGCACTGTGATCCAGGTACACTCCTATCCTGGACGACACACAACCTGGGATATGAGTTTCAATGTTTCTGTGTCTGAAAATATAACCCCCTGTCCAACACTGTAAACACCAAGATTTTTCATTGTACCCAAATCCACTTTTATTACTTATCCCTGTCCTGCTGATGTCTTTATATGAGACTGCTATATAAACACTGGGTCCACCCCACTCTACCTCGCAGTAACTACGTCCAGACAGAACCTCCCTACTCAGAACTTGCCAGCATTCGGTGAATCTCTCTGGGTGACGAGGACAAGATCGTTGTTGTATCATGTTCGTAACCTTTCTGTTCCCTTTAGACAGAGACAGACGTTCATGCGCTGTGTTTGGATCCAGTGTCATTGTTGGACATAAATAATGTAAGAACTCAGCACTGCTCTTGGGTTCTGGTGGTATTGGCATTAAACCATGCACTCTATTCACTGTCTCTGAGACATTTGTCAGCTTCTCTTCAAGAAGGTGACCTAGTTTGTCCCTTATCTTTGACACAGCCATAGTTACATCTTCAAAGTATCCCAGAGAACGGACATTTCTACTGACTGGGTGTGTAGATTCACTGATCTTTGAGAGTGAGGTGTAACTGTGCAGAAACTGGATGTGATCCTCTGTGTGTGAGATCTGCTCCAGTTCAGCATGTCTTCTCCTCAGTTCAGAAACCTCCTGCTCCACACTCTGCCTCTGTTCTTCAACATGACCCACTTCACATTTCTGCTGGTCTCTGATCTGCACTCTGACCTCAGATCGTTTTCTCTCAATGGAGGAGATGAGCTCAGTAAAGATGGTGTCACTGTCCTCCGCTGCTCTATCAGCACAGTGATTGATGGACTTAACCATCTGGTGAAGAACCTTCACGTCTTTCTCTCTCTTGTGGATTCTCTGCTGGATGTTCTGCTGACTCGTATCAAGCTCTTTCTGTCTCTCAGTTCTTTCTACTGCAGCTGAGATCGTATTGTGACCTTTGTGTTCTTCCATGCAACACAGATAACAGATACACTGCTGATCAGTGCGGCAGAAAACCTTCTTCACCTCGTCGTGAAGAGAGCAAATGTTCTCCTCAAGCTTGGAGGTGGCTTTGACCAGCTTGTGTTTCTTAAAGGCAGGAGATTCATAGTGAGGCTGGAGGTGAGTGTCACAGTAAGACACCAGACACTGAAGACAGGTTTTCACAGCTTTCAGTTTTCTCCCAGTGCAGACATCACAGGTCACATCTCCAGGTCCAGCATAGCCGTGATCAGGAGGAATAGCTTGGAGTCCTGTCTTCTTCATGCTCTCCACCACCTCAGCCAGGATGTTGTTTTTCTTCAGAACAGGTCTTGGGTTAAAGGTTTCCCTGCACTGTGGACAGCTGTAGAGTCCCTTCTGCTCATCTTGATCCCAGAAGCCTTTAATACAGCCCATACAGTAGCTGTGTCCACAGGGAACACTCACTGGATCCTTCAGTAGATCCAGACAGATAGAACAGCACAACTGTTCCTGGTCCAGGTGAACTGCTTGCTGTGCCATTTTGTCTGACTGACTGACTGACTGACTGACTGACTGACTGGGTTTTAACCTGTATGAATGGTTTCGTTTACTCGGAAATCACATGACATGGGTACACACCTCCCTGAGTGTGCCTTTGTGTGTGTGTGTGTGTGTGTGTGTGTGTGTGTGTGTGTGTGTGTGTGTGTGTGTGTGTGTGTGTGGGGGGGGGGGGGGGGGGGGGGGGTAGGTTATAGGAGGAGTGTATTTAAAGTTGGCAGTGTCTGTTCACTATTATTTATTGAGTCTATTCACTATATTCATTGGTAGGAAATATACTGTATTCACCTTGTTGAAATATGAGTCAGTGGTGTTGAATGGATCAAATACACTTCACTTGAAACCCCAATCTATGTCAAATGTGTAGTTGTTGTTTTAATTGCTATTATTTTAACTGTGATAACAATATTGTGAAATATCAGATTAACCTAACATCCTTAGTTCATCATAAACACTATTTTACTTACTGTACACTCTACAGCAGTGGTTCTCAACCTTTATATGCTGTGACCCCCCAAAATAATTATTTGAACTGGGGACCACCCCGCGAGCACTTCGAAATCGTAGGAGTTGAGGCATTATTTTGTTTGACTTAGTTCCACAGATACATATTGTAAAAATAGCAAGATCTACAATCTCACAAAATGTTTTATTATACTAACTGACAATTTGGCCAATGCATAGTTATACATAGAATAGTTTGTTGATTACTTTTGATGCAGTATTGGTCTTAATCTTTTCTTCCTCTCTCTCTTTTTTAGGTATTAAAAAGGTCTTAAAAGTCACTTCAACTGGGAACCCCACAAAAAAACTAATGGGGGTCTCGACCTACAGGTTGAGAACCACTGACTGATCTACCGTGTCCCAGTCCACTTGTGTTGGAACACCAGGAACGTGCTGGGCCCCTGATTCAGCCCGGGAAAAAGAGTTGGAGAGGCCCTCATTTTCTTTTTTTTTTTTGTTATATTTTGTCGTTGTCGGGTGGAAACCTTATGTCCAAAACCGTTTTTTTGTATTTATCATTTTAAAAATGATTTAAACTAGTGAAAACAGCCGATCTACAAGCACACAACGCCTCGCGGTGCGAGGCGTTGTGTGCTTGTAGATCTGCTGTTTTCACTACTTTTGTGCAACAGCCTTGTATGATGAAGCAGGGCTTTGCTTTGAGAACAAATGTATAATTTTGAAACTTGGAGATACAAGGTTTCTGCCCCGACAGTGACGATTCACTTTGTTGGCCGCCCAGCCCCCAAAATGGAACAAAGGCCGACATTTTTTATTTTTTTTTCTAATGGCCGGCCGGGAATTACCGGCCGTTCGGGAGTTGTCCCACTTTTCCCAGTGGCCAGCACGTCCCTGCTTTACACACACATCAATAAAGAATGTATAAAAAGCAGGTTAAAGTGCACTCATCCCCTGAATTTCCACCATTGATCTGATATGAACATTTTTACAGAGCAGCCGCAAGAGCATCACATAATAATATGTGAATAATGTCCTAAAGTGAGAATGTCTTTCTATCCACTGTCCAGCCTTTTCTAAAACACACAGAGGTGTCGGTTTCGTTTCTGGGTAAATGAAACCACATGGTACAATCAGACACTAAAGCTGAAAGGATAACAGTCCTGGGGACTGTTATCGTGGTTCTAATCTACTCAGTTATGAAAATGTTGGACCAGTGCAACTGGTTTTGTGTATGGCCAAAGGTTTCTAGCCGCACCTGCTGCCACACACGCAAGCATGCATGCAACCACGTGCGCAAGCGTCATCATATAAATTGTGTGTCCTTACAATAAGGTTACAGATACAATACAGGTTACATTTGTAAGTTAAACAAAAATATCCAAAACATAAACACCACACATCAAACATTTGCTTTTTTTATCAATTATTTTAATTGCTGAAATATCATTTTAATGTTTGCATTTTAAACAGCGATAATCATCCCTTACATAAATAAAGATCATCTGTACATTGTAAGGTTTGGTGGTCGTGTTACATACAGTACATGTTCCTGATGGGATCGCTCACTACAGTATGTTTACATGCAAAACATACTGCAAAGTACAGGAAGATGAATTCAGGCTATAGAGCTATAGCTATAGAGTAGTAACTGCTTAATTAATGGACCAATACATTGATTCATGATTGACCGATTCGTGATTATGGTTATTGTAATATTCAGGACATCGTTGAAAATCCATAATGCTATTGTAATTCTGAGGATAATGCTATCCTAGTGTCAGTGGTACAGGATTGGGCTAGATATAATTTAATAATATTCATACAGACCGATATCGCTGCCCTGCAAGCTAAAGAACAGCAAATACCTGAAAACAGGGACTTAGCGCTCTGGCTTTACTATAATATAGTTATGATATTGCACAGTATGTGACTGACTACACTTCTCTACCAAGCCACAGAGAAGAAACTACCTGAGAGAAGTGTGTTTAAAGTGTGTGCTCCTTCACTGGCAAAGGTGTTGTTGGTACAGAAGTACAGTAGATAGACTGTATATCCTTTATTAACTTTTATGGATGTACTGTAACTTTGCTGATATGAGATCGTAAAACCCTTGTCATGGCCTGCATGTGGACTTTTAAAACACACAGAAAGTGGTTCCTTCTCTTTACCTCTTGGAGGGCAGAGCACAATGTTATGTAATGCATGGTTCCTTATGAGTTACGGTTACATGTTTAACATTGTGAAATGTATGGTCATCATGATAGAGCAATATTTCATGACTTACTCCTAATCAGTGTACTACCAGCTTGATAGCCTACATCTGTTATAACGAAGATATGAATACATTTTAGTCATTTGCCTTTTGAAGCTGTTTCCCTGAAATATAAAAAGAACATTGATGAAAGCCATTAGAGACATGACATAGTGATATATAATGTACCTGTAGTGAGAAATGTTAATGGACAATGTTTAAGAAAGAGGAAAAAAAGCATGAACTCAAAGTTACAATATCCAGATCAAACGTTAACTTTCACAACGAAGGAAGATTGTGGCTCCTGAACAAACCCATGATGCATTGCAAGAACAATTTTAACCTTACCGGTATATATAAGGTTAAAATTGGTCAAGTTTAGGCATTGTCTCAGAGATGGGTTTAGCTTCAAGGTGTTTTAGGCATTAGGTTACAGATAGTTAAAGCTTATGTATAACGTTAAAAATAGGTAGCTCCTCTCTCAATTTGTCTTTAGAAGTGTGCATGTCCTTTGAGAAACTGATCAAACAGGAACAGCTGGTAGAGCTGGGCACAAACACTCATGCCAAGCTGTTTGTTGATAGTGCATGTTTCTATGTTTGTGTTTCTGATATAAGTAGGTGTGCATTGTTGAGTTGCGTGTTTTGCCACAATCAAATTCTCGTTCATGACCACCAAAAGGACCCTAGGGCCCAGAGAATGGTAAATGTACACAGTCAGATAAAGTGTATTGTAAGGCTCTTGTGCCAAAATGCAATATGAAATGTATATGTTTCTCACTTGAAAAATAGGCTGATCTCTATATATTTTTTTAAATACAGTAACAGTCTGCCCAGTCCACTTAACAATGAGCATAATGAAGATTAAAGTACAGACATAGAATAATAATGGAAAAACACACAAACATTTATTCAACTAGTATTTTTACTGTATGTTGGTCACTTTTTTATTACATTAAATAAGAATAGTATAATTTCATTCCAACGTGTCTGTGAATACATTTGCAATGTTTAATTAGATATAGGCCTACTTATCAACATAATGTTATTTCCAACACATTCTTGAAAACTACAAAACAATTACACAACAAAATTGTATGAAAAAGCTCATTCCTATATAAATTGTGGGCCTACTGTATGAATGCAAGATAACAAAATAGTGAAACAGATTATTAACAAATTATACATTATATTTTCTATAGACAAAATAAACATGATTTGAACGACAAACAAAGTAAATCTAGATCTACCTGAGGTCACACAACTCAGTCCATAACCAAGCATATTTTCAAATGTTCATATTGCATGAAATATAATAGAATCATTTAATTCCAACGTGCCTGTGAATACATTTTGAATGTTTATTCACAGAAGAATGAATGATCAATATCATGAATGTTATTTCATATCAAAACCACAAAATATCAACACAAGAAAATTGTATGAAAAGGCCCAGATTTAGCCATGAAATAAATTGTACTGTTTGACTGCAAGAGAACAAAAAGGATTATAAACAAATTATAAAAGGCTATATTTTCACTAGACAAAATAAACATGCATGAGTGGTTGACAAAGCTTATTCTGGAGTCATGAGAGACAAACAAAGTCAGGCCTTGAGCTCACACAACTCAGCGGCGCTTTCAACATCAGTACAAAACCCAGCATAGAGGGCCTGTGTGAATGTGGTCTGGACTCTATGGAGGAGAGACAGTGTGCTAGTGACTCTGTAAAAAGACAGAGTACTTGCACTGTGATCCAGGTACACTCCTACTCTGGAGGACACAGGACCTGGGATTTCTGTATCAATGCCTTTGTGTCTGAAATTATAACCCTCAGTCCTACACTGTAAAGACCAAGATTCATTATTGTGCCCAAATCCACTTTTTTGGGGGGGGCCCGTTCTGCTGATATTTTTATATGCTACCGCTACATAAACACTTTTCCCACTCCACTTTACCTCCCAGTAACTGCTTCCAGACAGACCCTCTACACTCAGAACCTGATAGCAGTCGGTGAATATCTCTGGGCGTTGTTTGTTCATCCCTGTTACTTTCCTGTTTCCTTTAGACAGAGACAGGTGTTCATGTGCTGTGTTTGGATCCAGTGTGAGTGGACATGAATAGTGTAAGAACTCGTGTCTGGTCTTGGGTTCTGGTGGTGTTGACCGTAAGAAATGTTTTGATTTCTCTTTAAGAATGTCTTTTAGTTTGTCCCTTATCTTTGATACAGTTGCAATCACATCTTCAAAGTGGTGGACACTGCTGCTGACTGGATGTGTAGATTCACTGATCTTTGAGAGTGAGGTGTAACTCTGCAGAAACTGGATGTTATCCTCAGTGTGTGAGATCTGCTCCAGCTCAGCATGTCTGCTCCTCAGTTCAGAAACCTCCTGCTCCACACTCTGCCTCTGTTCTTCAACACGACTCACTTCATGTTTCTGCTGGTCTCTGATCTGCTCTCTCACCTCAGATTGTTTTTTCTCAATGGAGGAGATGAGCTCAGTAAAGATGGTGTCACTGTCCTCCACTGCTCTATCAGCACAGTGATTGATGGACTCCACCTGTTGGTGAAGCACCTTCTCATCTTTCTCTCTCTCCTGGATTCTCTGCAGGATGTTTTGTTGATTTGCATCAAGCTCTTTCTGTCTCTCAGTTCTTTCTACTGCAGCTGAGATCGTATCGTGACCTTTGTGTTCTTCCATGCAGCACAGATAACAGATACACTGCTGATCAGTACGACAGAAAACCTTCTTCACTTCGTCGTGAAGAGAGCAGATGTTCTCCTCAAGCTTGGAGGTGGCTTTGAGCAGCTTGTGTTTCTTAAAGGCAGGAGATTCATAGTGAGGCTGGAGGTGAGCGTCACAGAAAGACACCAGACACTGAAGACAGGTCTTCACAGCTTTCAGTCTCCTCCCAGTGCAGACATCACAGGCCACATCTCCACCACCTCAGCCAGGATGTTGTTTTTCTTCAGAACAGGTCTTGGGTTAAAGGTTTCCCTGCACTGTGGACAGCTGTAGAGTCCCTTCTGGTCATCCTGATCCCAGAAGCCTTTAATACAGCCCATACAGTAGCTGTGTCCACAGGGAACACTCACTGGATCCTTCAGTAGATCCAGACAGATAGAACAGCACAACTGTTCCTGGTCCAGTTGAACTCCTTGCTGTGCCATTTTACAACTGACTGCCTCACAGGCTGAGAAACAGACTGAGTGCAGTGCAGTTTCATTTACTCAGAAATCACATGACATGGGAGGTTCTTCCTCTGTGTGTGCGTGCATGCGTGTGTTTAACATAAATCCTGCCCACAAAAACAGACATCCTGGATTAATCAGAGAGGGTCCGATAGAGGCCAGATAAATATCATAACTAGTCATATAGGCTTGTGGCTCCTGAACAAACCCATGATGCATTGCAAGAACAGCCTGAGCCAAGCGGTGCCAACCCAAGTGAATGTATAATTTAAAATCTTTTTACAGTAGAGAGGTTACAGTAAGTAGTTAGTTATGCGCTTAATAATTTAATCCATTTAGACATTAGGTTACACATGGTTTACGTTTATATATAAGGTTAAAATTGGTCAAGTTTAGGCATTGTCTCAGAGATGGGTTTAGCTTCAAGGTGTTTTAGGCATTAGGGTACAGATAGTTAAAGCTTATGTATAACGTTAAAAATAGGTAGCTCCTCTCTCAATTTGTCTTTAGAAGAAGTGTGCATGTCCTTTGAGAAACTGATCAAACAGGAACAGCTGGTAGAGCTGGGCACAAACACTCATGCCAAGCTGTTTGTTGATATAGTGCATGTTTCTATGTTTGTGTTTCTGATATAAGTAGGTGTGCATTGTTGAGTTGCGTGTTTTGCCACAATCAAATTCTCGTTCATGACCACCAAAAGGACCCTAGGGCCCAGAGAATGGTAAATGTACACAGTCAGATAAAGTGTATTGTAAGGCTCTTGTGACATCCTGGATTAATCAGAGAGGGTCCGATAGAGGCCAGATAAATATCATAACTAGTCATATAGGCTATGTCCCACAATATAACCTTATGTGCTCATATTTCAACTAACATTACAAACAATATAACAATAATCCTGTCAAACAAAAAGTCCATAATATGACGTTCTGGTAATGACATCAAGATCATCCCCATATGGGCTGTGATCTGGCCTAGTTCTGAACGTCACCGGAGTCACCGGAGGACGTTATCATAACGTCATCATGACGTCACTTGCTGGGTAATTGACGTCACTTGCTGGGTAATTTTGTCATTGTGTTGAATTGATCAAATAAACATAAATTGAAATCCTGATCAATATTTAGGGCGCGTTCACACCAGGGTTATTTGGTCCGCTTAAAAGGGACCATGGTCCTCTTTCTCCTTTGGTCCGCTGGTGTGAACGTGCAAAGGGACCATGGTCCCTTTGTTTGGTCCGGACCATGGTCCTCTTGAAAAGGCAGGACTCGGTCCTCTTCCAAAAGGACCATGGTCCGGTCCTCTGCTGGTGTGAACGGAGCCGGACTTTATAGAGGACCAAACGTAGGTCTGATCAGCCTACAGTACATTCTGCACTGTGTGTTGTTCATTGAAAAACAATAGGCTATGGAAAAAAAGAATAAACGACAACTCGTGAATCAATTCTAACTTCAGCTACCTACAGCTTAGCCTACACTCATCAATCTTTATGTTTTGCAGTTGTGAAGCTGGATTAATAATTAGTTCTAAAAGCATGAATTTCTTACGGGAATCACTATTGATATGACCCGACCGCTGATATTTCTTCATTAGATGCAGTAGGCTACACGTTAATAATTGTATCATCTCCTCTCCCTGTGAGCCGTCGCTCCGGTACGGTGTCTTGTAAGCTACAGCCTACATGGAAACTGGTGACCCATCGTGTGCGGTGACTCCAGGGGTCGCTCTCCGAACACGGTGATCATTGTTTGTTTTGACGCAAATACTGTCACAAATAAAAGTAAGGTCACCATCTTGTGTGTAACACGGGAGTAGACGGAGACAGCCTCGATGCGCACATAACTTCCATCCAACAAGGAAATGTCAAACTTGGCTTTTTTTTCAAGGCATTATTAGGATTTCGCTCTCTTTTCGCTCTCTCACTGTTCCCCTTAAGACAGGCGTTCACGAGTCAAACTTTTCACATTGTTGTTGGGACGGCAGTAAGATGTCCATAGCCTACTCCAGTCATCGTGTGCTGTGCGTAAAAATAACTGATTTGCAAGCTTACACGGCTGTTTCAGAGCTAAATGAATCCTGTGGTCTAAAGAACAGATCTGCAAGCTAGCAACCTGTTAGATATGTTATTTTTAAGCATGCGCCACCGCATATAAAGTTATGGCTCCCACGCATATGCTATATTCAACATTTGGGACAATAGGGATTTGCTATTATTGTATTGTATTTATTTAGGTTATTTATTCATGTAGCTTCATATTTCCAACATGATAAGGATAGGAAATATCTTTATGGACCCGTTGCTTGTAAAGAAAAAAGAGACAGAGAGAGATTATTTGATGTGGAAACGGTGACGCTTATTATGTTTTTATTTGGCCACGCGTTCTTGCGCTATTTATTGTTAAATGAATCAAGAAGAAGGCTTTATATTAGGCTATATTTTTTTGAGAGAGAGAGAAAGAGAGAGATTCCTCCATCCATCGCTAATTACTGCCTGAAATGTGTGAGTTTCGCTTCTTTAAAAAAAAGAAGCGGCTGTGATTAATAACACAAAATGAATTAGAATAGGCAGTGAAGTAATTTTCCATAGGAATAGCCTATTCTGTCAATAGATCAACAGCAGCCTGTATGACCATGTCCACGTGTCATTTTGTTTACATATTTGGTTCTTTTAACAAAAGTCCCGTGTGAACGCTACCCGGACCAAATTCAAAATGCAACAATGTAACATTTGGTCCCTGATCCGGACCTTTTAAGCGGACTTTGGGTGAGAACGTGCCCTTAATGACAAGAAAAACTGGAACACAACCCGATTCTTTTAATTGTGACAGTTTCAGGGGAATATTTACTCTTCTATTTACCGTACAACTTCTCTGCCTTTAGATAATCATAAGCCCTCCTTCACAAATTATATGAAATTCAGCCACTCTACACTCAACCGACTGTCTGACAGGCTCTGGGGAACAGACTGAATGCAGTGCAGTTTCATTTACTCAGAAATCACATGACATTGGCTCTCTCTCTTCTCTCTCTCTCTCTCTCTCTCTCTCTCTCTCTCTCTCTCTCTCTCTCTCTCTCTCTCTGTGTGTGTGTGTGTGTGTGTGTGTGTGTGTGTGTGTGTGTGTGTGTGTGTGTGTGTGTGTGTGTGTGTGTGTGTGTGTGTGTGTGTGTGTGTTTATAGGAGGAGTGTATTTAAAGTGGTAGTGTCTATTCACTATAGCCCTATTCATTGGTAGGAAATATATTCTCCTTGTTGAAATATGAGTCAGTGATGTATTCATTGGTAGGAAATGTATTCTCCTTGTTGAAATATGAGTCAGTGATGTTCCTCTAAATGGGTCAAATAAACCCCGATCAATATCAAATGTGTACTCAGTTTAACTTCTCATCCTTAGATCATCATAAACACTCCTTCACTTACAGCAGTGGTTCTCAATCTTTTTCAGGCTGCGACCCCCCCCAAATAATCTTTGAACTGGGGACCCCCCACGAGCAGTTGAAATCGTAGGAGTTGAGGCAAGTTTGTAGTATATACATTTTTGTTTGTTTAGTTTAGTTACACTAAAGCCCCCTGGCACAAGTGGGCGGTGTGGAGTGGTGTGGTGTTGGGCCATGTCAGTGAAAAAGGGGCTTAAGTTGCTTTTGATGCAGTTATGGTCCAATTCTTTTGGAACATAAAAATTAACTAATGTGGGGACACCCTGGGGGTCCCGACCCACAGGTTGAGAACCACTGATCTACAGTGTCCCAGTCAACTTTACTCAGATATCAATAAAGAATGTATAAAACAGGTTGAAGTGCAGTCATAAAAGTATAAAAAATAGAAATTACAATTCAGTTTCCATTTATTTTCCACCTTTGACCTGATATGAAAATGTTTACGCAGCAGCAAAGTGCATCACATAGGTTATAAAGTGAGAATGACTTTCTATCCACTGTCCAGCCTCTTCTAAAACAGCCAGAGGTGTTGGTTTCATTTCTGAGTAAATGAAACCACACAAACTACAATACTCCCTAAAGGATCAGTCTGTATTGTGTTATACTCTAAATGTATTGTAAGGACTCACAATAATATGATGATGCTTGCGCGCGCGTGATTGCATTCATGATTGCATGTGTGCATGTGTGCTTGCGTGCGTGGCTGCAGGTGCGGATAGAAACCAGTTATGGGTGCACTGGTCCAACCTTTTCATAACTGAGTAGAACCACAATGGAAAGTCCTGCATGAGACTTTCCATTGTTATCCTTTTAGCTTCAGTGTCTGTCTGACTGACAGTGACTGTACCATGTGCTGTTTACATTTTTGACTAAACAAGTATTAAATGAACAAATATTTTAAATTGTGTTCCTTTTTTTATCACTTCTTTTGGGTTTTATCACTTGCATCTTTTGCATTTTAGTTGTACCAGTTAAGTAGCATAAACATATCCTAAATCATATGAATCCTCATATATTCTGTATGGTCTTAGCAGTTAACCAGAGTTAACCTACTTCTTTGGTTACATTACCTCAGAGATCACATGACATAGGAGGAGTGTTTAACTTGGCTTGATGGAGCTATCAAACAGGCCGTCGACCTTGACTTTGTGATTTGTCACTGAGTTCCCCTGTCTCACCCACGCACTGGGAGCTGTCCAGTCATGTCTTGCAGAGGTTGGGTCTACTTCAATGTAGGGCCTACCCTGTAAAAAGCTTATAATAGAATATAACATAACATAAAAAAAGAAAGAAAGAAAAACGACTTAGCTATATTATTTGAATTATGATTAAAATTGTGTGAAAAACTTTCTGTTTACTTGGTTAATAGCACATTTCTGTAGAAGCCAGTGAATGTATTTGCTCCTTATGATTTATTGGAATGAAATATTTTGAAATATGAGTACCCAGTTTTCCTTTTCTGCTGAAATGATGAAATATATCTTGATGAACATATAAAGACAAAGGGCAGTGAATCTCGTCCCCTTCTCTCTTTATCTGTCTCTGCCTGCCCTCCACGCTATAGGTTAGAGGTGGGATGATATAGAGGGCCACACTATATTTCCAAACGCACTGTCTGCATGTCTATGGTGTAATCAAGCACTCTTATGATGATGATGATGAACATGGTACAGTATAGTAGGCTATACACTTTTTTAAAGATTCTGATTCTATTTCATGATTTCTATAGTTTCAATGTAGCTGTTAGAAATGATTTAGCACCCCCTTCTGGGCACAGTTAATTTTTACTCTGGACAGTTTTGTTTACTGTGTCCTGTGTGAGTGTCACCAGCTCCTTCACAGCCGTTACCTCCTCAGTGGCCTTGTGGTTAGACAGTGTCCGCCCTGGGACTGAGAGGTTGCATGGGGTTCAATCCCCAGCCTGGTCATAGGCTACCAAAGACTGTAAAAATGCTACCAATTCATGCCTCACTGCTTGGCACTTGGGGGTTAGATCAACAAAAAATGATTCCCGATTAATCAGAATAAACATTATCCTTAAAGTGTGTTGTTCAAAGGCTATTGTCGAAAATAGAATATGAAATTCAATATATTTCACACTCAGGAAAAAAGGCTAATCTCTCTTTTAAATGTGTATACTCTATTTTAAACTCCCAGTCCACTTGACACTGAGCTGAGGATATAAGGTTAAAGTACAGTCCTAAAAATAATAATACTAGTATTTATTATTTTTGGTTACTTTTTTATTACATTCAATATGATCATTTAATTACAACATATCTTTGGATTAATTTGCCATGGTTATTCATGTTATATCATATTTAATATCAACCCTCAAAACAATTAGAGAATAACATTTAAAAAGCCTAAAGTCCCACAGTATATGAGATACATTGTAGGCCTACTGAATGAATGCAAGATAACAAAATTGTAAAACACTGACAGATTATTAACAAATTAATATACAACATAATTTTCAATAAACATGATTTGAGAGACAAACAAGTCAGATCAACTTGGGGTCACACAACTCACCAGTGCTTTCAGCAGCAGTCCAAAACCCGGCATAGAGGGTCTTGGTGAATGCTTTGACGATCCTGTATGAGCAGATGGGAGTCATGGTATCAGTGATGCTGTAGAAGGAGAAGAACAGATCACCTCCAGTTTGATCCAGGTACACTCCTACTCTGGAGGACACAGGACCTGGGTATTTGTTTACTACACCTTTGTATTTGAAGTTATAACCTCCTGCCTGACACTGTAAAGAAAAAGATTCACCATTCATTCCAAATCCACTTTCCTTATAGGTCCCTGTTCTGCTGTAATCATCCTCTGCGACTGCTATATCAACCTTGTTTCCACTCCACTCTACCTCCCAGTAACTGCGTCCAGTCAGACCCTCTAGACTCAGAACCTGATAGCAGTCAGTGAATCTCTCTGGGCGTTGGTTGTTCATCCTTGTTACTTTTCTGTTTCCTTTAGACAGAGACAGACGTTCATGAGCTGTGTTTGGGTCCAGTGTGATTGAACATGAATATTTTAAGAACTCAGCCCTTGTCATGGGTGCTGGTTCTGGTTCTAATTCTGATTTAGATTCAGGTTCTGGTGTTGATAGTAAAACATCCACTGTATTCTCTGTTTCTGAGACGTTTGTCCCTTCCGCTTTAAGAATGTCCTCTAGTTTGTCCCTCATCTTTGACACAGACACAGTCACATCTTCAAAGTGACGGACACTGCTGATGACTGGGTGTGTAGATTCACTGATCTTTGAGCGTGAAGTGTAACTGTGTAGAAACTGGATGTGATCCTCTGTATGTGAGATCTGCTCCAGCTCAGCCTGTCTGCGCCTCAGTTCAGAAACATCCTGCTCCACACTCTGCCTCTGTTCTTCAACACGACTCACTTCATGTTTCTGCTGGTCTCTGATCTGCTCTCTCATCTCAGATCGTTTTCTCTCAATGGAGGAGATGAGCTCAGTAAAGATGGTGTCACTGTCCTCCACTGCTCTATCAGCACATTGATTGATGGACTCCACCTGTTGGTGAAGAACCTTCACATCTTTCTCTCTCTCCTGGATTCTCTGCTGGATGTTCTGCTGATTCGTATCAAGATCTTTCTGTCTCTCAGTTCTTTCTACTGCAGCTGAGATCGTATCGTGACCTTTGTGTTCTTCCATGCAACACAGATAACAGATACACTGCTGATCGGTGCGGCAGAAAATCTTCTTCACCTCGTCGTGAAGACAGCAGATGTTCTCCTGAAGCTTGTTGGAGGCTTTGACCAGCTTGTGTTTCTTAAAGGCAGGAGATTCATAGTGAGGCTGGAGGTGAGTGTCGCAGTAAGACACCATACACTGAAGACAAGTCTTCACAGCTTTCAGTTTTTCCCCTGTGCAGACATCACAGGCCACATCTCCAGGTCCAGCATAGCAGTGATCAGGAAGAATACCTTGGAGTCCTGTCTTCTTCATGCTCTCCACCACCTCAGCCAGGATGTTGTTTTTCTTCAGAACAGGTCTTGGGTTAAAGGTTTCCCTGCACTGTGGACAGCTGTAGAGTCCCTTCTGGTCATCCTGATCCCAGAAGCCTTTAATGCAGCCCATACAGTAGCTGTGTCCACAGGGAACACTCACTGGATCCTTCAGTAGATCCAAACAGATAGAACAGCACAACTGTTCCTGGTCCAGTTGAACTCCTTGCTGTGCCATTTTACAACTGACTGCCTCACAGGCTGAGAAACAGTGCAGTTTTATTTAATCAGCAATCATGGGAGGTTCTTCCTGGCTCTCTCTCTCTCTCTCTCTCTCTCTCTCTCTCTCTCTCTCTCTCTCTCTCTCTCTCTCTGGTGGTGTGGTGTTGGGCCATGTCAGTCGAAAAGGGGCTTAAGTTGCTTTTGATGCAGTTATGGTCCAATTCTTTTGGACCATAAAAAATAACTAATGTGGGGACACCCTGGGGGTCCTGACCCACAGGTTGAGAACCACTGATCTACAGTGTCCCAGTCAACTTTACACAGATATCAATAAAGAATGTATAAAACAGCAAGTTAAAGTGCCGCCATAAAAGTATAAAAAATAGAAATTACAATTCAGTTTCCATTGATTTTCCACCTTTGACCTGATATGAAAATGTTTTACACAGCAGCGAAGTGCATCACATAGGTTATAAAGTGAGAATGACTTTCTATTCACTGTCCAGCCTCTTCTAAAACAGCCAGAGGTGTTGGTTTCATTTCTGAGTAAATGAAACCACACAAACTAAAATACTCCCTAAAGGATCAGTCTGTATTGTGTTATACTCTAAATGTATTGTAAGGACACACAATAATATGATGATGCTTGCGCGCCCGCGATTGCATGCATGATTGCATGTGTGCTTGCGTGCGTGGCTGCAGGTGCGCTGGTGCGGATAGAAACCAGTTATGAGCGCACTGGTCCAACCTTTTCATAACTGAGTAGAACCGTTGCGTTACATGTTTAACATGGTGAAATGTGTGGTCATCATGATAGAGCAATATTTCATGACTTACTCCTAATCAGTGTACTACCAGCTTGATAGCCTACATCTGTTATAACGAAGATATGAATACATTTTAGTCATTTGCCTTTTGAAGCTGTTTCCCTGAAATATAAAAAGAACATTGATGAAAGCCATTAGAGACATGACATAGTGATATATAATGTACCTGTAGTGAGAAATGTTAATGGACAATGTTTAAGAAAGAGGAAAAAAAGCATGAACTCAAAGTTACAATATCCAGATCAAACGTTAACTTTCACAATGAAGGAAGATTGTGGCTCCTAAACAAACCCATGATGCATTGCAAGAACAGCCTGAGCCAAGCGGTGCCAACCCAAGTGAATGTATAATTTAAAATCTTTTTACAGTAGAGAGGTTACAGTAAGGAGTTATGCGCTTAATAATTTAATCCATTTAGACATTAGGTTACACATGGTTTACATTTATATATAAGGTTAAAATTGGTCAAGTTTAGGCATTGTCTCAGAGATGGTTTAGCTTCAAGGTGTTTTAGGCATTAGGGTACAGATAGTTAAAGCTTATGTATAACGTTAAAAATAGGTAGCTCCTCTCTCAATTTGTCTTTAGAAGAAGTGTGCATGTCCTTTGAGAAACTGATCAAACAGGAACAGCTGGTAGAGCAGGGCACAAACACTCATGCCAAGCTGTTTGTTGATAGTGCATGTTTCTATGTTTGTGTTTCTGATATAAGTAGGTGTGCATTGTTGAGTTGCGTGTTTTGCCACAATCAAATTCTCGTTCATGACCACCAAAAGGACCCTAGGGCCCAGAGAATGGTAAATGTACACAGTCAGATAAAGTGTATTGTAAGGCTCTTGTGCCAAAATGCAATATGAAATGTAATATGTTTCTCACTTGAAAAATAGGCTGATCTCTATATATTTTTTTAAATACAGTAACAGTCTGCCCAGTCCACTTAACAATAAGCATAATGAAGATTAAAGTACAGACATAAATAATAATGGAAAAACACACAAACATGTATTCATTTTTACTGTATGTTGGTCACTTTTTTATTACATTAATTAAGAATAGTATAATTTCATTCCAACGTGTCTTTGAATAGATTTGCAATGTTTAATTAGATATAGGCCTACTTATCAACATTGATGGAAGGATGAATCTTATATTCCATATGAATAGACAGTTTCCCCCAAAATGATTGAATTCACTCCCACACAATAAATGAGACCACACAGTGTAAGTCCGGTTTTTCTCTTACTGTATATTAAATCAATGAGCATACAAAATAGATGTCCAGTACAGTACAATAAACATGTTTCTCTTTTCTTTCTCAATCTGAATCTCAATACAATGTAACATCAGTTCACAAATATACTTCAGTAGGTACAGGGAAAATAGATTTGTCAAGCATTCATTGGACAGTTAAACATAACAATGGATCATGAGATGGTGTTGTGACTGAGTCTCGTGAACTCAGAAGCCAAGGATGTAGAATGTTTTGGCTTCTCATTATCCAGTGTCCTGGACACTTTGACATTTCGCTGGTCAATCTCTCTGTCCCTGTAGTGGGCAGATTCTCGTCACATGCATTAGTTATCAGATCAAAACAAAATAACCTTGTCACTTGTAACACTGAAGTTGGTGTTTTAAATATAATAGATGTTAAAATGTTTTTAACCCAACAATTCCGCCCTAAAACAACAGCTGAAGGAGTTAAAGTGTCGACCCTAGAACCCCAAACAAATGCTGCCAAAGGGACAGATGTAGACTTGAACTTATGGTTCACTATCAGCCAAATATTTAATTAAACTCTTTTCGATAGCAGAGTCAAAGAACTGTATATTTCCAAAGGTATTTAAATCAGAACATCTAATAATTGAATCACAATAGGTACAAATATTTTCATAACTTTTAAAAGTAGAGCTAAAAGAAAAATATAGCTGTATTTTCTTAATTATTAATTATTATTAATTATTTTTATATATATATTTTTTTTACAAAGGTTCAATGTCCCAAGGTTTGTTGAAAAATTCCCCATGCCATCAGGCGAGTCAAAACACATCAACACGTTCCCAAGTCATAATTATAATTTAGGGCTTTACAGTCAAAACAAGACGAACTTGACTCTTCATCATTTATTTACTTTAACAAGACAAAAGAATTTGGGTTAAAGGAGACATGCATTCTGGTTTTGCCTACCCTAGTAAACTAGACTCCTCTGTCTACGAGGCTAGGTTTGACGCAGAACCAGCCGTGGGGGCCATAATTTCCTGCCCATCCCCGATTACCTTATGTAAGGTGTTCGTCCCATGTGGAGATGTCGGAAACCGGAACCTCCTTAAGCCAAGTGTTCCTTCCTTTTTACCCTTAAGGTTAGTTATTGGCTGCTTTTGTCCGAGTCAATTTCTGTAAGAAAACACTTTACAGCGGGAAAAACGTGTGTAATGTCTTTTGATACTCACGAAATACCATATAGAATTTCAACCTCCTTTTGACATTTCTCCTTTGGACAGACAATGAAGGGTGTCTGTCAAATCATTCTCAATTATCATCAAAATCTGTAAGACAAAGGAAAAGAAAAGACAGGAAACAATCAATCAATACTGTAAGTAGTAGGTTGTGGGTAATAGAGTTTTTTTTTAATGTTTAACATCATAATAATTCCCAGAACAGAAATTAAACAAAATACTTTACAAAATACTTTAGACCGTATCAAACATTAAACAAGGGAATGTTGTTATTAACTGGAAGAGAGCAGGTCTAAATAATCTCTCACACACAGACCATCTGTCCTTGAAGGCTACACATGTCTCATAGCCACACATACGCACACGTACGCACACGCAAGTTTGCGTTAAAATCAATTAATGTAAAATCTTAAGTAATAGAAAATCAATGTAAAATCAAAATCAATGTAAAATCACTGTAAAATCAGACAAACAGATAATAGGCAATCAGATAAACTCCCCCCTTGAACACACAATGTCCATTGTGTGTGAAAACATTAAAGCATAAATGAACTTTTTTTCCCTTTTTTTTCGGTTTTCAATAATCAATAATCATACAATAAATTAATAATCTTTAATAATAACATTTTTCTTTTTTTTTTTTTTTTTTTTAATAATGAATCCAACTACTGTACTGTATAATCCTAACATGGCCTAAGATGGGCTGGCTAAAATAATCAAAAGTGGGCTGTCTACTAGGGCCAAACACTATGTGCCCGTCGTCCCCGCAGACAGCATACCCTACCAAAATAAATCAAAGAAGGTAAACTGACAAATTAAACGCCAAAACTATACTAAACCAGCCCATTCATTTTTATTTTTATTAACAATAATTAATACTATTCAAAGAGAGTAGTCAATATAATACTATTAGAATGAAGGTTACCGCCCTTAGAAACTTTGTGGCTGCAGCGATGTGGTCTGGTTGCAGCGGGCGTGTCACCATAGAGTTCCATCAGGGTTAGAAAGGCCAGGGAAAGGCAGCCATGGTTCTGCTCCGCCCTGGACTCCAACAACTGCAGGCTCTATGAGTGGAGAACTGACAACAATACTAAATTAGGCATGAAATACAACTACTAGGGTTGGCACCGTGATCAGCCGATCAACGGGGTGCCACACATCTGAAGTGTCAGTAGTAAGTAGTCTGGTGGTGGTGGGAAAGAGTAGTCATTATCATAATCATCAACAATAGCCAAGTTATCTGGCATGGGTGGCATAAGTGGGTGGCCCAATGGGCCTTTATCTAGTCATGATTGTGTTTGTACCTGACCTGACTCAGTTGGGGGACCCTGTGTAGCAGGGTTCTGCTGCTGTTGGGCCTGCCACTTCTTTCCACAGCTGAAACAGGTGATTGTGTGTGTATTGTTCTGGGCCCTGTTAGTGTTTGTGTTGATGTTGTTACCTTGACTCTGTCCTTCAGGTCCATTCCCGGCTGGGGGATCCCGCTGATCACCACTGGGACCCCTCTTCGGGTTATGTGTTCGGTGGAGTGTCACTTGTCCATCATCCGACATTACGGCTCGCAACTTAACTAGTGGCTTGGGCTCTGGAACGATGTCGTTGTAATACCTGGCTAGTATTGTGATCTTATCTGTCGTTCTCACTCTCCATAGCGGGTCATGCATAATGATCGCCTGTCTCAAATGGGGGCGTAAAGCGTCAATCAAAAGCTGATTAAGCACACTAGCATATCCTGGCAGCCCTTTTGTGAAACCCGAGTGGCGGTCAAACTGAGTGGTGAAGTGATGGACGAAATCAGAGACGTCCTCACCCTGCCTCATCTTAATGTTAGTGATTAAGGAAAGGTCAATGTTACCCCTAACTAGGGCCTTAGCCTGATTAATCATAACCTGTACTGCGGCTTCATGTAGGGCGTTCCTGACCTCACCTGCAGGGTTATTACCTTGGGCAGGCACGGGCCGCATACACTGGTATGGGTCACCGTCTGCCTGTAGCCAATCTAATCCCGAAGAAATCTGATAAGGAAAAGTTTTAGGTGGGCAACACATAGTAATTAGTTTTCTAACTTCCCAGGTGTCTAGTCTTAGCTCCACAATTTCTGCCTTTACAGATTTTTCCCACTCATCAGGGTTGCTGTGGATATCGGGTAAACGTTCAGCCGTGTCTCGAGCATCCACTGGGTACCAATTACGGTACACAAATGTAATTTTGCCATCCTCTGGGTACGCCAAAAGAGAATCGTTAATTTGACTAGGTGTGGGTGTGTGAAACTGTTCCCGACGCTCACCTGTGTAAACCTTTTCCTTAGTGAGTGTATGGCCATTCTTAGTGGGTGTTGGTTTTGGTGGTTTGCGTGGAACGCCGGGGAGGGGCGGATTCGTGTGGTCAGCGGGATCTCCCAGCTCGACCTGATTACAAGGAGGAGAAAAAACAACTGAGTTATTTAAATCATTGTCACATCTTTCTCCTTCATGTTGCCTCCCCCCTCTCTCTACCCCCTTCCTATCAGATAGAAGTGTAGGTAATGAGGTTTGCATGTCAATGTGATGTCGTGCATTGATACCCCCCTGGCGTGGAGGCCCGTGAGTCACAGCCACAGGTGGGGGAGGTTGTGGTGATGGTGTTCGTCCAGCCGGGCCGACCTCACTGTTGTCCTTCACCTCTGGTGTGGCACGATGTCGTCCAGCCGGGCCGACCTCACTGTTGTCCTTCACCTCTGGTGTGGCACGGTGTCGTCCAGCCGGGCCGAGCTCGCTGTCGTTCGCCCCTGTTCTGGCACGGTGTGAGGAAGGCAGAGGCTGGCTGTCCGATTCTGAAGGCCTCTCCTTTTCTTTTCTCTCCCTCGCTGCCTCTCTTTCTGCAGCCGCCCAGCGCAGCTGTGCCAAAGTTAGAATGCCAAGCCTGGCACCCTCTTTTTGGGCTTTCTTCGGACCTCTCCGTAGTGAGATCTTATCGATATGTTGATACAGTACTCCAGAAAATCTTGTCAAGTCCTCAGTTGTGAGGGAGTCATCGTATCCGAATTCCTTTCTCCATATGGGCAAAAATGGTGCAATTGTGGGGCAACTAGAAACAACCTGTTTCATTTCCTCATCGTCTATCTTAGCCGTTAAAGCTGTTATCAGTTCATTCTCCAAGCTTTGGAGAGAGGCTTCAAACTCAAAGGTGTTGTTCCGTTTGTAAAAAGGTTGTTTAGATTTCGGCAGGTGTTTTCTGCCTCCCTGTGCATTTCCCATTTTTGAAGCTGGTCGGTTAGGAGGAGGATGAAATCAAAGCTAGTTTGCTTGTCACCTCAGCTGGCGGAATAGACGGAATAAAAAAAAAAAATAAGACTAAAAAGACGAAACACACCAGATAAGACACAACATGTAAGCGTAAAGCATGAAGATTTCCGTCAGAACGTTCTGTTCTGGAACATAAAGGAAATCTACCAATTAAAATAACCACGCGATTTGTTATGTGATTAAGTGGCTGGGTTATTGCACTGGCCAAGAGATCTCCCTTCAGAACAATTGCTTTTGTCCTGGCTAA
Source organism: Nannobrachium achirus (assembly GCF_963921795.1). NCBI lineage: Eukaryota > Metazoa > Chordata > Actinopteri > Myctophiformes > Myctophidae > Nannobrachium > Nannobrachium achirus. Next base: position 53,467,790 of record NC_137814.1, on the reverse strand, counting down.
ACTTAACGAAATCTTGTAAAGATTTCCTTCAGGACAGAAATAACTTCTGTCCTGGCTAAACTGAAGTCTCGTGCTTAATAACACCAACTAATAATATGGACAAGCATGAATCTGTGACCAACAGTCTGCTATGTCCTCAGAACAGGAAACCGCAGTCCCTATTCTGTTACTCAAACGTGCAACAAAAAGCGACAAAACAATAGACAAAAAAAACATTAAACATTAAACAATCAAAACGCAGCTTGGGCTAGAGGTAGCAATTCTCTAACTTAGCCGGTACAAATCTTTAAGTACTTGACCCATCTGTGATTTTCAGTCCAAAAAGGCATGAATAAAATCAAAACTTACACTGTGTGCTTTATACACACTTCTCAAGTCCCATGGTAATTTCTCCGCGCGCAGGAGGAAAAAAACATGTGGGAGAGAATCCTTTCCGTGATAATCCGTGGGAGTCAGGGGAAATGTCTGATAATATCCTCGGCTGGTTGTTTCTCTAGCAGAGATGAACGAAGACTCCAAAACAAACTGTCCAGCAGTTTATCGAATCCATAAACGTCAACTCAGTAGAAATCCGCAAGAAGTGACCAATTGATGGAAGGATGAATCTTATATTCCATATGAATAGACAGTTTCCCCCAAAATGATTGAATTCACTCCCACACAATAAATGAGACCACACAGTGTAAGTCCGGTTTTTCTCTTACTGTATATTAAATCAATGAGCATACAAAATAGATGTCCAGTACAGTACAATAAACATGTTTCTCTTTTCTTTCTCAATCTGAATCTCAATACAATGTAACATCAGTTCACAAATATACTTCAGTAGGTACAGGGAAAATAGATTTGTCAAGCATTCATTGGACAGTTAAACATAACAATGGATCATGAGATGGTGTTGTGACTGAGTCTCGTGAACTCAGAAGCCAAGGATGTAGAATGTTTTGGCTTCTCATTATCCAGTGTCCTGGACACTTTGACATTTCACTGGTCAATCTCTCTGTCCCTGTAGTGGGCAGATTCTCGTCACATGCATTAGTTATCAGATCAAAACAAAATAACCTTGTCACTTGTAACACTGAAGTTGGTGTTTTAAATATAATAGATGTTAAAATGTTTTTAACCCAACAAACATAATGTTATTTCCAACACATTCTTGAAAACTACAAAACAAACAAAATTGTATGAAAAAGCTCATTCCTATATAAATTATGGGCCTACTGTATGAATGCAAGATAACAAAATAGTGAAACAGATTATTAACAAATTATACATTATATTTTCTATAGACAAAATAAACATGATTTGAACGACAAACAAAGTCAATCTAGATCTACCTGAGGTCACACAACTCAGTCCATAACCAAGCATATTTTCAAATGTTCATATTACATGAAATATAATAGAATCATTTAATTCCAACGTGCCTGTGAATACATTTTGAATGTTTATTCACAGAAGAATGAATGATCAATATCATGAATGTTATTTCATATCAAAACCACAAAATATCAACACAAGAAAATGGTATGAAAAGGCCCAGATTTAGCCATGAAATAAATTGTACTGTTTGACTGCAAGAGAACAAAAAGGATTATAAACAAATTATAAAAGGCTATATTTTCACTAGACAAAATAAACATGCATGAGTGGTTGACAAAGCTTATTCTGGAGTCATGAGAGACAAACAAAGTCAGGCCTTGAGCTCACACAACTCAGCGGCGCTTTCAACATCAGTACAAAACCCAGCATAGAGGGCCTGTGTGAATGTGGTCTGGACTCTGTGGAGGAGAGTCAGTGTGCTAGTGACTCTGTAAAAAGACAGAGTACCTGCACTGTGATCCATGTACACTCCTACTCTGGAGGACACAGGACCTGGGATTTCTGTATCAATGTCTTTGTGTCTGAAATTATAACCCTCAGTCCTACACTGTAAAGACCAAGATATATTATTGTGCCCAAATCCACTTTTTTGGGGGGGGCCCGTTCTGCTGATATTTTTATATGCTACTGCTACATAAACACTTTTCCCACTCCACTTTACCTCCCAGTAACAGCTTCCAGACAGACCCTCTACACTCAGAACCTGATAGCAGTCGGTGAATCTCTCTGGGCGTTGTCTGTTCATCCTTGTTACTTTCCTGTTTCCTTTAGACAGAGACAGGTGTTCATGTGCTGTGTTTGGATCCAGTGTGAGTGGACATGAATATTGTAAGAACTCGTATCTGGTCTTGGGTTCTGGTGGTGTTGACCGTAAGACATTTTTTGATTTCTCTTTAAGAATGTCTTTTAGTTTGTCCCTTATCTTTGATACAGTTGCAATCACATCTTCAAAGTGGTGGACACTGCAGCTGCTGCTGACTGGATGTGTAGATTCACTGATCTTTGAGAGTGAGGTGTAACTCTGCAGAAAATGGATGTTATCCTCAGTGTGTGAGATCTGCTCCAGCTCAGCATGTCTGCTCCTCAGTTCAGAAACCTCCTGCTCCACACACTGCCTCTGTTCTTCAACACGACTCACTTCATGTTTCTGCTGGTCTCTGATCTGTTCTCTCACCTCAGATTGTTTTCTCTCAATGGAGGAGATGAGCTCAGTAAAGATGGTGTCACTGTCCTCCACTGCTCTATCAGCACAGTGATTGATGGACTCCACCTGTTGGTGAAGCACCTTCTCATCTTTCTCTCTCTCCTGGATTCTCTGCAGGATGTTTTGTTGATTTGCATCAAGCTCTTTCTGTCTCTCAGTTCTTTCTACTGCAGCTGAGATTGTATCGTGACCTTTGTGTTCTTCCATGCAACACAGATAACAGATACACTGCTGATCAGTACGACAGAAAACCTTCTTCACCTCGTCGTGAAGAGAGCAGATGTTCTCCTCAAGCTTGGAGGTGGCTTTGAGCAGCTTGTGTTTCTTAAAGGCAGGAGATTCATAGTGAGGCTGGAGGTGAGAAAGACACCAGACACTGAAGACAGGTCTTCACAGCTTTCAGTTTTTCCCCAGTGCAGACATCACAGGCCACATCTCCAGGTCCAGCATAGCAGACATCACAGGCCACATCTCCAGGTCCAGCATAGCAGAGATCAGGAGGAACAGCTTGAAGTCCCGTCTTCTTCATGCTCTCCACCACCTCAGCCAGGATGTTGTTTTTCTTCAGAACAGGTCTTGGGTTAAAGGTTTCCCTGCACTGTGGACAGCTGTAGAGTCCCTTCTGGTCATCCTGATCCCAGAAGCCTTTAATACAGCCCATACAGTAGCTGTGTCCACAGGGAACACTCACTGGATCCTTCAGTAGATCCAGACAGATAGAACAGCACAACTGTTCCTGGTCCAGTTGAACTCCTTGCTGTGCCATTTTACAACTGACTGCCTCACAGGCTGAGAAACAGACTGAGTGCAGTGCAGTTTCAGTTACTCAGAAATCACATGACATGGGAGGTTCGTCCTCTCTGTGTGTGTGTGTGTGTGTGTGTGTGTGTGTGTGTGTGTGTGTGTGTGTGTGTGTGTGCGTGCGTGCGTGCGTGCGTGCGTGCGTGCGTGCGTGCGTGCGTGCGTGCGTGCGTGCGTGCGTGTGTGTTTATTCATCCTGTTGAAATATGAGTCAGTACCCAGCAAGCACGGTCAGGTCTCGATTGGGGCCGGATCAAGTCAAACCATGACTAGCCAGATCTGGCGTAGAATATATGACCTGATTTCAACCAACATAAATCCTGCCCACGAAAACAGACATCCTGGATTAATAACTAGTCATATGTCCCACAATATAACCGTATGTGCTCATATTTCAACTAACATTACAAACAATAACAATAATCCTGTCAAACAAAAAGTCCATATGACGTCCTGGTAATGACATCAAGATCATCCCCATATGGGCTGTGATCTGGCCTAGTTCTGAACGTCACCGGAGTCACCGCCATCATAACGTCATCATGACGTCATTTGGCTTGCTGGGTAATTTTGTCATTGTGTTGAATTGATCAAATAAACATAAATTTAAATCCTGGTCAATATTTAATGACAAGAAAAACTGGAACACAACCCGATTCTTTTAACTCATTCCCCGCCTCCCCCGATAGTCCCGAGAAAATCCCAATGTCGTTCCCCGCCAGGCCCGATAGTCCAGAGAATTTGCTTTTATATAATGTAATGTTTAATTACACTCTCCCCCAGCTCGTGACAAATTTTTATCCTTTTATCTTACAGAGAACCTAAAATATCACACATCAAAGTAAGTGTGTTTGAAAAAAAGACTGTAATAATGTATAAATTGCAATACAAATGCATATAAATCTCCCCATAACCCACAGTGAACTGGCACAGTGACGCATTTTGCGCACACAAGGCTGGCGGAAAAAAAGAGAAGAAAAAAAAAGTGTGAGAACAGCTGTGTGTGTGTGTGTGTGTGTGTGTGTGTGTGTGTGTGTGTGTGTGTGTGTGTGTGTGTGTGTGAACATCTCTTAGCTGGCTGGTGGTCCACGGACCACTGTCTGTTTCAGTGGTCCCCCTGTCCTGATCAGCACAGTGCTATCAGAGTCTCTGATTCAGAGATCTGTCTCTCTCTCTCTCTCTCTCTCTCTCTCTCTCTCTAGATACAAAATAATTATCGCCAATTCGCCATATAAATGCTTCTAAAACATACCTGAGAATGATGATGGTTGATTAGAATCCACAGGTTATAATCCATATATCCAGGCTATAATATATTGTTTTGTAATGGTCCACAAGCAGCCAAGCAGGCCATTGGCGCCAGGCGGTCCTTTGCAAAGGGGGGTCCCTGGTCGGCTTTCTAACAGGGGGTCCGCGGGCCCAACGCTTCGCTCCGCAGAGCAGTGGGAACACGATAATCAACTCTTACAAAATCAATCAATAAAACTGCCCGATTACATAAAGTTCACGACGCGATCCAGTTGAGTCAGAGACAAGTGAAGTGGTCCCTGGAAGGGGGTCCGTCCTCTCATTACCCTGCCTGGTCTCCAGCCAACACTTCTCACGGACCACCACCAAAACTCCCACGCTCCCCCACCACGCTCCTCCCAAAAAGCAAGAGATCAACTAGTGTCGTTACTAACGAGCAAAGACGCAGAGGAGCTGTTTAGCAGGGCAGTGCAGAGGATTTTTTTAGGGGCAGGGGGAGACATTTTTCCAACATGTCCTAGAATGTGAAAATAGCAGATCTACAAGCTCGACTTTGATTGATTGATTGAAGACTTTATTAGAAGTTTGCATAGGAAAAGGTACAGTTTCATGACGGTACAGTTCACTGGTACAAGGTCTACTAAAAGGAGATCCATGAAAAGACTAAGCTTATTTCCACTGGAAACCATTGAAGTATCTCATATAAAATTGAATGACAAGCTCTCAATGTGTCACAGTCTCAGAGCGATGTGTTGAGCTTGTAGAGCTTGTAGATCTGCTATTTTCACATTCTAGGACATGTTAGAAAAAAGACTCATGCCCCCTTTTATGTCTATTTGTGTGTGTGCACCTGTACAGAGCAAAAGACAACCAGCAGACACACAGAGACAGAGAGAAAGCGCCCCCAAGTGGGGGCTCACAGAAATACTCACAGAAATACTGCAATATAGTATGTGAGTTTTTTGGTCAGATATAGCCAATAAAAATATTTTTCTCTGCATTTTTCTAAACAGAAAATTCTAAAAATAAATCCTATTACATAATTACATTAGTACACTTATCTGATAATGCCTGAAGCCATAAAGACACATCTCAAGTGAGTTATCCACTTGAAAACAGATCATTCACAAAAAGGTCAATAACTCCAATTATTTTGAATTTCCACCTGGATTTTGAAAAAACAAGGGGTTTGAAATGGCCAAAACTCTAGATTGCTACATCGTACATACAAAAAAATATTTTTTGGAGAGACTAGAGGATGTCCTCTTTTAATCCATGCACTGTATGACATTTTCGTGCAAACAGGGAATTTAGGAAAAATGTCTAAATATGAAGAAAATGCTTAAACAAAATGGCAGGGGAGCCTACAGTGAATGTTAAAATGGCGGTCAATGTGTTAATTGTGACAGTTTCAGGGGAATATTTACTCTTCTATTTACCGTACAACTTCTCTGCCTTTAGATAATCATAAGCCCTCCTTCACAAATTATATGAATTTCAGGCACTCTACCAACCGACTGTCTGACAGGCTCTGGGGAACAGACTGAATGCAGTGTAGTTTCATTTACTCAGAAATCACATGACATTGGAGGTTCCTCCCGGCTCTCTCTCTCCCTCTCTCTCTCCCTCTCTCTCTCTCTCTCTCTCTCTCTCTCTCTCTCTCTCTCTCTCTCTCTCTCTCTCTCTCTTGATTGATTGATTGAAGGCTTTATTAGAAGTTTGCATAGGAAAATGTACAGATTCATGACGGTACAGGTCACTGGTACAAGGTCTACTAAAAGGAGATCCATGAAAAGACTAAGCTTATTTCAACAGGAAACCATTTAAGTATCTCATATAACATTGAATGACAGACAAATAGAACACAGTACTATGCAGTAGATATGTAAAGAAAAAGGGGGAAAAAAAGAAAAGAAAACAGTAAATCTAAACATACAGTAAGTATATACAAGGAATATACAGTAAATCTAAACAGACAGTAAGTATGTACAAGGAATATACAAGTATACAAGTATATACAAGGAAGGGGCAGGGAGGGTAGGGTTGGGCTAGGTTTTTTACCAGTTGCGAACGGCTGCTGCCTGTAAGTGGTTTTTCAGGGCAATTTTAAAGGATGCTAGTGATCCACACTCCTTTATGGCCTTCGGTAAGGCATTCCACATTTTTGTGGTATAGCAGAAGAACGAGTTCGACCCTTTCTTTGAGTTGACTCTGGGTTGAACGTGATCTGTGGCACTGCCTCTGGTGTTGTAATTATGGACATCCTTAACGTTTATAAAGTATTTTGACAGGTACTTGGGTATCATAGTGGTATCTGTGGTATCTGTTTGTGTGTGTGTGTGTGTGTGTGTGTGTGTGTGTGTGTGTGTGTGTGTGTGTGTGTGTGTGTGTGTGTGTGTGTGTGTGTGTGTGTGTGTGTGTGTATGTAGGAGAAGTGTATTTAAAGTGGTCTATTCATTGGTAGGAAATATTCTCTTTGTTGAAATAAGGGTCAGTGATGTTCCTCTTATGTTGAATGGATCAAATAAACTTCAATTAAAACCCTGATCAATATCAAATGTGTAGTTATTGTTTTAATTGCTACTATTTTAGGAATATTGAAACATCAGTTTAACTTTTCATCCTTAGATCATCATGAACACTCCTTCACTAACAGCAGTGGTTCTCAACCTTTTCAGGCTGAGACCATTTGTCCAATGTTTGCCAAGTTTTTAGTATATTTGTGTTTTTTTAGTTTATTTACTACTAAACTAAGTTACTTTTGATGCAGTTATGGTCCAATTCTTTTGGACCATAAAAATGTGGGTACCCCCTGGGGCTCCCGACCCACAGGTTGAGAACCACTGATCTACAGCGTCCCAGTCCACTTTACACATAGAATGTATAAAACAGCAGGTTAAAGTGCAGTCATAAAATTATAAAAAAATAAAAAATACAATTCAGTTTCCATTTAATTTCCACCTTTGACCTGATATGATATTTTTTTACACAGCAGAGAAGCACATCACATAGGTTATAAAGTGAGAATGACTTTCTATCCACTGTCCAGCCTCTTCTAAAACAGTCAGAGGTGTTGGTTTCGTTTCTGAGTAAATTAAACCATACAAACTAAAATACCAGTAAGTCTACTAAGGAACAGTCTGTTTGGTGTTCATGGTTATTATTAAGAGTCACTCAGTCTACAGTGTATCAGGCGGATTCCTGAAGTACATTAAAGGCAGGGTGGGAAGGTAGGAAGAAACCCTGAATGATTCACGGAGCCCAGACCTGGACCGGAGGCCTACTGTACATGTACATATACCAGGCTCTAGCATATTACCATCTACACACATTTAGGGTACCTACTTTTTTCCCTATTTGTGTCTAAAATGTTGGTTATACTGTATGTACTGTAGCATTCACCACATTCAAAGAACATCGTGCCCATAACCCAGAGGGACGGGTGCATTGTAATTGGCTGCTTTGTTGTTAATTATAGACCATATGGAATATGATGAGTGGTATAATTGTAGGATACTAGAAGCTTGGCTGAGCATCTAGTTGGGGACCGGACTACTCGGGAACGATGTAAATAGGGAATGAATGTCCCGCCCTTTAATGCAAACCCCATTATACCTGTTGTCATAAGACCCGTTTTGACCATCTGTTTGCCTGTGTCCATGCCCATATAGCCTACCTATGGAGATATCTGTCTGTCTGTGTCCATTTTATGCCCATATATCGAGATCTCTGTATCGGAAAACCCTGATGTCAGACATCAGCTCCGCATACGGAGATTCTGAACCTTTCGCACCGGTTCGGGTCGGGTCGAGATCGGTTCCGGAAAACAGCGTATCGGGTCGGGTCAAGACCGGGCACTGCACTCCGCGCTGCGGCAGGGGAACGTGCGTGCAGAATTTGAAAACGGTGAGATGAACGGTTCTCGAGATATGCTGCGCACATACTCACATACTCACAGAGATTTCTCGCATTTATTGTAAGATGTTATATGCTGCTTCATAACTGTATAAAACTAAAATGCAAACGATGCAAGTAATAAAACCTAAAAGAAGTGATAAAAGAAAAGATAAAATGTTCGTTCATTTAATCCTTTTTTTGTTAAAAATGTCACTCTGGATCTTTTTGTTTAACTTACTAATGTGTTATACCTACATACTGTAAACTTATTGTTGACAACAATTGTACAAAACCTTTAGGAAACTGATAAAACATACTGTATGCAAGCTTTCAGTTTGGGTCCAAGTTTGCTTATAGGGCCGGGCGTTGTGTACATATGACACTGGACGCCCAGAGATGGACATGAGATGAACATAACCCAGAACGATGTGTCAGCTGTTTAGAGTCCATAACCCAGAGGGACGGGTGTGATAGGTAAATTTCATTTGTTTGTAGTTAATATCATATCGTTTTATCGATAAATATATTGTGCCTTGCCACCTACACCCGGCAGGCCCACCATGAACCTTGCTGTATCAACTGTGAGGAGGAGAGTCATGGCGTCAGAGATGCTAGGTATTTTGGAATGTATGGGGTTCATCTGACTTACAGGTCTCTGTAACTCTGGTTACCATGACTACGGCATCATGTTTGGGTTATAAGGCCTACAATAGCTACTGTACATAGATAGCTTGGGTCTGCGCTTGTGAAAATAACAAGAATCGACCCTACGTGTTTCTGTCTTGTCACATTCTTGGGAACCAATCAAATGTCCCCACGACTCTAATGTATGATCCTTTATTGCGACCGAAGGTCGCAGTATACCATGAGAAATGTCGCAGCTTGTCCGTCCTTCCTTCCATCCTTCCGTACAGGAAGTGATGTCACGTGACATCACCTCATCAAAGATCAAACCCTGGATATTCATACTGTCACTGTGACATCACAGGTGATATCACAGTGACATATGGGTATCCCTTTTATGCCCATATATGAAGATCCCTGATGTCATTGATATATCACTGACCTATGTCATTATTAGTATGTCTTCAACTGGGGGTCAGGGACCCCAATCCAGGGTTATTACAGGGGGCCTGCCAAATATTTGTGTGATACAGTAGGCTATAATACCTAGCCTACAGCGAGGGTCCCTGCTTGATCTCTGTCTGAGCTAAGGGGTCCTTGACCTGAAAAACAATAAAGTCCCTCCCTGGTTTGTATATTATATTATATTATATTATATTATATTTAATCCAGGATTATGCCATTTTTATAGCCAAAATGTTTTAAAACAGACCTACAAGCTCACAGCGCGTCGCATCCACGACGCATTGCATTGTGAGCTTGTAGGTCTGCTATTTTAGGTGCGACACCATTGTACTGCGATGTATAAATTAGGCTTCTTTCCCAGAGCAGAACTAGCAGCAGAGAGAGTGAGAGAGTTGCTTGCATCATTGCATCAACAGGAAAGTTGTAGAACAGTGACAAATACTTTGTTTTAAACGCAAGCAGTAGTCCTACAACACCCAGCAACATTGTTGTTGTGTGTGTGTGTGTGCGCGGTAACAGGAAGAGTCGCCGAAATGAAGCTCGCCGAGAAACGGGGGGTGCGTTCGGAAATGCACACCGGGTGTGGCAACGGTGCGCTTTTTCAGCCTGAACTCTGAAGGTAAACTTTCTGAAAAGCAGCAGTTGCTAACCTAATGTTGCTATTGATGTTTATAAACTAGGGTAAATTATGGTTATAGTCTTAATCTCACAGTATCATAAATGTTAATGCTAGCAACAACAAACATGTAAAGTAGGACACACAATCACAGTATGCCTTCTTCAGTATCAACATGTAGTAATATTCTAATATTCTATTATAATTTACCCTAGTTTATAAACATCAATAGCAACGTTAGGTTAGCAACTGCTGCTTTTCAGAAAGTTTACCTTCAGAGTTCAGACTGAAAAAGCGCACCGTTGCCCCACCCGGTGTGCATTTCCGAACGCACCCCCCGTTTCTCGGCGAGCTTCATTTCGGCGACGCTACTGGTATTCGTGTGTGCATGCAGTTAATATAGCGCAGAAGATGATCTCAATCAATTGTCCGTCGGAGATTCGCTAAGAAACGGCTGTTGATTATCACTCAGCCTGTGCTACTCTGTGACAACAATCAGCGCAGTGGACTTGGATGTTATAAAGCTAAGTACTGTACTACTAATCTTGCATCTTTTTAACCCGTGGGGCTGCTAGTTTGTCTGTGTTGATTCACATTATTAAGGATATTAGTTCAGTATTGTTGTCATAAAACTAAAATTACATGAAGATGAATTCAGGCACTCCAGATGCATACAGTAGTTCTGCATTGCGTAAGCTATAGAGTATTAACTGGTTAATTAACAGACAAATAATTGATTCACAATTGAGCAATTAACAATTGAATGCCTACATAACACAATTCATAATGTTATGTAATACTCAAGATATTGCAAATACCTGAGGCAAGGACTATACCTGTAAAATGTACATTTTCTCTCTGGCTTTGCTTTGAAAATGTAATTATTGTCTGTAATTGTCTCTAACACAGTACTATATCTACTGCATAGTACTGTGTCCTATCTGTCTGCCATTCCATGTTATATGAGATACTTTAATTGTTTCCTGTGCAAATAAGCCAAGTGCTTTCTAGGCTCTCCTTTTAGTTGACCTTGTACCAGTGAACTGTGCTGTCATGAAACTGTACTTTTTCCTAAGCAAACTTCTAATAAAGTCTTCAATCAATCAATCAATCAATCAATCAATTACTTTTGTCATTATGATGACAACGCTTCTCTAACAAGCCACAGAGCAGAAACTACCTGAGAGAAGTTGGGTTGTTGTATTTTTCTAAATAATATAGCTGTTTTGGGAAAAAAAATAAAAATAAAAAAAATAACAATTTAACAAAAGAGGTAGGTACACAGTCAGATAAAGTGTATTGTAAGGCTCTTGTCCAAAATGCAAAATAAAATTCAATATCGCGGTCTTCCAGTCCACTTGACACCGAACACAATTAAGAAATAATATAATCTTTTAATTCTAACATTGGTGAATTAATTTGCAATGTCTATTCACATAGAAAATATCGTTGAATGTTATTTCACATATCAAACCCACTACATAATAGAAATTGCTCAGATTCCTCTACAAGATAAGTTGTGCTGTATGAATGCGAGAGAACACAATTGTAAAACAGTTTATTAGCAAATAATCTTTACAATAGATCAAATAAACATGATTTCAGTGACAGAGCTTCTTGTAGAGTCCTGAGAGACAAACAAACAAAGTCAGATCTGCTTGAGGTCACAAAACTCAGCAGTGCTTTCAGCAGCAGTCCAAAATCCAGCATATAGGGGCTGGGTGAATGTGGTTGTGGTTGCGGTTGCGGTTGTGACGATGGCAGTCATGGTGTCAGAGATACTGTAGAAAGTCAATTTACCTGCACTGTGATCCAGGTACACCCCTACTCTGGAGGAAACAGGAACTTGATCTTTGCATTTTTGTACTTTGCCGTTATATCTGAAATTAAAACCGCCTGCCTGACACTGTAGAATCCACTTTCATTCTGGGTCCCTGTTCTGCAGAAATCATTAAACACTACTGCTATATCAACCTTGTTTCCACTCCACTCTACCTCCCAATAACGGCGTCCAGTCAGACCCTCTGCGCTCAGAACCTGATAGCAGTCAGTGAATCTCTCTGGGCGTTGGTTGTACATCCTGGTTACTTTCCTGTTTCCTTTAGACAGAGACAGGCGTTGGTGTGCTGTGTTTGGATCCAGTGTGATTGGACATGAACATTTTAAGAACTCAGCCCTTGTCTTGGGTGTTGACAGTAAAACATCCACTGTATTCTCTGTCTCTGAGACGTTTGTCCCTTCCTCTTTAAGAATGTCCTCTAGTTTGTCCCTCATCTTTGACACAGACACAGTCACATCTTCAAAGTGACGGACACTGCTGATGTCTGGTTGTTTAGATTCATTGATCTTTGAGAGTGAGGTGTAACTGTGTAGAAACTGGATGTGATCCTCTGTATGTGAGATCTGCTCCAGCTCAGCCTGTCTGCTCCTCATTTCAGAAACCTCCTGCTCCACACTCTGCCTCTGTTCTTCAACACTACTCACTTCATGTTTCTGCTGGTCTCTGATCTGCTCTCTGACCTCAGATCGTTTTCTCTCAATGGAAGAGATGAGCTCAGTAAAGATGGTGTCACTGTCCTCCACTGCTCTATCAGCACATTGATTGATGGACTCCACCTGTTGGTGAAGAACCTTCACGTCTTTCTCTCTCTCCTGGATTCTCTGCTGGATGTTTTGTTGACTCGTATCAAGATCTTTCTGTCTCTCAGTTCTTTCTACTGTAGCTGAGATCGTATCGTGACCTTTGTGTTCTTCCATGCAGCACAGATAACAGATACACTGCTGATCAGTACGACAGAAAACCTTCTTCACCTCGTCGTGAAGAGAGCAGATGTTTTCCTGAAGCTTGTTGGACAATATTGGACAAAATAGTGCTGTTTACATTTTTGACTAAACAAGTAGGCTATTAAATGAACAAACATTTAAAATTATGTTTTTTTCCCCTTCTTTTATCACTTCTTTTAGGTTTTATCACTTGCATCTTTTGCATTTAAGTTGTTTCAGTTAAAGGAGTAGTTCACCACTTTTCAACCTGTCTTCATATAATAGGTCCTCACTAATGTTCATAATAAAATAGCACAATTTTTTTTCTATTCAGTCTGGGTCTCATAGGAGAGCTGTCAAATCTTTCCTACCGGTGACATTGTCGTTTGACAAAAAAATATATATATTTTTGAAAAAAAAAAAAGATTTTTATTATCACGAGAACAATGGCTTCCACTTTAACATTGCAACTTTTTCAGGAATAGAAAGCATGCAGTTTCTATTAGCTTGCATTTCCCATTGATGATGTCACCGGTAGGAAGGATTTGACCCACCCACAGCTCTCCTATGAGACCCAAACTGAGTAGAAAAAATCAAACCTCGGTTCGAATTGAAGCGGTGGACAGATAAAACTTCTATTCTGAATGTATTTGGAGAGCTGGTATGACAGTTGGTATAATAGGTTTAAAAAATAAAATAGATTAAAACACATACATTAAAATAAGAATTTGTAATTAAATAAATACATAAATAAATATAAAGTGTTTAAATAAGACACCCTGAAGGCCAAATTATCATGTGAAGCTTGACCAATCCTCAAAGTATCCATTCATCTGACCGGGAGGGACACCGCACACATATTCTAGATGTACAGGACATATAAAGCCTATTCATTCTGAACTGAAATGACCATATATGGACATGGGACACACATTTTGCTTTTTGAAAAAGCCTATTCATTCTGGACTGATATTTTACACGTACGGGACAGGAAAAACCTGTTCATTCTGGCCTGGAGTGATATGGACATAAGGTAACGGACATTCTGTTTTTGAAAAACCCTGTTCATTCTGGACTGAGATCACCATATATGGTAATTAAACGGACATTCTGTTTTTGAAAAAGCCTGTTCATTCTGGACTGAAATGACCATATATGGGCGTGATACACACAAAGCCATTCATTGGAAGCGGTTTCCACCGCTTAAAAAAATGGTGATATTTTATCATGAACATTAGTGAGGACCTATTATGTGAAGATAGGTTGAAAAGTGGTGGAGTGCCCCTTTAAGTAGCATAAACATATCCTAAATTATACGAATCCTCATATATAGCAGCCAGTTAACAACCAGCGTACGTCTTTGGTTACATTACCTCAGAGATCATCACATAACATAGCTGATGTTGCTATCAAACGGGCCGTCGACCTTGACTTTATGATTTGTAACTGAGTTCCCCTGTCTCACCCACGCACTGGGAGCTGTCCTGTGATGTCTTGTAAAGGTTGTGTCTACTTCAATGTAGGGCCTACCCTGTAAAAAAACATATAATAGAATATAACGTGTAAAAAAAATGGGGGGAAAAATGAAAGAAAAAGCATAGGCCTATATTATTTTATGAAATATTAAGATTAAAATTGCGTGAATTACTTTCTGTTTACTTGGTTAATAGCACACATTTCTGTAGAAGCAGAATCAAGAATAGTCCTATTTTAGTGTGACTGCACTGATCCATTCTGGCCAGTGTTGCCAAATCATTTTACCGTATTATAAGTGTTTTTTGTTTTGTAAACAGATTTTGTAAAAATTGGGGGTCCTTGCTCTTGGCATGAAAATGTTTGAGAACCACTGCTCTAAAACAATATTAGACAATAAAGAACCTACCCCTTCACTGTGACACAGCAATTCCGTAGCAGGTTACAGGGCTGCATGGTGAATGATTTATTGAAATGAAATATATTGAAATATGAGTCCCCAGTTTTCCTCTTCTTTTGAAATGATCAAATAAACCTTGATGAACATATAAAGACAAAGGGCAGTGAATCTCGTCCCCTTCTCTCTCTATTTGTCTCTGTGCCCCCTCTGCCTGCCGCCCTCCGCACTATAGGTTAGGGGTGGGCAACTTTGATGATATAGAGGCCCACTATATATATATTTCCACACGCACTGTGTCTGTCTGTCTATGGTGTAATCAAGCACTCTGATGATGATGATGAACATGGTACAGTACAGTATACACTTTTTAAAGATTGTATTTCATGATTTGTATAGTTTCATTGTAGCTGTAGCCCCACCATGTCCATTTGTTAGAAATGTTTTAGCGCCCCCTTCTGGATACAGTAAAGTTTTACTGGACAGTTTTGTTTACTATGTCCTGTATCAGTGTCAGCAGCTCCTTCACAGCCCTCACCTGCTCAGCCCATGGGACTGGGAGGTGGGTGTTAAATCCCCGGCCGGCCGGGTCATAGGCTACCAAAGACTGTAAAAATGGGACCAATTCATGCCTCCCTGCTTGGCACTTGGGGGTTAGATCAACAAAAAATGATTCCCAATAAATCAGAATAATCATTATCCTTCATGGGTTCACAGATTTTAATAAACATCTTAACTATTAATCTACCGTATATCTGACTGTCTGAAGTGTGAACACACTGGGTGTATATAAAAATCAAATAGAAAAGAAAACTATTTTTAAAAAAAAAGCGTCACATGACATTTTGGCTATCCAGCTAAAAATAAGCAACCATACAGGTATATGTCCGAATGGGTAAGGACTAGTTTAAATTTACTTTGCATACCTGAATGAACCTAAAACTATTTGATTTAGCGCAATAAAAAGTAACGAACATGATAAATGGTTCCTGCTATTTACCTTCAGATGGCAGAGCACAAACATGTAATACAGTTGGTTCATTATGAGTTATGGTTACATGCTTGTAACATGTACAGTTTAGTTCTGATAGAGCAACATTGGATATTTCATGACATACTGTACAGTATCAGTGAACTACCAATGCAATCTTCTTTGATACATCTCTGTTATAACGATGATATGAATACATTTTACTCTATTTGTCATGATAAAATAGGAAGATCTGATAGGCTGGGCTGGGCACAAATATTCACGCCAGGCAGTTTGTTGATAGTGCATGTGTGTGTTCATTCAGATTTAAGAAGGTGTGGCTTGGGAGTTGCAAATGTTTTGCCACAACTAAATTATTGTTCATGACCATCAAAAGGGCCCTATAGGCCCAGAGGACAGTACTGTACCTTTACACAATCAGATAACGTTTATTGTTCGAAGGCTCTTGTCCAAAATAGAACATGAAATTCAATATATTTCACACTCAGGAAAAAAGGCTAATCTCTCTTTTAAATGTATATGTATTTTATATAATATATGTATTTTAAACTCCCAGTCCACTTGACACTAAGCGCTATAAAGAACATATCATAGATATAGGTTAAAGTACAGTCATAAAATAATAATAATACTAGTATTTATTATTTTTGGTTACTATTTTATTACATTCAATATGATCATTTAATTACAACATATATGCTGATTAATTTGCCATGCTTATTCATGTTATTTCATATTTAATATCAACCCACAAAACAATTAGACAATAAAGTTTAAAAAGCCCAAAGTCCTCTATGAGATACATTGTAATTCTACTGTATGAATGCAAGATAACAAAATTGTAAAACAGATTATACAACATAACTTTCTATAAACAAAATAAACATGATTTGAGAGACAAACAAAGTCAGGTCTACTTGGGGTCACACAACTCAGCAGTGCTTTCAGCAGCAGTCCAAAACCCAGCATAGAGGTTCTTGGTGAATACTTTAAGGATACTGTACGAGCAGATTTGAGTCATGGTGTCAGTGATGCTGTAGAAGGACAGAATACTTGCACTGTGATCCAGGTACACTCCTACTCTGGAGGACACAGGACCTGGGTATTCTTTTACTACTTCACCTTTGTATTTTATGTTATAACCTCCTGCCTGACACTGTAAAGAGAAAGATTCAGCATTCATTCCAAATCCACTTTCCTTATAGGTCCCTGTTCTGCTGCAATCATCCTCTGCGACTGCTATATCAACCTTGTTTCCATTCCACTCTACCTCCCAGTAACTGCGTCCAGTCAGACCCTCTACACTCAGAACCTGATAGCAGTCAGTGAATCTCTTTGGGCGTTGGTTGTTCATCCTTGTTACTTTTCTGTTTCCTTTAGACAGAGACAGGCGTTCATGCGCTGTGTTTGGATCCAGTGTGATTGGACATGAATATTTTAAGAACTCAGCCCTTGTCTTGGGTTGTGGTTCTGGTTCTAATTCTGATTTAGATTCAGGTTCTGGTGTTGACACTAAAACATCCATTGTATTCTCTGTCTCTGAGATGTTTGTCCCTTCCTCTTTAAGAATGTCCTCTAGTTTGTCCCTCATCTTTGACACAGACACAGTCACATCTTCAAAGTGACAGACACTGCTGATGACTGGGTGTGTAGATTCACTGATCTTTGAGAGTGAAGTGTAACTGTGTAGAAACTGGATGTGATCCTCTGTATGTGAGATCTGCTCCAGCTCAGCCTGTCTGCTCCTCAGTTCAGAAACCTCCTGCTCCTCACACTTCTTCTGTTCTTCAACAGGATCAACTTCACGTTTCTGTCGGTCTCTGATCTGCTCTCTGACCTCAGATCGTTTTCTCTCAATGGAGGAGATGAGCTCAGTAAAGATGGTGTCACTGTCCTCCACTGCTCCATCAGCACAGTGATTGATGGACTCCACCTGTTGGTGAAGAACCTTCACGTTTTCCTCTCTCTCCTGGATTCTCTGCTGGATGTTTTGCTGATTCGTTTCAACATCTTTCTGTCTCTCAGTTCTTTCTACTGCAGCTGAGATCGTATCGTGACCTTTGTGTTCTTCCATGCAGCACAGATAACAGATACACTGCTGATCAGTACGACAGAAAACCTTCTTCACCTCGTCGTGAAGAGAGCAGATGTTTTCCTGAAGCTTGTTGGAGGCTTTGACCAGCTTGTGTTTCTTAAAGGCAGGAGACTGATAGTGAGGCTGGAGGTGAGTGTCACAGTAAGACACCAGACACTGAAGACAGGTCTTCACAGCTTTCAGTTTTCTCCCTGTGCAGACATCACAGACCACATCTCCAGGTCCAGCATAGCAGACATCACAGACCACATCTCCAGGTCCAGCATAGCAGAGATCAGGAGGAACAGCTTGGAGTCCTGTCTTCTTCATGCTCTCCACCACCTCAGCCAGTATGTTGTTTTTCTTCAGAACAGGTCTTGGGTTGAACGTCTCTCTGCACTGTGGACAGCTGAATCTCCCTCTTTGATCATCTTGATCCCAGTATCCCTCAATACACCTACTGCAGTAGCTGTGTCCACAGGGAACACTCACTGGATCCTTCAGTAGATCCAGACAGATAGAACAGCACAACTGTTCCTGGTCCAGTTGAACTCCTTGCTGTTCCATTTTACAACTGACTGCCTCACAGGCTGAGAAACAGACTGAGTGCAGTGCAGTTTCATTTACTCAGAAATCACATCATTACATGGGAGGTTCTTCCTGGCTGTGTGTGTGTGTGTGTGTGTGTGTGTGTGTGTGTGTGTGTGTGTGTGTGTGTGTGTGTGTGTGTGTGTGTTTATAGGAGGAGTGTACCGGTATTTTAAAGTGGTAGTGTCTATTCACTATATTGGTAGGAAATATATTCTCCTTGTTTAAATAAGAGTCAGTGATGTTCCTCTTATGTTGAATGGATCAAATAAACTTCAATTAAAACCCTGATCAATATCAAATGTGTAGTTATTGTTTTAATTGCTACTATTTTAACTGTGACAGTTTCATAATAGGAATATTGAAACATCAGTATATTCCACTTTCAACAGGGAAACGGCTTATGGGCTTTTCTCCACATAAACACCCATTGTAACTTCAAACTCCATTTTAACCATGATAGATTCATTAAAAACACCCATTATTTTTCTGGTGACTACCCTCCTAATACGTGAGCAGGCCGTGTTTTTTCGATAACTTTTATCATTTATTTTTAATAATTATTTGGGAAAATGGAAAAAATGAAACACAAAAAATAATTATTAAAAATAAATGAAAAAAGTTATCGAAAAAACATGGCCTGCTCACGTATTAGGAGAGTAATATGAGTCACCAGAAAAAATAATGGGTGTTTTTAATGAATCTATCATGGTTAAAATTAAGTTTGAAGTTACAATGGGTGTGTGTGGGGAGAGGCCCTGGGCCTGGAGGGCCTAGCTGGTAACATTTACATCAAATATCTAAATATCGACTCAAGCAAATTAAAAACTGTTCAGGGTGTTCATAAAAGCCTGATTAGACGATAAAATTACCAAACGGTTTTTGGAAAGTGAAATATCCCTTTAACTTCTCATCCTTAGATCATCCCCCCCCCCCCCCCCTTGAAATCGTAGGAGTTGAGGCATTACATTCTGTTTGACCAAGTTCCACACTGGCTGAGAATTTGTCCAATGTTTGACAAGTTTTTAGTATATACATTTGCGTTTTTTTAGTTTAGTTACTACTAAACTAAGTTACTTTTGATGCAGTTATGGTCCAATTCTTTTGGACCATAAAAAATAACTAATGTGGGGACACCCTGGGGGTCCTCACCCACAGGTTGAGAACCACTGATCTACAGTGTCCCAGTCCACTTTACACAGACATGTATAAAACAGCAGGTTAAAGTGCAGTCATAAAATTATAAAATAATAAAACATACAATTCAGTTTCCACTGAATTTCCACCTTTGACCTGATATGATTTTTTTTACACAGCAGTGAAGCGCATCACACAGGCTATAAAGTGAGAATGACTTTCTGTCCAGCCTCTTCTAAAACAGTCAGAGGTGTTGGTTTCGTTTCTGAGTAAATGAAACCACACAAACTAAAATACCAGTAAGTCTACTAAGGATCAGTGTTTGGTGTTCATGGTTATTATTAAGAGTCAGTCTAACAGTGTATCAGTCAAATTCCTGAAGTACATTAAAGGCAGGGTGGGAAGGTTGTAAGAAACCCTGAATGATTCAGGGAGCCCAGACCTGGACCAGAGGCCTACTGTACATGTATATACCAGGCTAAAATATTACCATCTACACACATTTAGGATACCTACTTTTTTCCATATTTGTGTCTAAAATGTTGGTTATTTATGTACTGTATGTACAGTAAACTGTAGTATGTTGCCACTTTCACCAGTAAAAACAACTTTCAAAGAACATCGTGCCCATAAACCAGAGGGACAGGTGCATTGTAATTGGGTGCTTGGTTGTTAGCTGCTAGACCATATGGAATATGATGAGTAGTATAATTTTAGGATATGTTTAATGCTACGTCATAACTGTGTACAACTAAAATGCAAACGATGCAAGTAATAAAACCTAAAAGAAGTGATAAAAGAAAAAGATAAAATGTTCGTTCATTTAATACTTTTTTAGTCAAAAACGTAAATATATTGTGCCTTGCCACCTACACCCGGAAGACCCACCATGAACCTTGCTGTATCAACTGTGAGGAGGAGAGTCATGGCGTCAGAGATGCTAGGTATTTTGGAATGTATGAGGTTCATCTGACTTACAGGTCACTGTAACTCTGGTTACCATGACTACGGGATCATGTTTGGGTTATAAGGCCTACAATAGCTACAGAGATAGCTTGGGTCTGCGCTTGTGAAAATAACAAGAATCGACCCTACGTGTTTCTGTCTTGTCACATTCTTGGGAACCAATCAAATGTCGCCACGACTCTAATGTATGATCCTTTATTGCGACCAAAGGTCGCAGTATACCATGAGAAATGTCGTAGCTTGTCCGTCCTTCCTTCCGTCCTTCCGTACAGGAAGTGATGTCACGTGACATCACCTCATCAAAGATCAAACCCTGGATATTCATACTGTCACTGTGACATCACAGGTGATATCACAGTGACAGACCATATATGGGTATCCCTTTTATGCCCATATATGAAGATCCCTGATATCAATATCACGGACCAGATGGCAAAGGCATGGCCCATATCTGTGTGGCTGGTTCAGATAGAGATCTCCATGTGTGGGCATAAAATATATTATGTATATGGATACATATTATTATTAATAATAAAGGATAAAATAATATAAAAGTCCATATATGGTCATTCCCAGAAACAAAATCCCTTTTATGCCCATATATGGAGATTTCTGATGTCATCAATCCCAGGCAGAAAACGTTAATATTAAGTCCATATATGTACATGTATATACGTATATTAATAAAGGATAAAATAAATAAAATGTCCATATACAGTATTTCCCAGATGATGCCCTGTTAGGGTACCCCATTATGTCCATATATGGAGATCCCTGCAGGCATCAAACCAGGCCCTATCTCGCCAAGGCCCTGCTTGGCTTTACTAATTAACATACGTTTCATGCCCATATGGAGATTCCTATATTATCAATATTAATGACATTATTAAGGATATTATGTTATCAATATTAAGGACATATCTGGGAATGTCCATATTTGGTAATGCCCATATATGGGCATGTTTTGACATAACATTGTTGACTATCATGTCACCCTGAGGGGTCTTACTAGTACCATTGTTAGATCTCCATCTTGTTAGAGGACGGAGGATATTGGAAGGATGACCCAACTGCTGTGAGTACTGTCTCATATGGGAATAAGAAACGAGTTGTCCTTTTTAATTTTATTCTTTTGTTTTCTTTTAATCTACTGTAGTTATGTTAACTTTTTTGGAGTTATAATCTGGAGGGACCTTAAATAACTGCAAGACCATAATGATTGAGAAGTATAATTTTAGGATATGTTTATGCTACCTAGGGTGACCAGATGTCCCCCTTTGCGTGGGACAGTCCCACATTTTCATGACTTTTCAGGCGTCCCAAAAATGTAGGCCCTGTCCCACATTGAGACTGGCAGGCTCCAGTAATAATCAATGCGCAGGTGTTCATAGGTGAGCAAGCTAGAGCTAGACACGTACAGCATTGCTCTCTCACGAATAAATTATAGGGTTGGGTATCCTCCTAATAATTGGATGCTTTAAGCCTGTTAAAATAACTTGAGAAATATCCCCTAGGCTACAGCAGGTTACTAACAAAACGATAGGTAATAATAAATGACCTCAAAGCATTTAATAACTTAAGTAGCCTAAGTTGCTATTAACCACCCTGCCTGCCCGTCCCACATTGTCCCACACAAACAATACTTCTGTCCCTCGAATAACCAGTTTGGATCTGGTCACCCTAATGCTACCTCAATGTGGGTGGACTTGTTTATTACATAATGTAGTGTAGTGTAGATTAGTGTAGTGTAGATAAGTGTAGATTAAAGTGTCCAACAATAACAACAATACTGAACTATAAAGTACAGTACAGTCATAAATAATACAAAATACTACAAATGCAATACGAAAACATTTATTCAACTAAATACTATTCATCATGTTGGTTATTAAACTGAATAATTTAAAATCAGTCAGTTATATAAACTTAATTGCAGTGTTTATTCCAATCTGTCTTGAGATATATAATTTCTTCTGATTAAACATAATACATTATTAAATGTTATTTCACATGGAATATGAAACCCACAAAATAATGGACTACAGACTTCATAACTACAGTAGATTAAAAGAAAACGAAAAATTCAAATACATTTAAAATCTAAAGAGAAAACCCAAATTCACCAATAATATAAATTATATGAATAAAATAGAAGAACAAAATAGTAAAATACACGATTAACAAATTGTGAATATACTCAGTCGACAAATAAAATAAAGATGTGGTCCAAGGGACAACAGCACTTAGAATTAACACAATTGTTTTCTGAGGTCAAAGAAATATTTTTTTCCCCCTTTTTTTACATCAACAGTTTGTTTTTTGGAGGCTGAAAATGTTGATCTTGAAGAAACAAAAAATTAAGAAAGCCAACCAACACAAAGTCTGATCTACTTGAGCTCACAAGTCTCAACAGTGGCTCCATCAGAAAGCCAAAACCCAGCGTAGAGAGGCTGGGTGAACGTGGTCTTGACTCTGTGGAGGAGAGTCATGGCGTCAGAGATGCTGTAAAAGGACAGAGAACCTGCACTGTGATCCAGGTACACGCCTATTCTGGACGACACACGACCTGGGATAGGAGTTTCAATGTTTCTGTGTCTGAAAATATAACCCCCTGTCCAACACTGTAAACACCAAGATTTTTCATTGTGCCCAAATCCAATTGTATTACTTATCCCTGTCCTGCTGATGTCTTTATATGAGACTGCTATATAAACACTGGGTCCACCCCACTCTACCTCGCAGTAACTACGTCCAGATAGAGCCTCCCTACTCAGAACTTGCCAGCATTCAGTGAATCTCTCTGGGTGACGTGGACATGATTGTTGTTGAATCATGTTCGTAACCTTTCTGTTTCCTTTAGACAGAGACAGGCGTTCATGCGCTGTGTTTGGATCCAGTGTCATTGTTGGACATAAATAATGTAAGAACTCAGCTCTGGTCTTGGGTTCTGGTGGTATTGGCATTAAACCATGCACTCTATTCACTGTCTCTGAGACATTTGTCAGCTTCTCTTTAAGAATGTGATCTAGTTTGTCCCTTATCTTTGACACAGCCATAGTTATATCTTCAAAGTATCCCAGAGAACGGACATTTCTGCTGACTGGGTGTGCAGATTCACTGATCTTTGAGAGTGAAGTGTAACTGTGCAGAAACTGGATGTGATCCTCTGTGTGTGAGATCTGCTCCAGCTCAGCCTGTCTGCTCCTCAGTTCAGAAACCTCCTGCTCCACACGCTGCCTCTGTTCTTCAACACGACTCACTTCATGTTTCTGCTGGTCTCTGATCTGCTCTCTCACCTCAGATCGTTTTCTCTCAATGGAGGAGAGTAGCTCAGTAAAGATGGCATCACTGTCCTCCGCTGCTCTATCAGCACAGTGATTGATGGACTTAACCATCTGGTGAAGAACCTTCACGTCTTTCTCTCTCTTGTGGATTCTCTGCTGGATGTTCTGCTGACTCGTATCAAGATCTTTCTGTCTCTCAGTTCTTTCTACTGCAGCTGAGATCGTATCGTGACCTTTGTGTTCTTCCATGCAGCACAGGTAACAGATACACTGCTGATCAGTGCGGCAGAAAACCTTCTTCACTTCGTCGTGAAGAGAGCAGATGTTCTCCTGAAGCTTGTTGGAGGCTTTGACCAGCTTGTGTTTCTTAAAGGCAGGAGATTCATAGTGAGGCTGGAGGTGAGTGTCGCAGTAAGACACCATACACTGAAGACACGTCTTCACAGCTTTCAGTTTTCTCCCAGTGCAGACATCACATACCACATCTCCAGGTCCAGCATAGCAGAGATCAGGAGGAACATCTTGGAGTCCTGTCTTCTTCATGCTCTCCACCACCTCAGCCAGGATGT
Organism: Nannobrachium achirus; assembly: GCF_963921795.1. Classification (NCBI taxonomy): domain Eukaryota; kingdom Metazoa; phylum Chordata; class Actinopteri; order Myctophiformes; family Myctophidae; genus Nannobrachium; species Nannobrachium achirus. Next base: position 53,443,310 of record NC_137814.1, on the reverse strand, counting down.
TGTTTTTCTTCAGAACAGGTCTTGGGTTAAAGGTTTCCCTGCACTGTGGACAGCTGTAGAGTCCCTTCTGGTCATCCTGATCCCAGCAGTCTTTAATACAGCCCATACAGTAGCTGTGTCCACAGGGAACACTCACTGGATCCTTCAGTAGATCCAGACAGATAGAACAGCACAACTGTTCCTGGTCCAGTTGAACTCCTTGCTGTGCCATTTTACAACTGACTGCCCGACAGGCTGAGAAACAGACTGAGTGCAGTGCAGTTTCATTTACTCAGAAATCACATCATGACATGGGAGGTTCTTCCTGGCTGTGTGTGTGTGTGTGTGTGTGTGTGTGTGTGTGTGTGTGTGTGTGTGTGTGTGTGTGTGTGTGTGTGTGTGTGTGTGTGTGTGTGTGTGTGTGTGTGTGTTATAGGAGGAGTGTATTTAAAGTGGCAGTGTCTGTTCACTATATTCATTGGTAGGAAATATACTGTATTCACCTTGTTGGAGTCAGTGGTGTTGAATGGATCAAATACACTTCACTTAAAACCCCAATCAATGTCAAATGTGTAGTTGTTGTTTTAATTGCTATTATTGTCTCCACCAGCCGAAGGCTGAGGGAGAGTATGTTTTCCCCTCCGTCCGTCCGTGCTTCCGTCCGTCCGTGCGTGCGTGCGTCCTCGCAGTTTGTGAGCACCTAATCTCAGTCGCCGTTGGCCCGGACGCTGCCAAAGTGAGCACACACACTCCCTGGATGTCAATCTAGAACCTCTGCCCTAAATTTTTCAAATGGGCCTTTTCTAGCGCCACCTAGTGGCCCCGTACGTCCGTGCGTGCGTCCTCGCAGTTTGTGAGCACCTAATCTCAGTCGCCGTTGGCCCGGACGCTGCCAAAGTGAGCACACACACCCCCTGGATGTCAATCTAGAACCTCTGCCCTAAATTTTTCAAATGGGCCTTTTCTAGCGCCACCTAGTGGCCGATGTTCGCAAAACACATTTCTGTGCACTACTCTTACAGATTTTGTCCAAAAATCCTACAAATCGGTAGGCAGTATCTCGACAGTCATGTGATCGACACGGATCTGTCCGATTTTGCATATTCCATCCTGATTGGCTAAGGTTGGCTTCCAAAGTTTGCAGGCGTGCGTGCGTCCTCGCAGTTTGTGAGCACCTAATCTCAGTCGCCGTTGGCCCGGACGCTGCCAAAGTGAGCACACACACTCCCTGGATGTCAATCTAGAACCTCTGCCCTAAATCTTTCAAATGGGCCTTTTCTAGCGCCACCTAGTGGCCGAGGTTCGCAAAACACATTTCTGTGCACTACTCTTACAGATTTTGTCCAAAAATCCTACAAATCGTTAGGCAGTATCTCGACAGTCATGTGATCGACACGGATCTGTCCGATTTTGCATATTTCATCCTGATTGGCTAAGGTTGGCTTCCAAAGTTTGCAGGATTTGGCCGTTTTGAACAAAATGCCTCAAATCACAAACGCAAAGTGCAATTATCATGAAATCGCGCACACACGTTCCCACTAGGCCGAGGAAGAAATGCCACTTAATTTTTTTTTAAATCAGCCTCATGGTGGCGCTATAACAGGCCGATTTGTGGTTTTACCTATAACTCCACCGATCAGTTTCAAACTTTGTAAACGCACTCCCTAGAGGCTAAGGATAAACCATTGCCCTGCATTTTTCACATCAGCCTCTTATAGCGCCACCTTTGGGCCGACTTATGTAAAACACATTTTTGGATATTACTCCTTGAGATTTTATCCAAAAATCATGCAAATCGGTACACAGTATCTCTATAGTCATGTGATCAAGTCCGATCCGTCTGATATTTCATATTCCATCCTGATTGGCTAACATTGGCTTCCAAAGTTTGCAGGATTGCTCCGTTTTTGAACAAAATGCCCCTTAACTCTTAACTCATCTGGTGCCGATCCCGAACTAGTTCGGCTTTATTTCAATCCAATACAATCTTTTTTTTAGCCAGCTAGCCGTTCTACTCTGTACGACGATATATTCCATTAAAAATGGTTTAAAATACATTTTTGAGCTCCCCAATGTTCACCCGATGTTCGGCGCCGCTTCCGATGAGTACACGAGTGTGCCGATCCCGAAGTAGTTCGGCTTTATTTAATTAAATGAATAAAATGATAAGAGGCCTTCTGAAGCCTGGCCTGATTTTTGTAGCTACTAGCCGAAAGCTAACAACGTCCCGGCCGGCCGTAATTTGCGAACGCAATCGCCAATCTCCGCCTAATCCAATGAAAGACCGCATCTTTAAAGGCTTATATCTCTTTTTTGTGTTTTAGGAAAGCGGCGCGAGGTTTATTTATCTTTTCATTCTGTTAGCATCTTCATCCGGGACATTTCCATGCCGTGCATGAACGTGAGCACGTGAGGTCCTGGAAGCTGAAGTCCTGGAAGCTAAAGCGCTTGCCTATGAGAGATGCGCTGGCATTCTTTGGCCCCTAGAGGGCGCTGGCACTCAAAGAGTTAAAAGTCACTTCAACTGGGAACCCCACAACAAAACTAATGGGGGTCTCGACCTACAGGTTGAGAACCACACACACACACACGCACGCACGTCAATAAAGAATTTATAAACAGCAGGTTAAAGTGCACTGAATTGCCACCATTGATCTGATATGAAAATGTTTACTCAGCAGCCGCAAGAGCATTACATAATATTTGAATAATGGCCTAAAGTGAGAATGTCTTTCTATCCACTGTACATTTTTTCTAAAACACACAGAGGTGTCGGTTTCGTTTCTGGTGAAATGAAACCACACAAACTAAAACAAGTCTACACCCTCTAAGGATCAGTCTGTTTGGTATCAATGGTTATTAAGTCTCTGTGTATCAAGTTACACATTCCTGAAGTAGGCCTAAATTAGAGGCAGGGTGGAAAGGTGGGAGGAAACCCTGGATGATTCAGGGAGCTCAAACCTAGACCGGAGCCGTACTGTACATGTATATACCAGGCTAAAATACTACCATCTTTTCCCTATTTGTGTCTAAAATGTTGGTTATTTATGTATGTACAGTACATGTACTGTAGCATGTTGATTGTTGCCACTTTCACCAGTAAAAACTAGAAGCAGTGCTCTTCCGAGCACAGGTCTCCACCAGGCCGTGCGTCCTGGTGGTGCTACTGTATAATAGGCCAATGTAAAAAGGGTGGCATATGTTCTTCACCTTAGATCTTTCATGGCAATCGGACGCTCCATGCATGATTTCAAGCATTGTGTTCCAAAAATGTGTTTTGCTAAAGTCTACCTGCTGGTGGCGCTATAACAGGACAATGTTAAAAAGGTAGCATTTGTTCCTTGACCTAGTGGGAATATGTGTGGCAAATGTCACGGTAATCGCAAGCTGCGTTGATGATTTGAGGCATTTTGTTCAAAAACGGAGCAATCCTGCAAACTTTGGAAGCTAATATTAGCCAATCAGGATGGAATATGAAATATCAGACGGATCGGACTTGATCACATGACTATAGAGATACTGTGTACCGATTTGCATGATTTTTGGATAAAATCTCAAGGAGTAATATCCAAAAATGTGTTTTACTTAAGTCAGCCCAAAGGTGGCGCTATAAAAGGCTGATGTGAAAAATGCAGGGCAAAGGTTTATCCTTAGCCTTTAGGGAGTGCGCTTATAAAGTTTGAAACTGATCGGAGGAGTTATAGGTAAAACCACAAATCGGGCTGTTATAGCGCCACCATGAGGCTGATTTAAAAAAAATTAAGTGACATTTCTTCCTCGGCCTAGTGGGAACGTGTGTGCGCGATTTCATGATATTTGCACTTTGCGTTTGGGATTTGAGGCATTTTGTTCAAAAAAGCTCAATCCTACAAACTTTGGAAGCCAATCTTAGCCAATCAGGATGGAATATACAAAATCGGACAGATCCGTGTCGATCACATGACTGTCGAGATATTGCCTATCGATTTGTAGGATTTTTGGACAAAATCTGTAAGAGTAGTGCACAGAAATGTGTTTTGCAAACATCGGCCACTAGGTGGCGCTAGAAAAGGCCCATTTGAAAAATTTAGGTCAGAGATTCTAGATTGGCATCCAGGGAATGTGTGTGCTCACTTTGGCAGCGACCGGGCCAACGGCGACTGAGATTAGGTGCTCACAAACTGCGAGGACGCACGCACGCACGCACGCACGCACGGACGGACGGACGGACGGACGGACGGACGGACGGACGCACGGACGGACGGAGAGGAAAACATACTCTCCCCCATGCCTTCGGCTGGTGGAGACAATCAGACACTGAAGCTGAAAAGGATAACAGTCCTGGGGACTTTCCATTGTGGTTCTACTCGGTTATGAAAAGGTTGGACCAGTGCACCCATAACTGGTGTTGTGTGGTCAAAGGTTTCTAGCCGCACCTGCTGCCACGCACGCAAGCACGCATGCAACCATGTGCGCAAGCATCATCATATTATTGTGTGTCCTTACAATAAGGTTACAGTAGCATATGTAGGTTAATATACAGATTAGTGTAATAAACTACAATAATACATTTGTAAGTTAAACAAAAAGATCCAAACACCACACATCACACATTTGATTTTAATTGCTAAAATATCATTTTAATGTTTGCATTTTAAACAGTGATAATCATTCCTTACATAAATAAAGATCATCTGTACATTGTAAGGTTTGGTGGCCGTGTTACATACATGTTCCGGATGGGATCGCTCACTACAGTATGTTTACATGCAAAACATACTGCAAAGTTCTCTGTTCTCTGGACTGATACAGAGACGTCCAAGCTCTGGTAGAGCAACACGAGCTTCAACAAATGGTGACTGTATTGTTCCCACCTGCAGTAACTCATTTGGAGGTTCTGCCTTCTCAGTTAAGGGGGTAGACCTTTGGAACTCCTGGCCTACCGTTTTAAAACTAGACACGGATGGTAATGTCTTTTACAGAGGACTCAAGTTATGGTTGAAATCAAATCAACTGTGTTCACATGAATATAGTTTCTGTTATTTACCTGCTGTGTGAATTGATTGACAGGAAGATGAATTCAGGCTATAGAGCTATAGCTATAGAGTAGTAACTGCTTAATTAATGGACCAATACATTGATTCATGATTGACCGATTCATGATTATGGTTATTGTAATATTCAGGACATTGTTGAAAATCCATAATGCTATTGTAATTCTGAGGATAATGCTATCCTAGTGTCAGTGGTACAGGATTGGGCAAGATATAATTTAATAATATTCATACAACAGACCGATATCGCTGCCCTGCAAGCTAAAGAACAGTAAATACCTGAAAACAGGGACTTAGCGCTCTGGCTTTACTTTAATATAGTTATGATATTGCACAGTATGTGTAATTAGTTTTGTCTTTATGATGACTGACTACACTTCTCTACCAAGCCACAGAGAAGAAACTACCTGAGAGAAGTGTGTTTAAAGTGTGTGCTCCTTCACTGGCAAAGGTATGTTGTTGGTCCAGAAGTGGATAGACTGTATATCCTTTATTAAAGGTGATACACCATGCATTTAAAAAGTATTTATGTCATATTGTTTATGTCTCAAAAACGTTTTTCAAAAGGTTTGAGGCTAAATTACCACTCCTGAATAGAGAGCCTCTCTCATTTTAATGGCTCTCAGAGCATTTTCAGCTGCAGTACCACCTTTGGCCTGAACTGCGCCACCCCCCCCCCCCCCCCCCCCCCCAAAAAAAATCCTTTTGGAAAAATTCTTTTGAAAAAAAAAAGTTTTTGAAAAAAAAAAAAAAAAAAAGTTTTTTTCTTCAAAAACGGCCGTCGATGACGTCAGCGACGGCAGCACATCTGGACAGCCTGTTTTGAGAACCCGTAGGATGCTTTTAACTTCCGCCTTCCCAAAACCAGAGAAAGACACAACGGTCAGAAATGGGACTTTGTGAGGATATAAGGTGCTAGTGGGACCCCAAAAAAAGGTTTTAAAATAGGAAAAGTGAAATTTCATGGTGTATCACCTTTAACTTTTATGGATGTACTGTAACTTTGCTGATATGAGATCGTAAAACCCTTGTCATGGCCTGCATGTGGACTTTTAAAACACACAGAAAGTGGTTCCTTCTATTTACCTCTTGGAGGGCAGAGCACGATGTTATGTAATGCATGGTTCCTTATGAGTTACGGTTACATGTTTAACATGGTGAAATGTATGGTCATCATGATAGAGCAATATTTCATGACTTACTCCTAATCAGTGTACTTCCAGCTTGATAGCCTACATCTGTTATAACGAAGATACATCTATACTATAATTTTGCGAATGTCTGTCTGAGTGAGTGAGTGAGTCAATCAAAACTTTATTACAGCCGAAGCCAAAGGTAGACAAACAAACAGTTAAAAAACAATATAAATTCGTTAAGACAATAAAGATCTAAAAAGAACAAATAAAAACATCTATAAAAGACACCCATACCAATGTTTCCACATATGTGAGCGATATCTTACAGAGCTGTACTTCGGATTGATCAACATGTTAATCACCTCATTTTGAGACCCATCAAGTCTACTTTTAAAGCTATACATCAGGTTTCGCAGGAGAGCCTGGAAGGTGGTGAGACCCGAGTCACAAAACAGCTGACTAGCACTGCCACCCCTAGGCCTCTTCAGGAGGATCCTGAGTGCATCGTTATACGCTACCCTAAGCTTGCGCATACTCTCTGTTTTATAGTTCACCCATAAGGGAGCTGTATATAAAGGAGTACAGTAAGCTCTGAACAAATTCACCTTGACCTCATCTGAGCAGTAGAAAAATTTCCTGACTAACATGTTAGCCTGCACATACAACATACGTCTCTGTCTGTGCATGTCCAAATCATCTTCCATCTTGTCATTAATAATGTGCCCCAGATATTTACAACTGTTACACACAGCAAGGGTATGACCAGACAAATAAAATACAGGAAAAGGAAAATTGAGTTTCAGGTCCTCCTTGGTCCTGCATATCATAACCACACTCTTTTTGGCATTGTATTTGACATCAAACTTAACCCCATATTCAGAGCATATGTTCAGTAGCTGCTGAAACCCTGCACTACTAGGAGAAACGATGGCCAAATCATCTGCGTACATAAAATGGTTAATCAAAGTGTTTCCTATCACACAGCCAGTCCTACACCCTCCCAGCTGCTTAGACAGGTCGTCCATATAGAGATTGAAGAGGGCTGGGGACAAAAGCCCCCCCTGCCGGACCCCATTACCTACACTAAAGGGCGAGGAGAAACTGTTCCCCCATTTCACCCTCATATTCTGGTTAGCATACCAGTAAGCCAGGATGCGTATGATGCATCCTGGCACACCCCTCTGCTTAAGTTTAACGAAGAGCTTGTGATGATTAATTCTGTCGAAAGCCTGGGAAGCGTCAATAAAACCTACCAGCATAGTAGAGCCATGTCTTCTATACGTTTCTACTGCTTCTTTTAAGGCATATATACATAAGTCTGTACTATGTTTCGCCTTAAATCCAAATTGATTGTCTGTGGTGCGGATAAAAACACCTATCCTATCAAGTAGAACCCTTTCAAGTAATTTGGACAGTATGCTGGCTAAGGCAATGGGTCTATAATTGACCATACTCCCTACCTTACCAGCCTTGTCCTTAATGACGGGCACTAGGGTAACTGTGAGCATGGAGTCTGGCAAGATACCATGCGACATCAGTCCTGTAAGGCAGATGGACAGCAGTGTTGCGACTCTAGGGCTGGCTAACTTAAGGTGCCCTGCTGTAATATTATCCATGCCACTGGCTTTGTTATCAGCTAGTTGCCTTATGGCTTGATAGATCTCGTTAGGTCTGAAGAGTACACCTTCCTCCTCTATATTGCCAATACAAAAGGGTTCACTTTTAACACAGTTGAATAGAGCATCCGAAGTGTCTGTCTGTGTCTGTCTGTCTGTATGAAACAGCGTTTCTCCTCGGTGGCTGGAGCAATTGATCTGAAATCGCATCACCATCAGCATATGAACACACCTGACATAACTGTGAAGCCCGTTTGTCACTTTCACAAATCGTATGCTGTATAATAGCATTTTTATGGTGTATCTATATCTATTTAGCCTACAGTACCTTTTGTGACCACACATGTTAAGGGAGGGGCGCTGTTGTTCAGGCCATGCACAATCACACACAAACCCACACACACACACACACACACACACTACTATCTATTCTGCATCTAGCTTGAGGCTAATCTATTCTGCATCTAGCATGAGGCAACATGTTTAACCAGCTCTCTCTCTGTGTGTGTGTGTGTGTGTGTGTGTGTGTGTGTGTGTGTGTGTGTGTGTGTGTGTGTGTGTGTGTGTGTGTGTGCAGGCAGGCGGGTGTGTGCGCAGGCGGGTGGGCGGGTGGGCGGGCGGGCTGGGGGGGGGGGGGGGGGGTAGCCATTAAACGAAACGGGTTTCTTACATTGATGCTCCTACATCATGCAAGCACCAGTTAAAGTTACTTTTCATCCCTCATATACTTCGTGCACAGTGCACATCCCATAACCTACACACTGCACATCATTTCGGAGCTCATATCTTTGAACGGGTAAGGGCTAGTTTTAGTAATTTGCCTTTTGAAGCTGTTTCCCTGAAATATAAAAAGAACATTGATGAAAGCCATTAGAGACATGACATAATGATATATAATGTACCTGTAGTGAGAAATGTTAATGGACAATGTTTAAGAAAGAGGAAAAAAAGCATGAACTCAAAGTTACAATATCCAGATCAAACGTTAACTTTCACAACAAAGGAAGATTGTGGCTCCTGAACTGGTAGTAACAAACCCATGATTCATTGCAAGAACAGCCTGAGCCAAGCGGTGCCAACCTAAGTGAATGTATAATTTAAAATCTTTTTACAGTAGAGAGGTTACAGTAAGTAATTAGTTATGCGCTTAATAATTTAATCCATTTAGACATTAGGTTACACATGGTTTACGTTTATGTATAAGGTTAAAATTGGTCAAGTTTAGGCATTGTCTCAGAGATGGGTTTAGCTTCAAGGTGTTTTAGGCATTAGGTTACAGATAGTTAAAGCTTATGTATAACGTTAAAAATACCGGTAGGTAGCTCCTCTCTCAATTTGTCTTTAGAAGAAGTTTGCATGTCCTTTGAGAAACTGATCAAACAGGAACAGCTGGTAGAGCTGGGCACAAACACTCATGCCAAGCTGTTTGTTGATATAGTGCATGTTTCTATGTTTGTGTTTCTGATATAAGTAGGTGTGCATTGTTGAGTTGCGTGTTTTGCCACAATCAAATTCTCGTTCATGACCACCAAAAGGACCCTAGGGCCCAGAGAATGGTAAATGTACACAGTCAGATAAAGTGTATTGTAAGGCTCTTGTGCCAAAATACAATATGAAATGTAATATGTTTCTCACTTGAAAAATAGGCTGATCTCTATATATTTTTTTAAATACAGTAACAGTCTGCCCAGTCCACTTAACAATGAGCATAATGAAGATTAAAGTACAGACATAAAATAATAATGGAAAAACACACAAACATGTATTCATTTTTACTGTATGTTGGTCACTTTTTTATTACATTAAATAAGAATAGTATAACTTCATTCCAATATGTCTGTGAATACATTTGCAATGTTTAATTAGATATGGGCCTACTTATCAACATAATGTTATTTCCAACACATTCTTGAAAACTACAAAACAATTACACAACAAAATTGTATGAAAAAGCTCATTCCTATATAAATTGTGGGCCTACTGTATGAATGCAAGATAACAAAATAGTGAAACAGATTATTAGCAAATTATACTTTATATTTTCTATAGACAAAATAAACATGATTTGAACGACAAACAAAGTCAATCTAGATCTACCTGAGGTCATGAATGTTATTTCACATCAAAACCACAAAATAGCCACACAAGAAAATGGTATGAAAAGGCCCAGATTTAGCAATGAAATAAATTGTACTGTTTGAATGCAAGAGAACAAAAAGGATTATAAACAAATTATAAAAGGCTATATTTTCACTAGACAAAATAAACATGCATGAGTGGTTGACAAAGCTTATTCTGGAGTCATGAGAGACAAACAAAGTCAGGCCTTGAGCTCACACAACTCAGCGGCGCTTTCAACATCAGTACAAAACCCAGCATAGAGGGTCTGTGTGAATGTGGCCTGGACTCTATGGAGGAGAGTCAGTGTGCTAGAGATTCTGTAAAAAGACAGAGTACCTGCACTGTGATCCAGGTACACTCCTACTCTGGAGGACACAGGACCTGGGATTTCTGTATCAATGCCTTTGTGTCTGAAATTATAACCCTCAGTCCTACACTGTAAAGACCAAGATTTATTATTGTGCCCAAATCCACTTTCTTGGGGGGGGCCCGTTCTGCTGATATTTTTATATGCTACTGCTATATAAACACTTTTCCCACTCCACTTTACCTCCCAGTAACTGCTTCCAGTCAGACCCTCTACACTCAGAACCTGATAGCAGTCGGTGAATCTCTCTGGGCGTTGTTTGTTCATCCCTGTTACTTTCCTGTTTCCTTTAGACAGAGACAGGTGTTCATGTGCTGTGTTTGGATCCAGTGTGAGTGGACATGAATAGTGTAAGAACTCGTGTCTGGTCTTGGGTTCTGGTGGTGTTGACCGTAAGACATTTTTTGATTTCTCTTTAAGAATGTCTTTTAGTTTGTCCCTTATCTTTGATACAGTTGCAATCACATCTTCAAAGTGGTGGACACTGCTGCTGACTGGATGTGTAGATTCACTGATCTTTGAGAGTGAGGTGTAACTCTGCAGAAACTGGATGTTATCCTCAGTGTGTGAGATCTGCTCCAGCTCAGCATGTCTGCTCCTCAGTTCAGAAACCTCCTGCTCCACACTCTGCCTCTGTTCTTCAACACAACTCACTTCATGTTTCTGCTGGTCTCTGATCTGCTCTCTCACCTCAGATTGTTTTTTCTCAATGGAGGAGATGAGCTCAGTAAAGATGGTGTCACTGTCCTCCACTGCTCTATCAGCACAGTGATTGATGGACTCCACCTGTTGGTGAAGCACCTTCTCATCTTTCTCTCTCTCCTGGATTCTCTGCAGGATGTTTTGTTGATTTGCATCAAGCTCTTTCTGTCTCTCAGTTCTTTCTACTGCAGCTGAGATCGTATCGTGACCTTTGTGTTCTTCCATGCAGCACAGATAACAGATACACTGCTGATCAGTACGACAGAAAACCTTCTTCACTTCGTCGTGAAGAGAGCAGATGTTCTCCTCAAGCTTGGAGGTGGCTTTGAGCAGCTTGTGTTTCTTAAAAGCAGGAGATTCATAGTGAGGCTGGAGGTGAGCGTCACAGAAAGACACCAGACACTGAAGACAGGTCTTCACAGCTTTCAGTTTTCTCCCAGTGCAGACATCACAGGCCACATCTCCAGGTCCAGCATAGCAGACATCACAGGCCACATCTTCAGGTCCAGCATAGCAGAGATCAGGAGGAACAGCTTGAAGTCCTGTCTTCTTCATGCTCTCCACCACCTCAGCCAGGATGTTGTTTTTCTTCAGAACAGGTCTTGGGTTAAAGGTTTCCCTGCACTGTGGACAGCTGTAGAGTCCCTTCTGGTCATCCTGATCCCAGAAGCCTTTAATACAGCCCATACAGTAGCTGTGTCCACAGGGAACACTCACTGGATCCTTCAGTAGATCCAAACAGATAGAACAGCACAACTGTTCCTGGTCCAGTTGAACTCCTTGCTGTGCCATTTTACAACTGACTGCCTCACAGGCTGAGAAACAGACTGAGTGCAGTGCAGTTTCATTTACTCAGAAATCACATGACATGGGAGGTTCTTCCTCTGTGTGTGCGTGCGTGCGTGCGTGTGTGTGTGTTTAACATAAATCCTGCCCACAAAAACAGACATCCTGGATTAATCAGAGAGGGTCCGATAGAGGCCAGATAAATATCATAACTAGTCATATAGGCTATGTCCCACAATATAACCTTATGTGCTCATATTTCAACTAACATTACAAACAATAACAATAATCCTGTCAAACAAAAAGTCCATAATATGACGTTCTGGTAATGACATCAAGATCATCCCCATATGGGCTGTGATCTGGCCTAGTTCTGAACGTCACCGGAGTCACCGGAGGACGTTATCATAACGTCATCATGACGTCACTTGCTGGGTAATTGACGTCACTTGCTGGGTAATTTTGTCATTGTGTTGAATTGATCAAATAAACATAAATTGAAATCCTGATCAATATTTAATGACAAGAAAAACTGGAACACAACCCGATTCTTTTAATTGTGACAGTTTCAGGGGAATATTTACTCTTCTATTTACCGTACAACTTCTCTGCCTTTAGATAATCATAAGCCCTCCTTCACAAATTATATGAAATTCAGCCACTCTACACTCAACCGACTGTCTGACAGGCTCTGGGGAACAGACTGAATGCAGTGCAGTTTCATTTACTCAGAAATCACATGACATTGGCTCTCTCTCTTCTCTCTCTCTCTCTCTCTCTCTCTCTCTCTCTCTCTCTCTCTCTCTCTCTCTCTCTCTCTCTCTCTCTCTCTCTCTCTCTGTGTGTGTGTGTGTGTGTGTGTGTGTGTGTGTGTGTGTGTGTGTGTGTGTGTGTGTGTGTGTGTGTGTGTGTGTGTGTGTGTGTGTTTATAGGAGGAGTGTATTTAAAGTGGTAGTGTCTATTCACTATAGCCCTATTCATTGGTAGGAAATATATTCTCCTTGTTTAAATATGAGTCAGTGATGTATTCATTGGTAGGAAATATATTCTCCTTGTTGAAATATGAGTCAGTGATGTTCCTCTAAATGGGTCAAATAAACCCCGATCAATATCAAATGTGTACTCAGTTTAACTTCTCATCCTTAGATCATCATAAACACTCCTTCACTTACAGCAGTGGTTCTCAATCTTTTTCAGGCTGCGACCCCCCCCAAATAATCTTTGAACTGGGGACCCCCCACGAGCAGTTGAAATCGTAGGAGTTGAGGCAAGTTTGTAGTATATACATTTTTGTTTGTTTAGTTTAGTTACACTAAAGCCCCCTGGCACAAGTGGGCGGTGTGGAGTGGTGTGGTGTTGGGCCATGTCAGTGAAAAAGGGGCTTAAGTTGCTTTTGATGCAGTTATGGTCCAATTCTTTTGGAACATAAAAATTAACTAATGTGGGGACACCCTGGGGGTCCCGACCCACAGGTTGAGAACCACTGATCTACAGTGTCCCAGTCAACTTTACTCAGATATCAATAAAGAATGTATAAAACAGGTTGAAGTGCAGTCATAAAAGTATAAAAAATAGAAATTACAATTCAGTTTCCATTTATTTTCCACCTTTGACCTGATATGAAAATGTTTACGCAGCAGCGAAGTGCATCACATAGGTTATAAAGTGAGAATGACTTTCTATTCACTGTCCAGCCTCTTCTAAAACAGCCAGAGGTGTTGGTTTCATTTCTGAGTAAATGAAACCACACAAACTAAAATACTCCCTAAAGGATCAGTCTGTATTGTGTTATACTCTAAATGTATTGTAAGAACTCACAATAATATGATGATGCTTGCGCGCCCGCGATTGCATGCATGATTGCATGTGTGCTTGCGTGCGTGGCTGCAGGTGCGCTGGTGCGGATAGAAACCAGTTATGAGTGCACTGGTCCAACCTTTTCATAACTGAGTAGAACCACAATGGAAAGTCCTGCATGGGACTTTCCATTGTTATCCTTTTAGCTTTAGTGTCTGACTGACAGTGACTGTACCATGTGCTGTTTACATTTTAAATTGTGTTTTTTTTAATCACTTATTTTGGGTTTTATCACTTGCATTTTAGTTGTATCAGTTAAGTAGCATAAACATATCCTAAATCATACAAATCCTCATATATTCTGTATGGTCTAGCAGTTAACCAGAGTTAACCTACTTCTTTGGTTACATTACCTCAGAGATCACATGACATAGGAGGCTTGGCTTGATGGAGCTATCAAACAGGCCGTCGACCTTGACTTTGTGATTTGTCACTGAGTTCCCCTGTCTCACCCACGCACTGGGAGCTGTCCAGTGATGTCTTGCAGAGGTTGTGTCTACTTCAATGTAGGGCCTACCCTGTAAAAAGCTTATAATAGAATATAACATAACATAAAAAAAGAAAGAAAGAAAAAGGACATAGCTATATTATTTGAATTATGATTAAAATTGTGTGAAAAACTTTCTGTTTACTTGGTTAATAGCACATTTCTGTAGAAGCCAGTGAATGTATTTCCTCCTTATGATTTATTGGAATGAAATATTTTGAAATATGAGTACCCAGTTTTCCTTTTCTGCTGAAATGATCAAATATATCTTGATGAACATATAAAGACAAAGGGCAGTGAATCTCGTCCCCTTCTCTCTTCATCTGTCTCTGCCTGCCCTCCACACTATTAGGTTAGAGGTGGGATGATATAGAGGGCCACAATATATTTCCAAACGCACTGTCTGCATGTCTATGGTGTAATCAAGCACTCTTATGATGATGATGATGAACATGGTACAGTATAGTAGGCTATACACTTTTTTAAAGATTCTGATTCTATTTCATGATTTCTATAGTTTCATTGTGGCTGTTAGAAATGATTTAGCACCCCCTTCTGGGCACAGTTAATTTTTACTCTGGACAGTTTTGTTTACTGTGTCCTGAGTGAGTGTCACCAGCTCCTTCACAGCCTTTACCTGCTCAGTGGCCTTGTGGTTAGACAGTGTCCGCCCTGGGACTGAGAGGTTGGGGTTCAATCCCCAGCCTGGTCATAGGCTACCAAAGACTGTAAAAATGCGACCAATTCATGCCTCACTGCTTGGCACTTGGGGGTTAGATCCACAAAAAATGATTCCCGATTAATCAGAATAAACATTATCCTTAAAGTGTGTTGTTCAAAGGCTCTTGTCGAAAATAGAATATGAAATTCAATATATTTCACACTCAGGAAAAAAGGCTAATCTCTCTTTTAAATGTGTATACTCTATTTTAAACTCCCAGTCGGTCCACTTGACACTGAGCTGAGGATATAAGGTTAAAGTACAGTCCTAAAAATAATAATACTAGTATTTATTATTTTTGGTTACTTTTTTATTACATTCAATATGATCATTTAATTACAACATATTTTTGGATGAATTTGCCATGGTTATTCATGTTATATCATATTAAATATCAACCCACAAAACAATTAGAGAATAACATTTAAAAAGCCCAAAGTCCTACAGTATATGAGATACATTGTAGGCCTACTGAATGAATGCAAGATAACAAAATTGTAAAACACTGACAGATTATTAACACATTATACAACATCATTTTCAATAAACATGATTTGAGAGACAAACAAGTCAGGTCAACTTGGGGTCACACAACTCAGCAGTGCTTTCAGCAGCAGTCTAAAACCCGGTATAGAGGTGAATACTTTAAGGATCCTGTACGAGCAGATGAGAGTCATCATGGTGTCAGTGATGCTGTAGAAGGACACAGACATATCACCTGGACCGGGATCCAATCATCCAGGTACACTCCTACTCTGGAGGACACAGGACCTGGGTATTCTTTTACTACTTCACCGTTGTATTTGATGTTATAACCTCCTGCCTGACACTGTAAAGAAAAAGATTCAGCATTCATTCCAAATCCACTTTCCTTATAGGACCCTGTTCTGCTGCAATCTTCCTCTGCAACTCCTATATCAACCTTGTTCCCACTCCACTCTACCTCCCAGTAACTGCGTCCAGTCAGACCCTCTACACTCAGAACCTGTCAGTCAGTGAATCTCTTTGGGCGTTGGTTGTTCATCCTTGTTACTTTTCTGTTTCCTTTAGACAGAGACAGACGTTCATGAGCTGTGTTTGGATCCAGTGTGATTGGACATGAATATTTTAAGAACTCAGCCCTTGGGTCTTGGTTCTAATTCTGATTTAGATTCAGGTTCTGGTGTCGACAGTAAACCATCCACTGTATTCTCTGTCTCTGAGGAGGATAGTTCTACAACACCCAGAGAACCCTTTGGTCTGTTTGGTGCTATTGATCTTTATGTCCACAAGGTGGTAATAACAGTCAGTCTAACAGTGTATCACATCAGTAATACAGCAGAATATGTATAGTTGAACAGGGTGGGAGGGGGAGTAAACCCTGAATAATCCATGGGGGTCCAGAGATGGACGTGAGTCCTATATACAGTACCAGGCTAAAATACTACCATACATACACATTTACCTACTTTTTCTCTCTTTGTGTCCACAATGTTCGTATATTAAAAGTGAATCATGTAGGCCTATTGAAGTATTTTTTACTTCATCATGTCAAACCAGTGGTGATTTCGTCAACTATTTAACGAAAAATGTTTGTCGACTACCTATTTTCACTGATGAAAACAAAATAAAAACTAAGCTATGATGACTAAAACGATGACTATTGTCAATTCCGTCCACAAATACAAACTAGACTAAAATGTTAAGGACTAGTGGAGAAGAGATCCAGTAAAGGCTTACAACCTACTGGACCCGGAGACGATCTAATCAACTGTTATCCCTTGTCTTGTAATTGGTCACTGGGGCCGGTGAATATACTGGGCCTGCCCTGCCTATGTGATGCATTGTAAGTAACATCTGATATCATGCTGGGATATAGGCTAATGCCCTGCCATTCCATTGTTTGCAAGAGAAATCCTTTACCACCTCGTAGAAATAACTTTTATCGGGTTCCAAACTATACAACATATTTTCTTCATGTCTTTGGGTAGACTCTATTTCCAACATATTAGAATTTAGTAATATTCATAAACCAGACAGATACTGCTGCCCTTATACAGTCTACAGAATTTTGAGAACTATAAAGACAGCAAGTTAAAGAGCAAGCCATAAAAAATAACAATAGAGTAAGACAGTAAAGTAAACAAAAACATTTTTTCAACTAATAGTATTTATTAATATGTTTGTTACTTTTATATTACATTAAATTGAATTCATGTTTATTAATTATTATTCACAAACCTATTGTTATCAATATCATTGAATGTAAACAACAAAACAATTACGGTACACAAGAAAATTTAATGAAGAGGCCTAAATTCCTCCTTGGGATAAGCTGAACTGTATGAATGCAAGATAACAACATAGTAAAACAGATTATGAACAAATTCTAAAAAATATCTTTTCTATAGACAGAATAAACTTAATATGATTTAATTGATTTGAGATACAAATGAAGTCAGGTCTACTTGAGGTCACACAACTCAGCAGTGCTTTCAGCAGCAGTCCTAAATCCAGCATAGAGGGGCTTTCTTAAGTATCTGGTATAGGCTTTGCAGATGCGAGTCATGGTGTCAGTGTCAGTGATGCTGAAGAAGGTAACTCTACTGTGATCCAGATCACAGTACACTCCTACTCTGGAGGACACAGAACCTGGGTATTTTGTTTCTTCCCCGTCGTGTCTTAAGCTATAACCTTCTGCCTGACACTGCAAAGAAAAAGATTCATCATTCATTCCAAATCCACTTTCCTTATAGGTCCCTGTTCTGCTGCAATCATCGCCTGCGACTGCTATGTCAACCTTGTTTCCACTCCACTCTACCTCCCAATAACTGCCTCCAGTCAGACCCTCTACACTCAGAACCTGATAACAGTCAGTGAATCTCTTTGGGCGTTCTTTATTCATCCTGGTTACGTTCCTGTTCCCTTTAGACAGAGAGAGACGTTGGTGTGCGGTGTTTGGATCCAGTGTGAGTGGACATGAATATTTTAAGAACTCAGCCCTTGTCTTGGGTTCTGGTTCTAATTCTGATTTAGATTCAGGTTCTGGTGTTGACGGTAAAACATCCACTGTATTCTCTGTCTCTGGGACGTTTGTCCCTCCCTCTTTAAGAATGTCCTCTAGTTTGTCCCTCATCTTTGACACAGACACAGTCACATCTTCAAAGTGACAGACACTGCTGCTGACTGGATGTGTAGATTCACTGATCTTTGAGAGTGAAGTGTAACCCTGTAGAAAATGGATGTTATCCTCTGTATGTGAGATTTGCTCCAGCTCAGCCTGTCTGCTCCTCAGTTCAGAAACCTCCTGCTCCACACACTGCCTCTGTTCTTCAACACGACTCACTTCATGTTTCTGCTGGTCTCTGATCTGCTCTCTCACCTCAGATCGTTTTCTCTCAATGGAAGAGATGAGCTCAGTAAAGATGGTGTCACTGTCCTCCACTGCTCTATCAGCACATTGATTGATGGACTCCACCTGTTGGTGAAGAACCTTCACGTCTTTCTCTCTCTCATGGATTCTCTGCTGGATGTTTTGTTGACTCGTATCAAGATCTTTCTGTCTCTCAGTTCTTTCTACTGCAGCTGAGATCGTATCGTGACCTTTGTGTTCTTCCATGCAACACAGATAACAGATACACTGCTGATCAGTACGACAGAAAACCTTCTTCACCTCGTCGTGAAGAGAGCAGATGTTTTCCTGAAGCTTGTTGGAGGCTTTGACCAGCTTGTGTTTCTTGAAGGCTGGAGACTGATAGTGAGGCTGGAGGTGAGTGTCACAGTAAGACACCAGACACTGAAGACAGGTCTTCACAGCTTTCAGTTTTTCCCCAGTGCAGACATCACAGGCCACATCTCCAGGTCCAGCATAGCAGACATCACAGGCCACATCTCCAGGTCCAGCATAGCAGAGATCAGGAGGAACAGCTTGGAGTCCTGTCTTCTTCATGCTCTCCACAACCTCAGCCAGGATGTTGTTTTTCTTCAGAACAGGTCTTGGGTTAAAGGTTTCCCTGCACTGTGGACAGCTGTAGAGTCCCTTCTTGTCATCCTGATCCCAGAAGCCTTTGATACAGCCCATACAGTAGCTGTGTCCACAGGGAACACTCACTGGATCCTTCAGTAGATCCAGACAGATAGAACAGCATAACTGTTCCTGGTCCAGTTGAACTCCTTGCTGTGCCATTTTACAACTGACTGCCTCACAGGCTGAGAAACAGACTGAGTGCAGTGCAGTTTCATTTACTCAGAAATCACATGACATGGGAGGTTCTTCCTCTGTGTGTGCGTGCGTGCGTGCGTGTGTGCGTGCGTGCGTGCGTGCGTGCGTGTGTGTTTAACATAAATCCTGCCCACAAAAACAGACATCCTGGATTAATCAGAGAGGGTCCGATAGAGGCCAGATAAATATCATAACTAGTCATATAGGCTATGTCCCACAATATAACCTTATGTGCTCATATTTCAACTAACATTACAAACAATAACAATAATCCTGTCAAACAAAAAGTCCATAATATGACGTTCTGGTAATGACATCAAGATCATCCCCATATGGGCTGTGATCTGGCCTAGTTCTGAACGTCACCGGAGTCACCGGAGGACGCCATCATAACGTCATCATGACGTCATTTGGCTTGCTGGGTAATTTTGTCATTGTGTTGAATTGATCAAATAAACATAAATTGAAATCCTGATCAATATTTAATGACAAGAAAAACTGGAACACAACCCGATTCTTTTAATTGTGACAGTTTCAGGGAAATATTTACTCTTCTATTTACCGTACAACTTCTCTGCCTTTAGATAATCATAAGCCCTCCTTCACAAATTATATGAAATTCAGCCACTCTACACTCAACCGACTGTCTGACAGGCTCTGGGGAACAGACTGAATGCAGTGTAGTTTCATTTACTCAGAAATCACATGACATTGGCTCTCTCTCTCGCGCTCTCTCTCTCGCGCTCTCTCTCTCTCTCTCTCTCTCTCTCTCTCTCTCTCTCTCTCTCTCTCTCTCTGTGTGTGTGTGTGTGTGTGTGTGTGTGTGTGTGTGTGTGTGTGTGTGTGTGTGTGTGTGTGTGTGTGTGTGTGTGTGTGTGTGTGTGGGTAGGTTATAGGAGGAGTGTATTTAAAGTGACAGTGTCTGTTCACTATATTTATTGAGTCTATTCACTATATTCATTGGTAGGAAATATACTGTATTCACCTTGTTGGAGTCAGTGGTGTTGAATGGATCAAATACACTTCACTTAAAACCCCAATCAATGTCAAATGTGTAGTTGTTGTTTTAATTGCTATTATTTTAACTGTGATAACAATATTGAAATATCAGATTAACTTAACATCCTTAGTTCATCATAAACTCTCTTTTACTTACTGTACACTCTACAGCAGGGGTTCTAAACCTTTATATGCTGTGACCCCCCTAAAAATAATTATTTGAACTGGGGACCACCCCGCGAGCACTTTGAAATCGTAGGTGTTGAGGCATTATATTTAGTTTGACTTAGTTCCACAGATAAATATTGTAAAAATAGCAAGATCTACAATCTCACAAAATGTTTTATTATACTAACTGACAATTTGGCCAATGCATAGTTATACATAGAATAGTTTGTTGATTACTTTTGATGCAGTATTGGTCTTAATCTTTTCTTCCTCTCTGTCTTTTTTAGGTATTAAAAAGGTCTTAAAAGTCACTTAAAAGTCACAACTGGGAACCCCACAAAAAAACGAATGGGGGTCTCGACCTACAGGTTGAGAACCACTGACTGATCTACCGTGTCCCAGTCCACTTTACACACACATCGATAAAGAATGTATAAACAGCAGGTTAAAGTGTGCTGAATTTCCACCATTGATCTGATATGAAAATGTTTACTCAGCAGCCGCAAGAGCATTACATAATATTTGAATAATGGCCTAAAGTGAGAATGTCTTTCTATCCACTGTACATTTTTTCTAAAACACACAGAGGTGTCGGTTTCGTTTCTGGTTAAATGAAACCACACAAACTAAAACAAGTCTACACCCTCTAAGGATCAGTCTGTTTGGTATCAATGGTTATTAAGTCTCTGTGTATCAAGTCATATTCCTGAAGTAGGCCTAAATTAGAGGCAGGGTGGAAAGGTGGGAGGAAACCCTGGATGATTCAGGGAGCTCAAACCTAGACCGGAGCCGTACTGTACATGTATTACCAGGCTAAAATACTACCATCTTTTCCCTATTTGTGTCTAAAATGTTGGTTATTTATGCACTGTATGTACAGTACATGTACTGTAGCATGTTGCCACTTTCACCAGTAAAAACAACTTTCAAAGAACATCATGCACATAACCCAGAGGGACGGGAGCATTGTAATTGGCTGCTTGGTTGTTAACTGCTAGACCATATGGAATATGAGGATTAGTGTAATTTTAGGATATGTTTATGCTACTTAATAACCGAGTAGTTGGAGATATCTGGACAGTTTAAATTATAACCAAAGTTATTATATTGCATGTTATGGTTATTAGTTAGTCATTATCATGACTACTCTTCCCTACTAAGTCACAGAACAACTACCTGAGAGAAGTGTGTTTTTTCTACAGTTGTACACAGCTTTTTTTGTACAATTTTTGACAACAATTGTTATATGAAATACTTTAATGGTTTCCTGTACAAATAAGCCAAGTGCTTTCTAGGATCTCCTTTTAGTTGACCTTGTACCAGTGAACTGTGCCGTCATGAAACTGTACTTTTTCCTATGCAAACTTCTAATACAGTCTTCAATCAATCAATCAGTCAGTCAGTCAGTCAGTCAGTCAGTCAGTCAGTCAGTCAGTCAGTCAGTCAGTTAGTTAGTTTTGTCATTATGATGACAACCTAACAAGCCACAGAGCAGAAACTACCTGAGAGAAGTTGGGTTGTTGTATTTTTTATAAATAGAATATAGCTGTTTTGAAAAAATAAAATAAAAGATAAAAAATAAAATAACAATTTAACAAAACAGGTAGGTACACAGTCAGATAAAGTGTATTGTAAGGCTCTTGTCCAAAATGCAAAATAAAATTCAATATCGCGGTCTTCCAGTCCACCTGACACCGAACACAATTAAGAAATAATATAATCTTTTAATTCTAACATTGGTGAATTAATTTGAAATGTCTATTCACATAGAAAATATCGTTGAATGTTATTTCACATATCAAACCCACTACATAATGACACAAGACATTGCTTAGATTCCTCTACAATATAAGTTGTGCTGTATGAATGTGAGAGAACAAAATTGTAAAACAGTTTATTAGCAAATAATCTTTACAATAGATCAAATAAACATGATTTCAGTGACAGAGCTTCTTGTAGAGTCCTGAGAGACAAACAAACAAAGTCAGATCTGCTTGAGGTCACAAAACTCAGCAGTGCTTTCAGCAGCAGTCCAAAATCCAGCATATAGGGGCTGGGTGAATGTGGTTGTGGTTGCGGTTGTGACGATGGCAGTCATGGTGTCAGAGATACTGTAGAAAGTCAATTTACCTGCACTGTGATCCAGGTACACCCCTACTCTGGAGGAAACAGGAACTTGATCTTTGCATTTTTGTACTTTGCCGTTATATCTGAAATTAAAACCACCTGCCTGACACTGTAGGGAAAAAGATGTATCATTCATTCCAAATCCACTTTCATTCTGGGTCCCTGTTCTGCAGAAATCATTAAACACTACTGCTATATCAACCTTGTTTCCACTCCACTCTACCTCCCAATAACGGCGTCCAGTCAGACCCTCTGCGCTCAGAACCTGATAGCAGTCAGTGAATCTCTCTGGGCGTTGGTTGTACATCCTGGTTACTTTCCTGTTTCCTTTAGACAGAGACAGGCGTTGGTGTGCTGTGTTTGGATCCAGTGTGATTGGACATGAAAATTTTAAGAACTCAGCCCTTGTCTTGGGTGTTGACAGTAAAACATCCACTGTATTCTCTGTCTCTGAGACGTTTGTCCCTTCCTCTTTAAGAATGTCCTCTAGTTTGTCCCTCATCTTTGACACAGACACAGTCACATCTTCAAAGTGACGGACACTGCTGATGTCTGGTTGTTTAGATTCATTGATCTTTGAGAGTGAGGTGTAACTGTGTAGAAACTGGATGTGATCCTCTGTATGTGAGATCTGCTCCAGTTCAGCATGTCTGCTCCTCATTTCAGAAACCTCCTGCTCCACACTCTGCCTCTGTTCTTCAACACGACTCACTTCATGTTTCTGCTGGTCTCTGATCTGCTCTCTGACCTCAGATCGTTTTCTCTCAATGGAGGAAATGAGCTCAGTAAAGATGGTGTCACTGTTCTCCACTGCTCTATCAGCACATTGATTGATGGACTCCACCTGTTGGTGAAGAACCTTCACGTCTTTCTCTCTCTCATGGATTCTCTGCTGGATGTTTTGTTGACTCGTATCAAGATCTTTCTGTCTCTCAGTTCTTTCTACTGTAGCTGAGATCGTATCGTGACCTTTGTGTTCTTCCATGCAGCACAGATAACAGATACACTGCTGATCAGTACGACAGAAAACCTTCTTCACCTCGTCGTGAAGAGAGCAGATGTTTTCCTGAAGCTTGTTGGACAATATTGGACAAAATAGTGCTGTTTACATTTTTGACTAAACAAGTAGGCTATTAAATGAACAAACATTTAAAATTATGTTTTTTTCCCCTTCTTTTATCACTTCTTTTAGGTTTTATCACTTGCATCTTTTGCATTTACAGTTTTTTTCGATTGCTAAAACACATTTTTCAAAAATTTGGCACAATTTTCACAACCTTTACTTCTGTCCCCAATCGCTTGACTCAATTTGTTACTACTTTAGATTTCTTTATCATATTAGACTCTGACTATCCTTCTTTACACTCTGATGTAAATTTCACATCACCTTGTTGTCAAAACACAAGACACACTTTTCAGGTTTGCACACACTTCTCACATAAAATCTCAAAGCATCAATCCACAACACACAAATATTCAAATCTCTAAACTTTCAGGTCAGGCGAGCAATTCAGAGCCAGGTCCCACTGCTTCAGGCCATGGAGGAGGCTTGTGGAGATGTGGGCTGGGGTGCCACAACGGCAGTCCAGGGGTGCCGCGAGATCATTTGATAATATTTGGAATTTATTTGGACACTTGAAAAAATATTATTTAGTATAATTTTAAACTTGAAGTACAAAGTTATTTTCAGTCAGTTCTAACCAAAATGGCTATTATCTCAACGTTTTCCTCGCAACATACTGTAATCACTAAAATATTGTCACTCTCGGGCAGAAAACTTGTATCTCCAAGTTTCAAATGTGTACGTCTTTTGGTAAAGCAAAGCCCTGCTACATCATACAAGACTGTCCCACAAAACTATTGAAAACAGCCGATCTACAAGCACACAACGCCTCGCGATGCGAGGCGTTGTGTGTTTGGAGTGTTTGGGGGTAAACGTTTGGACCTACAGTCAATAAAATGTTTTGTCTGCATATTTGTGTGCTGTTTTATGTTTGTCTATGAGATTAGTGGGCATACACTGGGTCATTTTACAAAAAGGGAATTGGTTCATTTACCAGAGTAATTGACATTCATTCAGTGTGTTCCATTTCGACAATTGTGTTTTCAATTTTGCTCTTCAGTGTTCTGATCATGCTTGGTAGTGTTCAGCCAAAAGCTAGTTGTGTTTATTCAATGAATGCATGTGTGTGTCATGTGAAAATATGGCTGTGTTTACCAAATGAAAACACGAGTTCCATTTTGTGAACATGTTAAGAGATTTGATGGCAAAGAGTTGTTTTGCAAAGGGATGCCAGGGTTTAGCAATTTGTGTTTGATGTTTGGAGTTTTGTGTGTGCAGTTTTGAAACAAACGTACAGTTTTGAAAAATGTGTTTTAGCAATCGAAAAAAACTGTAAGTTGTTTCAGTTAAAGGAGTAGTTCACCACTTTTCAACCTGTCTTCATATAATAGGTCCTCACTAATGTTCATAATAAAATAGCACAATTTTTTTTCTATTCAGTCTGGGTCTCATAGGAGAGCTGTCAAATCTTTCCTACCGGTGACATCGTCGTTTGACAAAAAAAAATATATATATTTTTGAAAAAAAAAAAGATTTTTATTATCACGAGAACAATGGCTTCCACTTTAACATTGCAACTTTTTCAGGAATAGAAAGCCTGCAGTTTCTATTAGCTTGCATTTCCCATTGATGATGTCACCGGTAGGAAGGATTTGACCCACCCACAGCTCTCCTATGAGACCCAAACTGAGTAGAAAAAAATGGTGATATTTTATCATGAACATTAGTGAGGACCTAATATGTGAAGATAGGTTGAAAAGTGGTGGAGTGCCCCTTTAAGTAGCATAAACATATCCTAAATTATACGAATCCTCATATATAGCAGTTAACAACCAGCGTACGTCTTTGGTTACATTACCTCAGAGATCATCACATAACATAGCTGATGTTGCTATCAAACAGGCCGTCGACCTTGACTTTGTGATTTGTAACTGAGTTCCCCTGTCTCACCCACGCACTGGGAGCTGTCCTGTGATGTCTTGTAAAGGTTGTGTCTACTTCAATGTAGGGCCTATCCTGTAAAAAACATATAATAGAATATAACGTGTAAAAAAAATGGGGGAAAAAATGAAAGAAAAAGCATAGGCCTATATAGCTATATTATTTTATGAAATATTAAGATTAAAATTGCGTGAATTACTTTCTGTTTACTTGGTTAATAGCACACATTTCTGTGGAAGCAGAATCAAGAATAGTCCTATTTTAGTGTGACTGACTGATCCATTCTGGCCAGTGTTGCCAAATCAGTTTACCGTATTATAAGTGTATTTTGTTTTCTAAACAGATTTTGTAAAAATTGGGGGTCCTTGCTCTTGGCATGAAAATGTTTGAGAACCACTGCTCTAAAACAATATTAGACAATAAAGAACCTACCCCTTCACTGTGACACAGCAATTCCGTAGCAGGTTACAGGGCTGCATGGTGAATGATTTATTGAAATGAAATATATTGAAATATGAGTCCCCAGTTTTCCTCTTCTTTTGAAATGATCAAATAAACCTTGATGAACATATAAAGACAAAGGGCAGTGAATCTCGTCCCCTTCTCTCTCTATTTGTCTCTGTGCCCCCTCTGCCTGCCGCCCTCCGCACTATAGGTTAGGGGTGGGCAACTTTGATGATATAGAGGGCCACTATATATATATTTCCACACGCACTGTGTCTGTCTGTCTATGGTGTAATCAAGCACTCTGATGATGATGATGAACATGGTACAGTACAGTATACACTTTTTAAAGATTGTATTTCATGATTTGTATAGTTTCATTGTAGCTGTAGCCCCACCATGTCCATTTGTTAGAAATGTTTTAGCGCCCCCTTCTGGATACAGTAAAGTTTTACTGGACAGTTTTGTTTACTATGTCCTGTGTCAGTGTCAGCAGCTCCTTCACAGCCTTCACCTGCTCAGCCCTGGGACTGGGAGGTCGGTGTTCAATCCCCGGCCGGCCGGGTCATAGGCTACCAAAGACTGTAAAAATGGGACCAATTCATGCCTCCCTGCTTGGCACTTGGGGGTTAGATCAACAAAAAATGATTCCCAATAAATCAGAATAATCATTATCCTTCATGGGTTCACAGATTTTAATAAACATCTTAACTATGAATCTACCGTATATCTGACTGTCTGAAGTGTGAACACACTGGGTGTATATAAAAATCAAATAGAAAAGAAAACTATTTTAAAAAAAGCGTCACATGACATTTTGGCTATCCAGCTAAAAATAGGCAACCATACAGGTATATGTCCGAATGGGTAAGGAGTGGACTAGTTTAAAATTACTTTGCATACCTGAATGAACCTAAAACTATTTGATTTAGCGCAATAAAAAGTAACAAACATGATAAATGGTTCCCGCTATTTACCTTCAGATGGCAGAGCACAAACATGTAATACAGTTGGTTCATTATGAGTTATGGTTACATGCTTGTAACATGTACAGTTTAGTTCTGATAGAGCAACATTGGAGATTTCATGACATACTGTACAGTATCAGTGAACTACCAATGCAATCTTCTTTGATACATCTCTGTTATAACGATGATATGAATACATTTTACTCTATTTGTCATGATAAAATAGGAAGATCTGATAGGCTGGGCTGGGCACAAATATTCACGCCAGGCAGTTTGTTGATAGTGCATGTGTGTGTTCATTCAGATTTAAGAAGGTGTGGCTTGGGAGTTGCAAATGTTTTGCCACAACTAAATTATTGTTCATGTCCATCAAAAGGGCCCTATAGGCCCAGAGGACAGTACTGTACCTTTACACAATCAGATAACGTTTATTGTTCGAAGGCTCTTGTCCAAAATAGAACATGAAATTCAATATATTTCACACTCAAGAAAAAAGGCTAATCTCTCTGTTAAATGTATATGTATTTTATATAATATATGTATTTTAAACTCCCAGTCCACTTGACACTAAGCGCTATAAAGAACATATCATAGATATAGGTTAAGTACAGTCATAAAATAATAATAATACTAGTATTTATTATTTTTGGTTACTTTTTTATTACATTCAATATGATCATTTAATTACAACATATATGCTGATTAATTTGCCATGCTTATTCATGTTATTTCATATTTAATATCAACCCACAAAACAATTAGACAATAAAGTTTAAAAAGCCCAAAGTCCTCTATGAGATACATTGTAATTCTACTGTATGAATGCAAGATAACAAAATTGTAAAACAGATTATACAACATAACTTTCTATAAACAAAATAAACATGATTTGAGAGACAAACAAAGTCAGGTCTACTTGGGGTCACACAACTCAGCAGTGCTTTCAGCAGCAGTCCAAAACCCAGCATAGAGGTTCTTGGTGAATACTTTAAGGATACTGTACGAGCAGATTTGAGTCATGGTGTCAGTGATGCTGTAGAAGGACAGAATACTTGCACTGGGATCCAGGTACACTCCTACTCTGGAGGACACAGGACCTGGGTATTCTTTTACTACTTCACCTTTGTATTTTATGTTATAACCTCCTGCCTGACACTGTAAAGAGAAAGATTCAGCATTCATTCCAAATCCACTTTCCTTATAGGTCCCTGTTCTGCTGCAATCATCCTCTGCGACTGCTATATCAACCTTGTTTCCATTCCACTCTACCTCCCAGTAACTGCGTCCAGTCAGACCCTCTACACTCAGAACCTGATAGCAGTCAGTGAATCTCTTTGGGCGTTGGTTGTTCATCCTTGTTACTTTTCTGTTTCCTTTAGACAGAGACAGGCGTTCATGCGCTGTGTTTGGATCCAGTGTGATTGGACATGAATATTTTAAGAACTCAGCCCTTGTCTTGGGTTGTGGTTCTGGTTCTAATTCTGATTTAGATTCAGGTTCTGGTGTTGACACTAAAACATCCATTGTATTCTCTGTCTCTGAGATGTTTGTCCCTTCCTCTTTAAGAATGTCCTCTAGTTTGTCCCTCATCTTTGACACAGACACAGTCACATCTTCAAAGTGACAGACACTGCTGATGACTGGGTGTGTAGATTCACTGATCTTTGAGAGTGAAGTGTAACTGTGTAGAAACTGGATGTGATCCTCTGTATGTGAGATTTGCTCCAGCTCAGCCTGTCTGCTCATCAGTTCAGAAACCTCCTGCTCCTCACACTTCTTCTGTTCTTCAACAGGACCAACTTCACGTTTCTGTCGGTCTCTGATCTGCTCTCTGACCTCAGATCGTTTTCTCTCAATGGAAGAGATGAGCTCAGTAAAGATGGTGTCACTGTCCTCCACTGCTCTGTCAGCACAGTGATTGATGGACTCCACCTGTTGGTGAAGAACCTTCACGTTTTCCTCTCTCTCCTGGATTTTCTGCTGGATGTTCTGCTGATTCGTTTCAAGATCTTTCTGTCTCTCAGTTCTTTCTACTGTAGCTGAGATCGTATCGTGACCTTTGTGTTCTTCCATGCAGCACAGATAACAGATACACTGCTGATCAGTACGGCAGAAAACCTTCTTCACCTCGTCGTGAAGAGAGCAGATGTTTTCCTGAAGCTTGTTGGAGGCTTTGACCAGCTTGTGTTTCTTAAAGGCAAGAGATTCATAGTGAGGCTGGAGGTGAGTGTCGCAGTAAGACACCAGACACTGAAGACACGTCTTCACAGCTTTCAGTTTTCTCCCAGTGCAGACATCACAGACCACATCTCCAGGTCCAGCATAGCAGAGATCAGGAGGAACAGCTTGGAGTCCTGTCTTCTTCATGCTCTCCACCACCTCAGCCAGCATGGTGTTTTTCTTCAGAACAGGTCTTGGGTTGAACGTCTCTCTGCACTTTGGACAGCTGAATCTCCCTCTTTGATCATCTTGATCCCAGTATCCCTCAATACACCTACTGCAGTAGCTGTGTCCACAGGGAACACTCACCGGTTCCTTCAGTAGATCCAGACAGATAGAACAGCACAACTGTTCCTGGTCCAGTTGAACTGCTTGCTGTGCCATTTTACAACTGACTGTCTGATGACTGACTGACTGACTTTATCTTGTGTGCATGGTTTCATTTACTCAAAAATCACATGACGTGGGTGGTTCAGAACAGTCCTGTTTGCCCACATTCCTATTGTGGGCGCTTAGCGCTGCTCTGAGGTCCCAGTAGTCTGAGGCTAACCTGCCGACGCTGGTGAATGCAAATTTGCCGACGCTGGTGAATGCTAACCTGCTGACGCTGGTGAATGCTAACCTGGTGAATGCTACCCCTAAACCTAACCCTCACCCTAACCCTGAATCTAAACCTAACCCTAAACCTAAACCTAACCCTAACCTTACTCGGACTAATGGGACCTCGGAATATCAAGATTTTCCCTTCACCTACTGTAGTACATGCCTGCCCATGCCTGCCTGTGCGTGCGTGCGTGCGTGTGCGTGTGTGCGCGCGTGCGTGCGTGCGTGCGTTCGTGCGTGTGTGTGTGTGTTTATAGGAGGAGCGTATTTAAAGTGCTAGTGTCTATTCACTTTATTCATCGGTAGGAAATATATTCTTCTTGTTGAAATATGAGTCAGTGATGTTCCTCAGTCTTATGTTGAATGGATCAAATAAACTTAAATTAAAAAACCCTGATCAATATCCAATGTGTAGTATTGTTTTAATTGCTACTATTTTTACTGTGACAGTTTCATAATAGGAATATTGAAACATCAGTTTAACTTATCATCCTTAGATCATTCAGAGTTCCATCTCTAAGGTAATGGAAAAAATTGTCTTCAAACAGGTGGCTAGATATCTTGAAGAGAAAAAAATGATTTACGAGTTCCAATCTGGCTTCAGAGACAGACACATGCCTCATCTATTTCATTGATTACATCAAATGTGCAATTCGCGATGGCAAATATTGCGGCATGGTCATGCTGGACCTCCAGAAGGTATTTGACACCGTCGATCACTCTATTCTGATTGATAAACTTAAAGCTATCGGTCTTGACAGCACAGCAGTGAGATGGATGCACTCTTACTGTGGGGAGGGAACAGATGGTAGAAGTCAAAGTGAGAATGTCTTTCTATCCACTGTCCAGCCTATTCTAAAACACCTGTTGTGTTCGTTTCTGAGTAAATGAAACCACACAAACTAAAAGGCTACTCCCTAATATAAAGGATCAGTCTGTAAGGTCGCATTTGCCCTGAGAAATCTCGTAGCTTGTCTGTTTGCCTTGCTGTCTGTGCAGGAAGTGATGTCATGTGATGTCAGTGAGTCACAGTGATGTTGTACAGAATAACTCATATATGGGCATAAAAAGGATGTCATGTGACATCACTTCCTGTACTGACAGTCAGACAAGCTTTCGGTCACAAAAAGTCACATGACGTCACTTCCTGTACTTTACTGTGACAGTTTCATAATAGGAATATTGAAACATCAGTTTAACTTATCATCCTTAGATCATTCAGAGTTCCATCTCTAAGGTAATGGAAAAAAATGTCTTCAAACAGGTGGCTAGATATCTTGAAGAGAAAAAATGATTTACGAGTTCAAATCTGGCTTCAGAGACAGACACATGCCTCATCTATTTGATTGATTACATCAAATGTGCAATTCGCGATGGCAAATATTGCGGCATGGTCATGCTGGACCTCCAGAAGGTATTTGACACCGTCGATCACTCTATTCTGATTGATAAACTTAAAGCTATCGGTCTTGACAGCACAGCAGTGAGATGGATGCACTCTTACTTGGTGGGGAGGGAACAGATGGTAGAAGTCAAAGTGAGAATGTCTTTCTATCCACTGTCCAGCCTATTCTAAAACACCTGTTGTGTTCGTTTCTGAGTAAATGAAACCACACAAACTAATAGGCTACTCCCTAATATAAAGGATCAGTCTGTAAGGTCGCATTTGCCCTGAGAAATCTCGTAGCTTGTCTGTCTGACTTGCTGTCTGTACAGGAAGTGATGTCATGTGATGTCAGTGAGTCACAGTGATGTTGTACAGAATAACTCATATATGGGCATAAAAAGGATGTCATGTGACATCACTTCCTGTACTGACAGTCAGACAAGCTTTCGGTCACAAAAAGTCACGTGACGTCACTTCCTGTACTTTACTGTGACAGTTTCATAATAGGAATATTGAAACATCAGTTTAACTTATCATCCTTAGATCATTCAGAGTTCCATCTCTAAGGTAATGGAAAAAATTGTCTTCAAACAGGTGGCTAGATATCTTGAAGAGAAAAAAAGATTTACGAGTTCCAATCTGGCTTCAGAGACAGACACATGCCTCATCTATTTGATTGATTACATCAAATGTGCAATTCGCGATGGCAAATATTGCGGCATGGTCATGCTGGACCTCCAGAAGGTATTTGACACCGTCGATCACTCTATTCTGATTGATAAACTTAAAGCTATCGGTCTTGACAGCACAGCAGTGAGATGGATGCACTCTTACTTGGTGGGGAGGGAACAGATGGTAGAAGTCAAAGTGAGAATGTCTTTCTATCCACTGTCCAGCCTATTCTAAAACACCTGTTGTGTTCGTTTCTGAGTAAATGAAACCACACAAACTAATAGGCTACTCCCTAATATAAAGGATCAGTCTGTAAGGTCGCATTTGCCCTGAGAAATCTCGTAGCTTGTCTGTTTGACTTGCTGTCTGTGCAGGAAGTGATGTCATGTGATGTCAGTGAGTCACAGTGATGTTGTACAGAATAACTCATATATGGGCATAAAAAGGATGTCATGTGACATCACTTCCTGTACTGACAGTCAGACAAGCTTTCGGTCACAAAAAGTCACATGACGTCACTTCCTGTACTTTACTGTGACAGTTTCATAATAGGAATATTGAAACATCAGTTTAACTTATCATCCTTAGATCATTCAGAGTTCCATCTCTAAGGTAATGGAAAAAAATGTCTTCAAACAGGTGGCTAGATATCTTGAAGAGAAAAAATGATTTACGAGTTCCAATCTGGCTTCAGAGACAGACACATGCCTCATCTATTTGATTGATTACATCAAATGTGCAATTCGCGATGGCAAATATTGCGGCATGGTCATGCTGGACCTCCAGAAGGTATTTGACACCGTCGATCACTCTATTCTGATTGATAAACTTAAAGCTATCGGTCTTGACAGCACAGCAGTGAGATGGATGCACTCTTACTTGGTGGGGAGGGAACAGATGGTAGAAGTCAAAGTGAGAATGTCTTTCTATCCACTGTCCAGCCTATTCTAAAACACCTGTTGTGTTCGTTTCTGAGTAAATGAAACCACACAAACTAATAGGCTACTCCCTAATATAAAGGATCAGTCTGTAAGGTCGCATTTGCCCTGAGAAATCTCGTAGCTTGTCTGTCTGACTTGCTGTCTGTACAGGAAGTGATGTCATGTGATGTCAGTGAGTCACAGTGATGTTGTACAGAATAACTCATATATGGGCATAAAAAGGATGTCATGTGACATCACTTCCTGTACTGACAGTCAGACAAGCTTTCGGTCACAAAAAGTCACGTGACGTCACTTCCTGTACTTTACTGTGACAGTTTCATAATAGGAATATTGAAACATCAGTTTAACTTATCATCCTTAGATCATTCAGAGTTCCATCTCTAAGGTAATGGAAAGAATTGTCTTCAAACAGGTGGCTAGATATCTTGAAGAGAAAAAAAGATTTACGAGTTCCAATCTGGCTTCAGAGACAGACACATGCCTCATCTATTTGATTGATTACATCAAATGTGCAATTCGCGATGGCAAATATTGCGGCATGGTCATGCTGGACCTCCAGAAGGTATTTGACACCGTCGATCACTCTATTCTGATTGATAAACTTAAAGCTATCGGTCTTGACAGCACAGCAGTGAGATGGATGCACTCTTACTTGGTGGGGAGGGAACAGATGGTAGAAGTCAAAGTGAGAATGTCTTTCTATCCACTGTCCAGCCTATTCTAAAACACCTGTTGTGTTCGTTTCTGAGTAAATGAAACCACACAAACTAATAGGCTACTCCCTAATATAAAGGATCAGTCTGTAAGGTCGCATTTGCCCTGAGAAATCTCGTAGCTTGTCTGTCTGACTTGCTGTCTGTACAGGAAGTGATGTCATGTGATGTCAGTGAGTCACAGTGATGTTGTACAGAATAACTCATATATGGGCATAAAAAGGATGTCATGTGACATCACTTCCTGTACTGACAGTCAGACAAGCTTTCGGTCACAAAAAGTCACGTGACGTCACTTCCTGTACTTTACTGTGACAGTTTCATAATAGGAATATTGAAACATCAGTTTAACTTATCATCCTTAGATCATTCAGAGTTCCATCTCTAAGGTAATGGAAAAAATTGTCTTCAAACAGGTGGCTAGATATCTTGAAGAGAACAAATGATTTACGAGTTCCAATCTGGCTTCAGAGACAGACACATGCCTCATCTATTTGATTGATTACATCAAATGTGCAATTCGCGTTGGCAAATATTGCGGCATGGTCATGCTGGACCTCCAGAAGGTATTTGACACCGTCGATCACTCTATTCTGATTGATAAACTTAAAGCTATCGGTCTTGACAGCACAGCAGTGAGATGGATGCACTCTTACTTGGTGGGGAGGGAACAGATGGTAGAAGTCAAAGTGAGAATGTCTTTCTATCCACTGTCCAGCCTATTCTAAAACACCTGTTGTGTTCGTTTCTGAGTAAATGAAACCACACAAACTAATAGGCTACTCCCTAATATAAAGGATCAGTCTGTAAGGTCGCATTTGCCCTGAGAAATCTCGTAGCTTGTCTGTCTGACTTGCTGTCTGTACAGGAAGTGATGGTATGTGATGTCAGTGAGTCACAGTGATGTTGTACAGAATAACTCATATATGGGCATAAAAAGGATGTCATGTCACATCACTTCCTGTACTGACAGTCAGACAAGCTTTCGGTCACAAAAAGTCACGTGACGTCACTTCCTGTACTGACAGTCAGACAAGCTATGAGATATCTCAGGTTATAAAAGTCCATATATGGTCATTCCCAGAAAAAGAAAAAACATTTTATGCCCATACATGGAGATTTCTGATGTCATAAATCCCAGGCTGGAAATGAGAATGTTAGGGTACCCCATTACGCCCATATATGGAGATCCACAGGCATCAAACCAAGGCCCTAACTCACCAAGGCCCTGCTTGGCATTACTAATTAACATACGTTTTATGCCCATATATGGAGATTCCTATATTGTCAATATTAAGGACATTATTAAGGATATTATGTTATCAATATTAAGGACATATATGGGAATGCCCATATTTGGTAATGTCCATATATGGGCATGTTTTGACATAACATAACTATCATGAAGGGGTCTCCATATTATGATTAACTGGTCCCATATACATCACTGGCCAGATGGCCAAGAATTGGCATGTCACCCTGAGGTCGCAAGTCACCCTGAGGTGTCTTACTAGTACTGTAAACTTATGGTAAGGACACAATAATATGATGATGCTTGAGCGCGTGATTGCATGCATGATTGCATGATTGCACGTGTGCTTGCGAAAGTCCTGCATGGGACTTTCCATTGTTATCATTTTAGCTTTAGTGTCTGACTGACAGTGACTGTACCATGTGCTGTTTACATTTTTGACAAAACAAGTAGGCTATTAAATGAACAAACATTTTAAATTATGTTTTTTTCTTTTATCACTTCTTTTAGGTTTTATCACTTGCATCTTTTGTATTTTAGTTGTTTCAGTTAAGTAGCATGAACATATCCTAAATTATACGAATCCTGGCTCATATA
This sequence comes from Nannobrachium achirus, assembly GCF_963921795.1. NCBI lineage: Eukaryota > Metazoa > Chordata > Actinopteri > Myctophiformes > Myctophidae > Nannobrachium > Nannobrachium achirus. The sequence goes on along the minus strand of NC_137814.1, from coordinate 53,408,206 downwards.
GCAGTTAACAACCAGCGTACTTCTTTGGTTACATTACCTCAGAGATCATCATATAACATAGCTGATGTTGCTATCAAACTGGCCGTCGACCTTGACTTTGTGATTTGTGACTGAGTTCCCCCTTGGTCTCACCCACGCACTGGGAGCTGTCCTGTGATGTCTTGTAAAGGTTGTGTCTACTTCAATGTAGGGCCTACCCTGTAAAAAAAAAACATATAATAGAATATAACGTGTAAAAGAAATGGGGGAAAAAATGAAAGAAAAAGCATAGGCCTATAGCTATATTATTTTATGAAATATTAAGATTAAAATTGTGTGAATTACTTTCTGTTTACTTGGTTAATAGCACACATTTCTGTAGAAGCAGAATCAAGAATAGTCCTATTTTAGTGTGACTGCACTAAAGATTGTATTTCATGATTTGTATAGTTTCATTGTAGCTGTAGCCCCACCATGTCCATTTGTTAGAAATGTTTTAGCGCCCCCTTCTGGGTACAGTAAAGTTTTACTGGACAGTTTTGTTTACTATGTCCTGTGTCAGTGTCAGCAGCTCCTTCACAGCCCTCACCTGCTCAGCCCTGGGACTGGGAGGTCGGTGTTCAATCCCCGGCCGGCCGGGTCATAGGCTACCAAAGACTGTAAAAATGGGACCAATTCATGCCTCCCTGCTTGGCACTTGGGGGTTAGATCAACAAAAAATGATTCCCAATAAATCAGAATAAACATTATCCTTCATGGGTTCACAGATTTTAATAAACATCTTAACTATTAATCTACCGTATATCTGACTGTCTGAAGTGTGAACACACTGGGTGTATATAAAAATCAAATAGAAAAGAAAACTATTTAAAAAAAAAAAGCGTCACATGACATTTTGGCTATCCAGCTAAAAATAGGCAACCATACAGGTATATGTCCGAATGGGTAAGGACTAGTTTAAATTTACTTTGCATACCTGAATGAACCTAAAACTATTTGATTTAGCGCAATAAAAAGTAACGAACATGATAAATGGTTCCTGCTATTTACCTTCAGATGGCAGAGCACAAACATGTAATACAGTTGGTTCATTATGAGTTATGGTTACATGCTTGTAACATGTACAGTTTAGTTCTGATAGAGCAACATTGGAGATTTCATGACATACTGTACAGTATCAGTGAACTACCAATGCAATCTTCTTTGATACATCTCTGTTATAACGATGATATGAATACATTTTACTGTATTGTCATGATAAAATAGGAAGATCTGATAGGCTGGGCACAAATATTCACGCCTGGCAGTTTGTTGATAGTGCATGTGTGTGTTCATTCAGATTGAAGAAGGTGTGGCTTGGGAGTTGCAAATGTTTTGCCACAACTAAATTATTGTTCATGACCATCAAAAGAGCCCTATAAGCCCAGAGGACAGTACTGTACCTTTACACAATCAGACAACGTTTATTGTTCGAAGGCTCTTGTCCAAAATAGAACATGAAATTCAATATATTTCACACTCAGGAAAAAAGGCTAATCTCTCTTTTAAATGTATATGTATTTTATATAATATATGTATTTTAAACTACCAGTCCACTTGACACTAAGCGCTATAAAGAACATATCATAGAAGGTTTAAGTACAGTCATAAAATAATAATAATACTAGTATTTATTATTTTTGGTTACTTTTTTTATTACATTCAATATGATCATTTAATTACAACATATATGCTGATTAATTTGCCATGCTTATTCATGTTATTTCATATTTAATATCAACCCACAAAACAATTAGACAATAAAGTTTAAAAAGCCCAAAGTCCTCTATGAGATACATTGTAATTCTACTGTATGAATGCAAGATAACAAAATTGTAAAACAGATTATACAACATAACTTTCTATAAACAAAATAAACATGATTTGAGAGACAAACAAAGTCAGGTCTACTTGGGGTCACACAACTCAGCAGTGCTTTCAGCAGCAGTCCAAAACCCAGCATAGAGGTTCTTGGTGAATACTTTAAGGATACTGTACGAGCAGATTTGAGTCATGGTGTCAGTGATGCTGTAGAAGGACAGAATACTTGCACTGGGATCCAGGTACACTCCTACTCTGGAGGACACAGGACCTGGGTATTCTTTTACTACTTCACCTTTGTATTTTATGTTATAACCTCCTGCCTGACAATGTAAAGAAAAAGATTCAGCATTCATTCCAAATCCACTTTCCTCATAGGTCCCTGTTCTGCTGCAATCTTCCTCTGCGACTGCTATATCAACCTTGTTCCCACTCCACTCTACCTCCCAGTAACGTCGTCCAGTCAGACCCTCTACACTCAGAACCTGATAGCAGTCAGTGAACCTCTTTGGGCGTTCTTTATTCATCCTTGTTACTTTTCTGTTTCCTTTAGACAGAGACAGGCGTTCATGAGCTGTGTTTGGATCCAGTGTGATTGGACATGAATATTTTAAGAACTCAGCCCTTGTCTTGGGTTGTGGTTCTGGTTCTAATTCTGATTTAGATTCAGGTTCTGGTGTTGACACTAAAACATCCATTGTATTCTCTGTCTCTGAGACGTTTGTCCCTTCCTCTCTAAGAATGTCCTCTAGTTTGTCCCTCATCTTTGACACAGACACTGTCACATCTTCAAAGTGACAGACACTGCTGCTGACTGGGTGTGTAGATTCACTGATCTTTGAGAGTGAGGTGTAACTTTGTAGAAACTGGATGTTATCCTCTGTATGTGAGATCTGCTCCAGTTCAGCATTTCTGCTCCTCAGTTCAGAAACCTCCTGCTCCACATACTGCCTCTGTTCTTCAACACGACTCACTTCACGTTTCTGCTGGTCTCTGATCTTCTCTCTCACCTCAGATCGTTTTCTCTCAATGGAAGAAATGAGCTCAGTAAAGATGGTGTCACTGTCCTCCACTGCTCTATCAGCACAGTGATTGATGGACTCCACCTGTTGGTGAAGAACCTTCACGTCTTTCTCTCTGTCCTGGATTCTCTGCTGGATGTTCTGCTGATTCATATCAAGATCTTTCTGTCTCTCAGTTCTTTCTACTGCAGCTGAGATCGTATCGTGACCTTTGTGTTCTTCCATGCAGCACAGGTAACAGATACACTGCTGATCAGTGCGGCAAAAAACCTTCTTCACTTCGTCATGAAGAGAGCAGATGTTCTCCTGAAGCTCGCTGGAGGCTTTGACCAGCTTGTGTTTCTTAAAGGCAGGAGATTCATAGTGAGGCTGGAGGTGAGTGTCGCAGTAAGACACCAGACACTGAAGACACGTCTTCACAGCTTTCAGTTTTCTCCCAGTGCAGACATCACAGGCCACATCTCCAGGTCCAGCATAGCAGAGATCAGGAGGAACAGCTTGGAGTCCTGTCTTCTTCATGCTCTCCACCACCTCAGCCAGGATGTTGTTTTTCTTCAGAACAGGTCTTGGGTTAAAGGTTTCCCTGCACTGTGGACAGCTGTAGAGTCCCTTCTGGTCATCCTGATCCCAGAAGCCTTTAATACAGCCCATACAGTAGCTGTGTCCACAGGGAACACTCACTGGATCCTTCAGTAGATCCAGACAGATAGAACAGCACAACTGTTCCTGGTCCAGTTGAACTCCTTGCTGTGCCATTTTACAACTGGCTGCCTCACAGGCTGAGAAACAGACTGAGTGCAGTGCAGTTTCATTTACTCAGAAATCACATGACATGGGAGGTTCTTCCTCTGTGTGTGCGTGCATGCGTGTGTGTGTGCGTGCGTGCGTGTGTGTTTAACATAAATCCTGCCCACAAAAACAGACATCCTGGATTAATCAGAGAGGGTCCGATAGAGGCCAGATAAATATCATAACTAGTCATATAGGCTATGTCCCACAATATAACCTTATGTGCTCATATTTCAACTAACATTACAAACACTAACAATAATCCTGTCAAACAAAAAGTCCATAATATGACGTTCTGGTAATGACATCAAGATCATCCCCATATGGGCTGTGATCTGGCCTAGTTCTGAACGTCACCAGAGTCACCGGAGGACGCCATCATAACGTCATCATGACGTCATTTGGCTTGCTGGGTAATTTTGTCATTTTGTTGAATTGATCAAATAAACATACATTTAAACCCTGATCAATATTTAATAACAAGATAAACTGGAACACAACCCGATTCTTTTAATTGTGACAGTTTCAGGGGAATATTTACTCTTCTATTTACCGTACAACTTCTCTGCCTTTAGATAATCATAAGCCCTCCTTCACAAATTATATGAAATTCAGGCACTCTACACTCAACCGACTGTCTGACCGGCTTTGGGGAACAGACTGAATGCAGTGTAGTTTCATTTACTCAGAAATCACATGACATTGGAGGTTCCTCCTGGCTCTCTCTCTCTCTCTCTCTCTCTCTCTCTCTCTCTCTCTCTCTCTCTCTCTCTCTCTCTCACTCTCTCACTCTCTCTCTCTGTGTGTGTGTGTGTGTGTGTGTGTGTGTGTGTGTGTGTGTGTGTGTGTGTGTGTGTGTGTGTGTGTGTGTGTGTGTGTGTGTGTGTGTGTGTGTGTGTGTGTGTTTATAGGAGGAGTGTATTTAAAGTGGTAGTGTCTATTCATTGGTAGGATATTCATTGGTTTGTTGAAATATGAGTCAGTGATGTTCCTCTTATGTTGAATGGATCAAATAAACTTCAATTAAAACCCTGATCAATATCAAATGTGTAGTTATTGTTTTAATTGCTACTATTTTAGGAATATTGAAACATCAGTTTAACTTCTCATCCTTAGTTCATCATAAACACTCCTTCACTTACAGCAGTGGTTCTCAACCTTTTCAGGCTCCAAGTTTTTAGTATATTTGTGTTTGTTTAGTTTAGTTACTACTAAACTAAGTTACTTTTGATGCAGTTATGGTCCAATTATTTTGGACCAAAAAAATGCGGGTACCCCCTGGGGCTCCCGACCCACAGGTTGAGAACCACTGATCTACAGTGTCCCAGTCCACAGAATGTATACAACAGCAGGTTAAAGTGCAGTCATAAAATTATAAAAAAATAAAAAATACATTTCAGTTTCCATTTCCACCTTGGACCTGATATGATTTTTTTTACACAACAGCGAAGCACATCACATATAGGTTATAAAGTGAGAATGACTTTCTATCCACTGTCCAGCCTCTTCTAAAACAGTCAGAGGTGTTGGTTTCGTTTCTGAGTAAATGAAACCACACAAACTAAAATACCAGTAAGTCTACTAAGGATCAGTCTGTTTGGTGTTCATGGTTATTATTAAGTCACTCAGTCTAACAGTGTATCAGGCAGATTCCTGAAGTACATTAAAGGCAGGGTGGGAAGGCAGGAAGAAACCCTGAATGATTCACGGAGCCCAGACCTGGACCGGAGGCCTACTGTACATGTACATATACCAGGCTCTAGCATATTACCATCTACACACATTTAGGGTACCTACTTTTTTCCCTATTTGTGTCTAAAATGTTGGTTGTACTGTATGTACTGTAGCATTCACCACATTCAAAGAACATCGTGCCCATGACCCAGAGGGACGGGTGCATTGTAATTGGCTGCTTTGTTGTTAACTATAGACCATATGGAATATGATGAGTGGTATAATTGCAGGATACTAGAAGCTTGGCTGAGCGTCTAGTTGGGGACCGGACTACCCGGGAACGATGTAAATAGGGAATGAATGTCCCGCCCTTTAATGCAAACCCCATTATACCTGTTGTCATAGGACCCGTTTTGACCATCTGTTTGCCTGTGTCCATGTATGCCCATATAGCCTACCTATGGAGATATCTGTCTGTCTGTGTCCATTTTATGCCCATATATCGAGATCTCTGTATCGGAAAACCCTGATGTCAGACATCAGCTCCGCATACGGAGATTCTGAACCTTTCGCACCGGTTCGGGTCGGGTCGAGATCGGTTCCGGAAAACAGCGTATCGGGTCGGGTCAAGGCCGGGCACTGCACTCCGCACTGCGGCAGGGGAACGTGCGTGCAGAATTTGAAAACGGTGAGATGAACGGTTCTCGAGATATGCTGCGCACATACTCACATACTCACAGAGATTTCTCGCATTTATTGTAAGATGTTATATGCTGCTTCATAACTGTATAAAACTAAATTGCAAACGATGCAAGTAATAAAACCTAAAAGAAGTGATAAAAGAAAAAGATAAAATGTTCGTTCATTTAATACTTTTTTATTCAAAAATGTAAAGAGCACAAAGTCACTCTGGATCTTTTTGTTTAACTTACAAATGTGTTATACCTACATACTGTAAACTTATTGTAAGGACACAATAATATGATGATGCTTGCGCGCGTGATAAAGTTGTTGTACCCATAACTGGTTTTGTGTAACCAAAGGTTTCTAGCGGCACCTGCAGCCACACATGCAAGCACGCATGCACGCATGCAATCATGCAATCATGCAATCATGCGCGCAAGCATCAACATATTATTGTGTGTCCTTAAAATACGTTTACAGTATGTAGGTATAACACATTTGTAAGTTAAACTAAAAAATCCAATTCTTTTAATTACTAAATATCATTTTAATGTTTGAATTTTAAACAGCGATAATCATCCCTTACATAAAAAAAAGTTAATCTGTACATAAGGTTTAGTGGTCATGTTTACACACTAAACTCACTACAGTATGTTTACAAGCAAAACATACTGCAAAGTACAGGAAGATGAATTCAGGCTAGAGCTATAGCTATAGAGTAGTAACTGCTTAATGAATGGACCAATACATTGATTCATGATTGACAGATTCATGATTGAACGCCTACCGGTATGTTATCGTAATATTCAGGATATTGTTGAAAATCCATAATGTTATTGTAATACTGAGTGAGGATATTGTCTTGTCCTCATAGTTGATGTCCTATCCTAGTGTCAGTGGTACAGGATTGGACAGGATATAATTTTACAATGTTCATACAACAGACAGATACCGCTGCCCTGTAAGCCAAAGAACATCAAATACCTGAGAAGATGGATATAGATGGACATTTAAAATTTATGATAGTTATTAGTTATTAGTTATCATGACTACACTTTAGTTATCATGACTAGCGAAATAAGCTTGTTTTTTCTAGTATACAGCTTTTATTTTGTACAATTGTTGACAGCAATTGTACAAAACCTTATGATAACCTGATAAAACATACTGTGTACAAGCTTTCAGTTTGGGTCTAAGTTTGCTTATAGGGCAAAAACCATAATGATTGAGCAGTATAATTTTAGATATGTCTATGCTACCTCAATGTGGGTGGACTTGTTTATTACATAATGTAGTGTAGATTAGTGTTGTGTAGATAATTGTAGATTAACAGTGTCCAACAATGACAACAATACTGAACTATAGGTTAAAGTACAGTACAGTCATAAATAATGCAAAATACTACAAATGCAATACGCAAACATTTATTCAACTAATACTATTCATCATGTTGGTTACATTAAACGGAATAATTTAAAATCAGTCAGTTATATGAACTTAATTGGAATATGAAACCCACAAAATAATGATGACTTCATAACTACAGTAGATTAAAAGAAAAAACATCTAAAGAGAAAACCCCAATTCACCAATAATATAAATTATATTAATAAAATAGAAGAACAAAATAGTAAAATACACGATTAACAAATTGTGAATATACTCAGTCGACAAATAAAATAAAGATGTGGTTCAAGGGACAACAACACTTAGAATTAACACAATTGTTTTCTGAGGGGTCAAAGACCCATCTCAACAGTGGCTCCATCAGAAAGCCAAAACCCAGCATAGAGAGGCTGGGTGAACGTGGTCTTGACTCTGTGGAGGAGAGTCATGGCATCAGAGATGCTGTAAAAGGACAGAGAACCTGCACTGTGATCCAGGTACACGCCTATTCTGGACGACACACGACCTGGGATATGAGTTTCAATGTTTCTGTGTCTGAAAATATAACCCCCTATCCAACACTGTAAACACCAAGATTTTACATTGTACCCAAATCCACTTTTATTACTTATCCCTGTCCTGCTGATGTCTTTATATGAGACTGCTATATAAACACTGAGTCCACCCCACTCTACCTCGCAGTAACTACGTCCAGATAGAGCCTCCCTACTCAGAACCTCCCTACTCAGAACTTGCCAGCATTCGGTGAATCTCTCTGGGTGACGAGGACAAGATCGTTGTATCATGTTCGTAACCTTTCTGTTCCCTTTAGACAGAGACAAGCGTTCATGCGCTGTGTTTGGATCCAGTGTTATTGATGGACATAAATAATGTAAGAACTCAGCTCTGGTCTTGGGTTCTGGTGGTATTGGCATTAAACCATGCACTCTATTCACTGTCTCTGAGACATTTGTCAGCTTCTCTTTAAGAATGTGACCTAGTTTGTCCCTTATCTTTGACACAGCCATAGTTACATCTTCAAAGTATCCCAGAGAACGGACATTTCTACTGACTGGGTGTGTAGATTCACTGATCTTTGAGAGTGAGGTGTAACTGTGCAGAAACTGGATGTGATCCTCTGTGTGTGAGATCTGCTCCAGCTCAGCATGTCTGCTCCTCAGTTCAGAAACCTCCTGCTCCACACTCTGCCTCTGTTCTTCAACACGACTCACTTCACATTTCTGCTGGTCTCTGATCTGCTCTCTGACCTCAGATCGTTTTCTCTCAATGGAAGAGATGAGATCAGTAAAGATGGTGTCACTGTCCTCCGCTGCTCTATCAGCACAGTGATTGATGGACTTAACCATCTGGTGAAGAACCTTCACGTCTTTCTCTCTCTTGTGGATTCTCTGTTCTGCTGACTCGTATCAAGCTCTTTCTGTCTCTCAGTTCTTTCTACTGCAGCTGAGATCGTATCGTGACCTTTGTGTTCTTCCATGCAGCACAGATAACAGATACACTGCTGATCAGTACGGCAGAAAACCTTCTTCAACTCGTCGTGAAGAGAGCAGATGTTCTCCTGAAGCTTGTTGGAGGCTTTGACCAGCTTGTGTTTCTTAAAAGCAGGAGATTCATAGTGAGGCTGGAGGTGAGTGTCACAGTAAGACACCAGACACTGAAGACAGGTCTTCACAGCTTTCAGTCTCTTCCCAGTGCAGACATCACAGGTCACATCTCCAGGTCCAGCATAGCAGAGATCAGGAGGAACAGCTTGGAGTCCTGTCTTCTTCATGCTCTCCACCACCTCAGCCAGTATGTTGTTTTTCTTCAGAACAGGTCTTGGGTTAAAGGTTTCCCTGCACTGTGGACAGCTGTAGAGTCCCTTCTGGTCATCCTGATCCCAGAAGCCTGTAATACAGCCCATACAGTAGCTGTGTCCACAGGGAACACTCACTGGATCCTTCAGTAGATCCAGACAGATAGAACAGCACAACTGTTCCTGGTCCAGTTGAACTCCTTGCTGTGCCATTTTCCAACTGACTGTCTGACTGACAGGCTGAGAAACAGTGCAGTTTTATTTAATCAGCAATCATGGGAGGTTCTTCCTGGCTCTCTCTCTCTCTCTCTCTCTCTCTCTCTCTCTCTCTCTCTCTCTCTCTCTCTCTCTCTCTCTCTCTCTCTCTCTCTCTCTGTGTGTGTGTGTGTGTGTGTGTGTGTGTGTGTGTGTGTGTGTGTGTGTGTGTGTGTGTGTGTGTGTCTGGTAGTGTCTATTCACTATAGCCCTATTCATTGGTAGGAAATATATTCTCCTTATTGAAATATGAGTCAGTGATGTTGCTCTTATGTTGAATGGATCAAATAAACTTCAGGTTCAGGTTCAGGTTTATTTGTCACACGCATATCCATACAGGTACAGATATACAATGAAATGCTTGTGCCAGGAGCACTCTCAGCCTTATTACACACACGAGACAACCCAAAACAACAAGACAACAACAAGTCACCCAAGACAACCCAAAACAACAAAAACCTTACAGTGTAACAGTGTACAGTTCAATTAAAACCCCGATCAATATCAAATGTGTACTTCAGTTTAACTTCTCATCCTTAGATCATCATAAACACTCCTTAACTTACACAGTGGTCTCAATCTTTTTCAGGCTGCGACCCCCCCCCCCCCCCCCCATGCCCCCCCCCCCATGAACTGGGGACCCCCCACGAGCAGTTGAAATCGTAGGAGTTGAGGCATTAGTTTGACTAAGTTCCAGACAATTTGTCCAAGGTTTGACAAGTTTGTAGCATATACATTTTTGTTTAGTTTAGTTTAGTTACTATTAAACTAAAGCCCCCTGGCACAAGTGGGCGGTGTGGAGTGGTGTGGTGTTGGGCCATGTCAGTCGAAAAGGGGCTTAAGTTGCTTTTGATGCAGTTATGGTCCAATTCTTTTGGACCATAAAAAATAACTAATGTGGGGACACCCTGGGGGTCCCGACCCACAGGTTGAGAACCACTGATCTACAGTGTCCCAGTCAACTTTACACAGATATCAATAAAGAATGTATAAAAGAGCAGGTTAAAGTGCAGTCATAAAAGTATAAAAAATAGAAATTACAATTCAGTTTCCATTGATTTTCCACCTTTGACCTGATATGAAAATGTTTTACACAGCAACGAAGTGCATCACATAGGTTATAAAGTGAGAATGACTTTCTATTCACTGTCCAGCCTCTTCAAAAACAGCCAGAGGTGTTGGTTTCATTTCTGAGTAAATGAAACCACACAAACTAAAATACTCCCTAAAGAATCAGTCTGTATTGTGTTATACAATAAATGTATTGTAAGAACTCACAATAATATGATGATGCTTGCGCGCACGCGTGCGATTGCATGCATGATTGTGCATGTGTGCTTGCGTGCGTGGCTGCAGGTGCGCATAGAAACCAGTTATGGGTGCACTGGTCCAACCTTTTCATAACTGAGTAGAACCACAATGGAAAGTCCTGCATGAGACTTTCCATTGTTATCCTTTAAGCTTCAGTGTCTGTCTGACTGACAGTGACTGTACCATGTGTCACTTATTTTGGGTTTTATCACTTTCATTTTAGTTGTATCAGTTAAGTAGCATAAACATATCGTAAATGATACGAATCCTCATATATATTCTGTATGGTCTAGCAGTTAACCAGAGTTAACCTACTTCTTTGGTTACATTACCTCAGAGATCACATGACATAGGAGGAGTGTTTAACTTGGCTTGGTGGAGCTTCTTACTTCGACATAACATAGCTGATGTTGCTATCAAACTGGCCTTGACTTTGTGATTTGTCACTGAGTTCCCCTGTGGTCTCACCCACACACTGGGAGCTGTCCTGTGATGTCTTGCAGAGGTTGTGTCTACTTCAATGTAGGCGGGCCAGGCCTACCCTGTAAAAAACATATAGCCTAATATAGAATATATCATAACATAAAAAAGAAATAAAGTAAAAGGACATAGCTATATTATTTGAATTATGATTAAAATTGTGTGAATAACTTTCTGTTTACTTGGTTAATAGCACATTTCTGTAGAAGCAGAATCAAGAATAGTCCTATTTTAGTGTGACTGCACTGATCCATTCTTTAACATATTTTGTAAAAGTTGGGGGTCCTTGCTCTTGGCATGAAAATGTTTGAGAACTACTTCTCTAAAACAATATTAGACAATAAAGAACCTACCCCTTCTTCACTGTGATTTATTGAAATGAAATATATTGAAATATGAGTCCCCAGTTTTCCTCTTCTGCTGAAATGATCAAATATATCTTGATGAACATATAATAAAGACAAAGGGCAGTGAATCTCTTCCCCTTCTCTCTCTATTTGTCTCTGTGCCCCCTCTGCCGGCCCGCTACGCTATTAGTTAGGGGTGGGCAACTTTGATGAGAGGACCACTATATATTTCCACACGCACTGTGTCTGTCTATGGTGTAATCAAGCACTCTTATGATGATGATGAACATGGTACAGTACAGTAGGCTATACACTTTTTAAAGATTCTATTTCATGATTTCTATAGTTTTCATTGTTACAGACCTGTAAAGGTACATTTGGTTTCATAAGTACACTCTGAGTTACAGACTTGTAAGGGTCAATTTGGTTCCATTTGTACACTCTCAGAGTTACAGACATGTTAGGGTCCATCCATAAGTAGTGAAAATAGCCCATCTGCAGAGCTTGTAGGTCTTCTGTTTGGGTAAATGATTTAATAAAAATAGAGTATTTGGGCTTGGTGGTGGAATTTTACACTCTCATACTCAACACATTTAAAAAATAAATTGAAAAGCAAAAATAGCCAGATGGGGAACATTAGACAAGACATTTTAAGGCTACAGATAGAGGTTTACCTACACACAGAGATGATTTGTGGTCTGCCAGTGTAAATGGAACCAAATGAACCCTAAGGGTCCCTGTAATCTGCTTTGAGAACCACTGGCTATCTTTACATGTGCAGGTCAGATATGAATACACACATAAATAGGGAATCATTAATAAAATAAGCAGCCTTTTTGTCTGCTGACAAAAAAACAAAAACAAAACAACAACAAAGGGATGGCTCCTAGTGCTTGACGCAAACATTGCTAACATTAGCCCATTAGCCACACACACACACACACACACACACACACACACACTCTCTCTCTCTCTCACAAAATATATATATATATACAAAACGTAGATCTGTTTACCAATCTATCAAACAAACATTAGTATGTTATGACTGAATGGGTATGATTTCAAGCACTGCACCACGACGCAATAATACCGCAAATGAAAATAAGAGAATGTTTACGACGAGGCTACCATGCTATGTAGCTAACAAGCTACAAATAGGCAAACAAAGGAAGGTCTCACACACAGACATTTAGACTTTACTACACAGACCACACTTCCCCACATATACACTCACCGTTTCAAATGAATTACATTTCCAGGAGTAGAAGAATTAAGTATAAAATTCAACATGTATCTCTCCAATGCATGGTCCTGTGGTCCCATACTCGCGTTTTCTCTTTGACCGAGAAGAAAAGATACGACACGGAAAGGCACCGATAGCACGGTGACCACTTCCGGTCTGTGGATTCCGTGATGAATAAAAAAGTTGTAAACATTAAAACCCTACAAAATACAATTTGACAATGCAAGCCTAATGAATAAATAAAATAGCAACAGCACAATAATGAAAAAATAAATAAATAAGGAAAAACATAAATAAATAAAAATAAAATAACTTTATTTAGAAGACAGTTTTCATTGGAATTGAATCAGTATTATTACCGAAGTCATCTTGTTTTGTTTGAAACAGTAAATAACACCAATATAATAATATTGGCATAATAATGGCAAAAAATAAAGAAATTACAAAAGTGCTGTACAATGAGAGAGATAGAGAGAGAGAATATCCTATGGCTTTAAGGGTGGCGTTGCGTGAGGACGTGAGGTCGTCGTTACACTATTGCTATACGCCACTCAAAATCGTCACGCTAAGGAATTCTAGATAGCGGGATTGATCGGCGTGAGGAGAGCTGAGCGTCGGCGTTTCCCGCACGGCGTGGACCCGCTCTTAAAATACCAGCGTCATGTCATCAGCGGCGGAGCCTTGTTAGCTGGGTAGCTGTAGCCCCACCATGTCCATTTGTTAGAAATGATTTAGCGCCCCCTTCTGGGCAGAGTAAATTTTTACTCTGGACAGTTTTCTTTACCGTCTCCTTCACAGCCTGCACAGTGGCCTTGTGGTTAGACAGCGTCCGCCCTGGGACTGAGAGGTCGGGGTTCAATCCCCAGCCGGGTCATATAGTTTACCAAAGACTGTAAAAACACGACTATTTCATGCCTCCCTCTCTGCGTGGCACTTGGGGGTTAGATCAACAAAAGATTATTCCCGATAAATCAGAATAAACATTATCCTTCATGCGTTCACAGATTTGAATACACATCTTAACTATTAATCTACCATATATCTGACTGTCTGCAGTGTGAAGTGAGCGCCCATATGCAAGCTTGAAGATTGGTCAAGCCTCACGTTTTTTTCTCTTTTATTGTGTTAATGTTTCGATTATTTGTAGTATCAATAGTATAATATTGTTAGTATTAGAATCATTTGTTTTGTTTTGTTTTGTTTTGTTCTGTTTGTGAAAATGCGTATCTTTGTTTCACACTGGGTGTGTAAAAAAAACAATTGCAAAGATGTAAAAAGTCAACATGAAATGTTAAATATGTACATTTTGCAATCAAAGATATTTTAAAAATCTCACATGACATTTTGGCTATCCAGCAAAAAATAAGGCAACCATACAGGTATATGTCCAAACGGGTAAGGACTAGTTTAAAATTGCATACCTGACTGATTCTAAAACTATTCAATTTAGCGCAATAAAAAGTAACCAACATGATAAATGGTTCCCGCTATTTACCTTCTGTCTGATGGCAGAGCACAAGCATGTAATGCGGTTGGTTAATTTACTTCATTATGAGTTATGGTTACAAGCTTAACATATACTGTAGGGCTATAGTAATGGTTACATGCTTAACATATACAGTAGGCCTCTAGTGATGATAGAGCAACATGATCAGTATCAGTGTACTACCAATGCAATCTTCTTTGATACATCTCTGTTATAACGATGATATGAATACATTTTACTGTATTTGTCATGATAAAACAAGAACATCTGGTAGGCTTGGCACAAATACTCATGCCAGGCAGTTTGTTGATAGTGTATGTGTGTGTTCATTCAGATTAGATATAAGGTGTGGCTTGGGAGTTGCACAAATGTTTTGTCGCAACACAATTATTGTTCATGACCACCAAAAGGGCCCTGTAGGCCCAGAGGACAGTACTCTTTTTACACAATCAGATAAAGTGTGTTGTTCAAAGGCTCTTGTCGAAAATACAATATGAAATTCAATATATTTCACACTCAGGAAAAAAGGCTAATCTCTCTTTTAAATGTGTATACTGTATTTTAAACTCCCAGTCCACTTGACACTGAACGCTATAAAAAACATAGGATAGAAGGTTAAAGTCATAAAAGAATAATAATACTAGTATTTATTATTTTTGGTTACTTTTTTATTACATTCAATATCATCATTTAATTACAACATATCTTTGGATTAATTTGCCATGGTTATTTTGTTATTTCATATCAACCCACAAAACAATTAGACAATAACATTTAAAAAGCCCAAAGTCCTACAGTATATGAGATACATTGTAGGCCTACTGTATGAATGCAAGATAGACAGATTATTAACACATTATACAACATCATTTTCAATAAACATGATTTGAGAGACAAACACGTCAGGTCTACTTGGGGTCACACAACTCAGCAGTGCTTTCAGCAGCAGTCCAAAACCCGGTATAGAGGGTCTTGGTGAATGCGTTACGGATCCTGTACGAGCAGATTTGAGTCATCATGGTGGCAGTGATGCTGAAGAAGATCACAGACACATCACCTGGACTGGGATCCAGGTACACTCCTACTCTGGAGGACACAGGACCTGGGTATTCTTTTACTACTTCACCTTTGTATTTTATGTTATAACCTCCTGCCTGACACTGTAAAGAAAAAGATTCAGCATTCATTCCAAATCCACTTTCCTTATAGGTCCCTGTTCTGCTGCAATCTTCCTCTGCGACTCCTATATCAACCTTGTTTCCATTCCACTCTACCTCCCAGTAACTGCGTCCAGTCAGACCCTCTACACTCAGAACCTGATAACAGTCAGTGAATCTCTTTGGGCGTTGGTTGTTCATCCTTGTTACTTTTCTGTTTCCTTTAGACAGAGACAGACGTTCATGAGCTGTGTTTGGATCCAGTGTGATTGGACATGAATATTTTAAGAAATCAGCCAATGTCTTGGGTGCTGGTTCTGGTTCTAATTCTGATTTAGATTCAGGTTCTGGTGTTGATAGTAAAACATCCACTGTATTCTCTGTCTCTGAGACGTTTGTCCCTTCCTCTTTAAGAATGTCCTCTAGATTGTCCCGCATCTTTGACACAGACACAGTCACATCTTCAAAGTGACAGACACTGCTGCTGACTGGGTGTGTAGATTCACTGATCTTTGAGAGGGAAGTGTAACTGTGTAGAAACTGGATGTGATCCTCTGTGTGTGAGATCTGCTCCAGCTCAGCCTGTCTGCTCCTCAGTTCAGAAACCTCCTGCTCCACACTCTGCCTCTGTTCTTCAACACGACTCACTTCATGTTTCTGCTGGTCTCTGATCTGCTCTCTGACCTCAGATCGTTTTCTCTCAATGGAGGAGATGAGCTCAATAAAGATGGTGTCACTGTCCTCCACTGCTCTATCAGCACAGTGATTGATGGACTCCACCTGTTGGTGAAGCACCTTCACGTCTTTCTCTCTCTCATGGATTCTTTGCTGGATGTTCTGCTGATTCGTTTCAACATCTTTCTGTCTCTCAGTTCTTTCTACTGCAGCTGAGATCGTATCGTGACCTTTGTGTTCTTCCATGCAGCACAGATAACAGATACACTGCTGATCAGTACGACAGAAAACCTTCTTCACCTCGTCGTGAAGAGAGCAGATGTTTTCCTGAAGCTTGTTGGAGGCTTTGACCAGCTTGTGTTTCTTGAAAGCAGGAAATTCATAGTGAGGCTGGAGGTGAGTGTCACAGTAAGACACCATACACTGAAGACAGGTCTTCACAGCTTTCAGTTTTTCCCCTGTGCAGACATCACAGACCACATCTCCAGGTCCAGCATAGCCATGATCAGGAGGAATAGCTTGGAGTCCTGTCTTCTTCATGCTCTCCACCACCTCAGCCAACATGTTGTTTTTCTTCAGAACAGGTCTTGGGTTAAAGGTTTCCCTGCACTGTGGACAGCTGTAGAGTCCCTTCTGCTCATCCTGATCCCAGAAGCCTTTAATACAGCCCATACAGTAGCTGTGTCCACAGGGAACACTCACTGGATCCTTCAGTAGATCCAGACAGATAGAACAACTGTTCCTGGTCCAGTTGAACTGCTTGCTGTGCCATGACTGCCCGATGACTGACTGACTGACTGACTGACTGACTGAAAAACAGAGTGCAGTGTGGCGTAATTTACCCAGAAATCACATGACATGGGAGTGTGTGTGTGACATCAGAGACACAGATCCCACAGATCATAACCACCCAAGGAGAGTTTGATAACATGGTTAAAAAACAATGTTAACAATGATTAACAAAAAACAAAATCCCTTATCTGCTGGGTGAAGTACAACAATGTGCAAATACAGCAGCAAGATTTGTGAGCTGCTGTGATAGGAGAAGGATATGAAAAGGAACACAACCACCTTAAAGATTATTAATCATGATATCCCTGCACTGCCTGCATGTAACCTTGATACATGAAAACTGTATTGTGAACAGACTGAACACTTCTGCTTTGGCAATGTAAACGTGTTTTCTCATGCCAATAAAACCCTTCGAATTGACTGAAAATTGTGTGTGCGTTCGTGCCTGCCTGCTTCTCTGCCTGCGTGTGTGTGTGTGTGTGTGTGTGTGTGTGTGTGTGTGTGTGTGTGTGTGTGTGTGTGTGTGTGTGTGTGTGTGTGTGTGTAGGTTATAGGAGGAGTGTATTTAAAGTGAAAGTGTCTGTTCACTATATTTATTGAGTCTATTCACTATATTCATTGGTAGGAAATATACTGTATTCACCTTGTTGGAGTCAGTGGTGTTGAATGGATCAAATACACTTCACTTAAAACCCCAATCAATGTCAAACGTGTAGTTGTTGTTTTAATTGCTATTATTTTAACTGTGATAACAATATTGAAATATCAGATTAACTTAAAATCCTTAGTTCATCATAAACCCTCTTTTACTCACTGTACACTCTACAGCAGGGGTTCTCAACCTTTATATGCTGTGACCCCTCAAAATAATTATTTGAACTGACCCCGTGAGCACTTCGAAATCGTAGGAGTTGAGGCATTATATTTTGTTGACTTAGTTCCACAGATAAATATTGTATAATATTGTAAAATAGCAAGATCTACAATCTCACAAAATGTTTTATTATACTAACTGACAATTTGGCCAATGCATAGTTATACATAGAATAGTTTGTTGATTACTTTTGATGCAGTATTGGTCTTAATCTTTTCTTCCTCTCTCTCTTTTTTAGGTATTAAAAAGGTCTTAAAAGTCACTTCAACTGGGTGGGAACCCCACAAAAAAACTAATGGGGGTCTCGACCTACAGGTTGAGAACCACTGACTGATCTACCGTGTCCCAGTCCACTTTACACACACATCGATAAATAATGTATAAACAGCAGGTTAAAGTGCGCTGAATTTCCACCATTGATCTGATATGAAAATGTTTACTCAGCAGCCGCAAGAGCATCACATAATATTTGAATAATGGCCTAAAGTGAGAATGTCTTTCTATCCACTGTACATTTTTTCTAAAACACACAGAGGTGTCGGTTTCGTTTCTGGTTAAATGAAACCACACAAACTAAAACAAGTCTACGCCTTCTAAGGATCAGTGTGTTTGGTGTCAATGGTTATTAAGTCTCGGTGTATCAAGTCATATTCCTGAAGTAGGCCTAAATTAGAGGCAGGGTGGAAAGGTGGGAGGAAACCCTGGATGATTCAGGGAGCCCAAACTTAGACTGGAGCCGTTACCAGGCTAAAATACTACCATCTTTTCCCTATTTGTGTCTAAAATGTTGGTTATTTATGCACTGTACAGTACATGTACTGTAGCATGTTGCCACTTTCACCAGTAAAAACAACTTTCAAAGAACATCATGCACATAACCCAGAGGGACGGGAGCATAATTGGCTGCTTCGTTGTTAACTGCTAGACCATATGGAATATGAGGATTAGTGTAATTTTAGGATATGTTTATGCTACTTCATAACTTCATAACTAAAATGTAAACGATGCAAGCGATAAAACCTAAAAGAAGGGATAAAAGAAAATGTTCATTCATTGAATACTTTTTTTAGTCAAAAATGTAAACAGACACTGAAGCTGAAAAGGATAACAGTCCTGGGGACTTTCCATTGTGGGTCTACTCGGTTATGAAAAGGTTGGACCAGTGCACCCATAACTGGTGTTGTGTGGTCAAAGGTTTCTAGCCACACCTGCTGCCACGCACGCAAGCACGCGTGCAACCACGTGCGCAAGCGTCATCATATTATTCTGTGTCGGTCTGTGTGTCCTTACAATAAGGTTACAGTAGCCTATGTAGGTTAATATACAGATTAGTGTAATAAACTACAATAATACATTTGTAAGTTAAACAAAAAGATCCAAACACCACACATCAAACATTTGATTTTAATTGCTAAAATATCATTTAAATGTTTGCATTTTAAACAGTGATAATCATTCCTTACATAAATAAAGATCATCTGTACATTGTAAGGTTTGGTGGTCGTGTTACATACATGTTCTGGATGGGATCGCTCACTATAGTATGTTTACATGCAAAACATACTGCAAAGTTCTCTGTTCTCTGGACTGATACAGAGACGTCCAAGCTCTGGTAGAGCAACACAAGCTTCAACAAATGGTGACTGTATTGTTCCCACCTGCAGTAACTCATTTGGACGTTCTGCCTTCTCAGTTAAGGGGGTAGACCTTTGGAACTCCTGGCCTACCGTTTTAAAACTAGACACGGATGGTAATGTCTTTTACAGAGGACTCAAGTTATGGTTGAAATCAAATCAACTGTGTTCACATGAATATAGTTTCTGTTATTTACCTGCTGTGTGAATTGATTGATTATGGCTATTTATGATGTTGTATGTCCCACAAGCTGATGGGTCAGATTGTGGTTCGTTGTTGTTAGTTCTTATTAGTAAACACATATTATAATTGTTTGTACCTGACAGGGTTTTAGAATAGTATTATTGTTTTTTGTACTTGATGGGTTTTAGATTAGTATTAATGTTTATTGTACTTGATTGGGTGTAAAATAGAAAAGCCTCCTGTGGACAGGTGATGAGAATTAGCATTTGTGTTATAATCACTTACATCAATGCATCTGGTTCGTCCAATGTGATTGTGATGTCCATGTCAAATAAATAAAAACATAACATAACATAACATAACATAACATAACATAACATAACATAACATAACATAAGTACAGGAAGATGAATTCAGGTTATAGAGCTATAGCTATAGAGTAGTATAACTGCTTAATTAATGGACCAATACATTGATTCATGATTGACAGATTAATGATTATGGTTATTGTAATATTCAGGACATTATTGAAAATCCATAATAGAAAAATCCATAATAATTTTTCCATAATTTTTCCCTCTTATCTATCTTTCTTACGTCTCTGTAACTTTGTAAATAACTGTATACTGCTGTGCTACTACTGGACAACTAAATTTCCCCCTTGGGATAATAAAGGTATCTATCTTATCTATCTATCTATAATGCTATTGTAATTCTGAGGATAATACTATCCTAGTGTCAGTGGTACAGGATTGGGCAAGATATAATTTAATAATATTCATACAACAGACCGATATCGCTGCCCTGCAAGCTAAAGAACAGCAAATACCTGAAAACAGGGACGTAGCTCTCTGGCTTTACTATAATATAGTTATGATATTGCACAGTATGTATAATTAGTTTTGTCATTATGAAGACTGACTAGGCCTACACTTCTCTACCAAGCCACAGAGAAGAAACTACCTGAGAGAAGTGTGTTTAAAGTGTGTGCTCCTTCACTGGCAAAGGTGTTGGTACAGCAGTAGATAGACTGTATATCCTTTATTAACTTTTATGGATGTACTGTAACTTTGCTGATATGAGATCGTAAAACCCTTGTCATGGCCTGTGGACTTAAAACACACAGAAAGTGGTTCCTTCTCTTTACCTCTTGGAGGGCAGAGCACAATGTTATGTAATGCATGGTTCCTTATGAGTTACGGTTACATGTTTAACATGGTGAAATGTTCTCCCCTGATGTGGATGCTGCTACTCTGCAGAACTATCTGACTGACAAGTTGGACAATGCTTCGGTGACATGTAGAAAGATCGAAACGACCAGCAGTCGATTTAGTTCCTTTCATGTCACGGGGGACTGCAAAGAAGTGGCTGACATGTTCAGTCCACAGATATGGCCAGAGGGTGTTTTTGTGCGGCGTTACTACGAGCCCCGTGCTCACAGAGCCTCTCCTAGCAATGTACTAGTGGGGAGTGAGGAGCTGACAGCTGATACACGCAGAGAATAATGCCGATCTATAATGCTGGTGACAACTGTCGAGGACTGCGCCTAGGTAACAGCATGGGGGACAGAGCCCGACGTAGCAAGGTGGATAACCTGTTAAAAACATGTGATGTCTTATGTCTGCAGGAGACATTCCTCTCCAGACAGGATCTGGGGGGGTTAAACTCTGTGCACGAAAACTTTCACGGCACGGGAGAGTCTACAACTGATCTCTCTCATGGCATTGTGAGAGGGAGAATTCCGGGGGGCGTGGCCATCCTGTGGCACAAAAAGCTTGACTCTGTAATCAGTATTATCCGTCTTGAAGTAGACTGGTGTATTGGGGTACAGTTACAAATGAATAACAGGGAGTTTATTATTCTGAACATTGATGTGATGACATTGTTTGATGATATGATGTGATGACATTGTAAATGCTTTTTGTGCCAAAACGTTTGCTAAATATCTGATCTAAGCTGATTTAAGTAAATCTATATTTTTATATTATATCTAAGTACCAAAAGCCAATGTTTTACAGTATTGTCCCACAGTCAGGTTACTAGAGTTCATTTTAAAGTTCATCCACTCACGCACAGACCTGTCTCACACGCACGCCAGCATGCACCTAGAGCATGGTCAGCTCATGCTCACCTCATGTCACCAATGATATAGTAGTGCATGCTCTGTGAATGTTGTTTTGCATGAGTTAGCTTGTGCGCACCGATACTCCTCAGCCGCCTTGAAAAAGCTACATTTCTCTGTTATCTTCTGTGAATGATGTTTTGCACCTGTTTTGTACAAGTCAGCCTGTACGTGCAGATACTCGCACCCACGCACTTGCGGGGTCTCAGCCGCCTTGGAAAAGCTACATTTCTCTGTTATCTGTAAAGAGAAACCTAACGATTCCTGGCACAGCCCAGGGGCGGGGGAAGGAGGAGTGAAGATCACGTGGTGATGGGGCGGAGGCAGACAGCCTTGCCCCTCTGAGTGTGTGGCCCAATCATGCCTGCTCAGCTGAAGAAACAGCCAATAGAGTCCAGCCCGGGACTCCTCCCACGAACCAATCAGAAAGTCTCACCTCCCCTGCTGAAGACCTGCGAAATACTATAAAGACTCTTGTTACTTTCATTTTGCGTCCGTCTCTACGAGAACACTACAGCTTGCTGTTGTGTACTTTACTGAACGAACCTCTTGGTACCGGTACTTGGATTATTTTCTCTTTTGTCTCCTTACATAGATTTTACTTAGAACTTAGAATAGCCCATTTGTGCAAACGGTATTGATATAATAAAGTTAACTGCTATTATTTTAAATAAAAGTCTCCTGTTTTTAGTATTGATTTTACTGGCACATTCATACTCATTTCTGTTCTACGCATAACCTCACCTTCTGAAGTTTTAGTGCAACTTAGGCGGAGTAGAGAGGCTCGGGCCTCGAGCCTTGTTCTTCTCGTTTGGAGAGAGGTTCTTCCAAAATCCTGGTGACCCCGACGTGATGAGTTTTGTGCCTTTTTAACAATTTTCGAGATTCAACATTTTCGGAAAAAACGCGTTGTTGCTTTCCCTGAGTGTTCCAGTTCCAACCAGTACAACAGGTGGCCACCTACAACATCTAACAAGGTAAGCACAAACCTCTTACACTGAAATTGTGCACATTGGCATAGGTTCTAAATTTAGTTGTGCTGTTGTATGAACTGTCAAACATTCTAGTTCGATAGGAATATTACAGTAAAATCTGTGGGACAAACACTGTAAGGAGCGCAGTATAAAGTAGTTGCCTACTGTAAGGAACGCAGTATAAAGTAGTTGCCTACTGTAAGGAACGCAGTATAAAGTAGTTGCCTACTGTAAGGAACGCAGTATAAAGTAGTTGCCTACTGTAAGGAGCGCAGTATAAAGAAGTTGCCTACTGTAAGGAGCGCAGTATAAAGAAGTTGCCTACTGTAAGGAGCGCAGTATAAAGAAGTTGCCTATGTGTAAAAGTGTGAGGGGAGTGCATTTCCCAATAACACAACGGTGTATCCGCCGTATTGTAAATAATAACAGTGTCTCTGGAGTACAAGGGGGGCTGTTACGGTGTCTCCGCCGTGTTGTGAATGTTTAAACAGTGTCTCTGGAGGACAAGAGGGACTGTGAGAAATTGTGAGAGCGAATGGAATAAAGTGAATGATTGATGATTTGAATGAACTCAATGTATAACGGACTGTTTTAAAAATAGTTAAACAATTTTGTAAGCTCTCTAAATAATTTTAGTAGATAGAATACATCCCAGCGTTCCTTCTGAGCATAACATTTTTGAATTAAAATCATTTTTACACATTTTAGAATAAAAACCAATTTTGACGGACTCGAAGAGTACAAAAATTAGAAAGACTCAAGGAGCTCCTGAGCATTAGACGGGTTAGATGAAAATCCTAAAATAGGTTTAAATCATTAGAATAAACCTAATAAAAGTAAATAAAATACATCTTGAGATAAAATAACTAGGCTAAACACCTTTTAAAGCAAATAGAACAATTTTTAAGTGAATAAATAACTGGATGAGATGTATTAAAACTATAAAAAAGGTAGCACCAGGACTAAACCCTAGAAGTAAAACAACGGAGAAATCCGTGCAGATCAAATAGCATTACTCAAATAAAAGTTGAACATATTATTGTGATATTCATTGCATTTTGGAGTATTGCTGTCATTTTGGTACACTCTCTGTGTATTTAGTTTAAGTCAAGGTAAGTGACACAAACACACACCACTGATATATAGAGATCCTTTAGAGTCAGATATGAGCACAGAACCACCCCAGAAGTTCGAGGCCGCTTGGGCCTTCTTGGTGGAGAAGACAGCATCCCGCCTCTTTCCCCAGAATGCCTTCTCTAGGCAGTCCTTGTTAGCGGACGCCGCACACTACTTAGTGGAGTGGCAAAAGGACAAATCACTCCCACAAAATAATGAGCCAATAGTAGTAGACCCCAAAGGCATTCTCCAGCCAGAATATGTCACCAGAATCCATGCATTAATCCACAAGCTGGAAAAGAAGTTCGAAGAAGCCACTCAAAAATCTACCACCCTATGGGGGGCAGATGCAAAAGCCAGAAAAATAGCTGGTTATCAAAGTAGGCTAGAGATTCTCAAAGAAATCATCAGAGTCCGATCCAGGCACCTCCAACTGGACACGTCTGGTAGGGCTCATTTCAAAAGCAGATATTCTGACGCAAAACAAATGGTGATTTCACCACAACCTGACTCTGACTTGTATCCAGACCCTGGCGAGTATGAGTCCACTTTAGAACCACCCAGGGCCCTAGCTAGTGCCCCTCCAGCACAACAAACACAAACACAGCCTCCACCATACACACCTGCCACTGGAGGCTCGTCCACAGCCCCGTCCACAAAACCCAAAGAAAGACCACCCATGCAAATGCCACTAGTAGGAGGCAGTGGGGATGAAGGAGAAGTCCTCAAAGTCACTGGCTTCCTCCAATTGCAGCCCTGCACTAACTCCACTGAAATCATGGTAGCCGATCTCATTGCTAAGGATGAGATAGAAAGAGAAATGGAAAAAATAGAACAACTCCAACGTGCACTCCCAGGCGACCCATCCCATTCCACCCCACTTGCTGGGGGATCCCCTGCTCATAATACTGAGACTGGAGAGTATAGGAGACAAGGTAGAAGTAAGAAAAGGGAAAAGCATGCGAGAAGAAGGAGAACTGTAAGTATGGATAGTAGTACATCCTCCAGTGAGGATGAGAGCAGAGACAGGAGAAGTAAGCAAAAGAGAAGCTTCGAGACGAGGCCAAGGATGAGTGAAAATGCTCACTCATCTGAGGGCTCAGAGCGGGATCGGATAGATGAGGCTAGAGCAAGGGCCAGAGACAGGTACCCAGCAGGGGACAGTACACTCATGACAAACAGTGAGATACAGGAAGAGATGAGGAAGTTAGAGTTGGAAAGGGAAAAGTTGTCAGAATGGCGGGAGCAAGCAGAGAGGGCTGAGGAAAGGAGAAGAGAAGGTTATGGTTTTCCTCCATCTCAGCCAAATGAACAGGGGCCACCTCCGACCGGTCCAAATGGCCCACCACCCTATCCGGGTCACCCTTCCCCAGGAATAGAAGGTCTTTCACAGGGCATACAGACCTTCACAATCTCCACCTCTATGTCCGCCCCACTAGGCCAGCAGCAAGCTGAAGCCACGGGATATACGCCCACCTCCCCACTAGGCACAGGGTATACATCCACCTTCCCGCCGAGAACAAATCCCGCCACCGCTCCATGGGGAGCTGGTGTGTCTGCAGCTAACATCCTTAATTACTGTCCCCACTGTGGCATACCAGAACCAGATAGGCGCCACACGGCTGAATGTAAAGAGAAAACCTTTACTCAAGCCCCTGTTTTCCAGGCCCCACTTCTGTACAAACCTCAGCCTAATGGCGGTGCACCCCTGCCCATGTACAACCCACTCTCAACAGGAGAGATGGAGGGCGTTCTTGCCAAGCTCCCAAAGCCATCTGATGTTGGCTGGAGAAAGTTCTATGACGAACTCAGACCCCACTTTTCAGGACGCACCATAGCCATTGGTGACATCAGAGCTCTAGTAGCTATGGCCACCTCAGAGTACGAGCTCAACCAAATAGAAACAGCCATTAACTCAGTCGGCCAACCTCACAACGAGGAATGGCGTTTAATCTCCCGTGCTTTTAATACTGAGGCTGCACGCAAATGGCCCCTAAAAATCCCAGAAGGTAAACTCATCTCCTACTCCCCAGACCAAACAGGTGTCCAGTTTCTCACACAGGCATGCAAAGCATGGACTGACATCACAGCCACCCATCCCAGCCGAGATGCAGCCTTACAGGTTCTGTTCAGGGGACAAGTAGTCGAAGCACTACCAGCCCCGGTAAAAGAGTCACTCAAAATGGTTGTCAACCCCATGAACATGCCATTCGATGCTTGGTCCGACACCATAGCACATTACATAAATGCACACAAAAGCACCACTGATGTTTCCAAACAACAACAACAGCAAATGACCAATGACCTGCTCAAAACACAGCTTAAAATAGCTGAAGCCAACCTCAAAGAGCTAACCAAAGCAACAAAAGACAAGGCTACTGCAGCCAAAAACATGACTCAGACCGAGGCTAAACCAGTCACTCCCACTCCCATACTGCCCCTCATGCAGTATCAAATGTCCTGCCTCCCAGATGTAGACAGTCCCAATCCAAATGTCCTGACATACGCACCAGTCCCAATCAATGGCATGTACACCCCAGCCGCTTCCTACCCTAACACCCCATACAGAGGACAGCAACAATGGGGAGGGTATAGGGGTAACAGGGGAGGGTACAATAGAGGGGGAGGATATAACAGGGGAGGAGGAACAGGATATGGGCCAGGAGTTAATGGGTTCCAGTGCTTCAACTGTGGGGCACCTGATCACTGGGCCAGAGATTGTCCACACCCACAAAACCAACAGCAGCAGCAACAGGGATATGGGCAGAACCAAGGGGGAGGATACAGGGGTAACAGGGGAGGGGGATACAGAGGGGGAAGAGGTAACTTTGCACCAAGGGGACAGGCCCAGCAGCAGTTCCACCCACCCCCTAACGGCAACCACGACCGTGCCCCATCCCAGTACCCATATCCAGTCCCCAACACAGCCCCACAAGATCATCCAGCAGTTCAAGCTGTGATATCAGATTATCACACCCAAAATCAGGACTACAACCAGGAAGGCTACTAGGGCTGCCCAAGAGAAACCTTAGCTGCAGCAGAGGAACCAATGATCCCACTCATAATCAATGACAAAACATACATGTTCATGTGTGACACGGGAGCACGTTATTCTACACTTAACGAAGGCAAACCTCTCCTCTCAAGCAGCAGAATTAGTGTAATAGGATTCTCTGGGAAATTAGAAAGCCAACCATTTACTCAGCCACTACGCACTCAAATGGGTAGACAAGTGTTTAACCACAAATTCCTGTTCGCTCCAAAATGTCCAGTCAATCTGTTAGGAAGAGACATTCTCATCAAAATAAATCCTACCATACACTGCACGCAGTCAGGCATGTTAATGACCCTACCAGGCTCAGGTCTGATGTACAATATGTCAGGTTTTGATGACAAAGAAATCACTAGAGTAATGGCTCAAATAGGACAAGTACCCACTCTGTTTCACCATCTAGAACCCATTAAGGGGCAAGCTGACATCTTTTGGGGCCTGCTTCAGCCCAACCTTCACCCACTCAACTCACTCATGCAGTTTCTCAGTGAATGGAAGACCACTATCCTTGACCTCAGACCTTATCATGACTTGAAAGACCCACCTCATGTCACTTTAAATTATACCAGGACCCAGACTGAAACTGACACTGCTTATCAGGAAGCATGGTCAGAGCACACTGAAGATAAGACTACGACCATTCAGGCCCTTTATGTATATGCAGGGGAAGAGGGAGTGGCAGTTTCTGTCCAGCTCTCAGATGACACCTCCAACCTGTATATGCTAGGGAGAACAGCTGTGCCTCACATCTCATTATTTCTGACCGCAGGACAAGAAGCAAGAGCTCTCGGGCCCATGTGTAAAAGGTTGGCAGCACTGCCTGAAAATGAATGGGAAAGGACCGAGCATTCCCAATATGTTGTGCATCCTCAATCTAGTGCTGTGAGGATAGGCCCAATTAACACCTCAGAAACAGTTAGATGGGAACATACTGTTATGACTAGGTTCCACGGTCGGGAACAAACTGACCATGAAGCAGCACCTCAGTTGCTGGACTCTTTGCCACCCACCCTGTGGCCTGACGACGACCAGGATGTGGGCCATTGCCATAACATCCCACCCCAGACTGTCTCCTTCACTAAAGATGCACCAGTCGTGAATAAAAGGCAGTACCCTATTAAAACAGAAGCTTATCCAGATATAGATGCCACCATTAGGAGCCACCAGTCTAAAGGTGTCATAGAGCCCTCCACCTCACCTTGGAACACAGCCATTATGGCTGTCAGGAAACCAGGTTCCTCGAACTATCGTATGGTTCAAGACTTTAGGGAAGTTAATAATCACTTGTCCACAGCAGACATAACAGTCCCAGACCCATCTGTCTTGCTCAACTGCCTTACACCAGCACACTGCTATTTCAGCTGCGTGGACTTGAAAAACGCTTTCTTTAGCATAGCTTTAGCTGAGGCATCTAGGGAATACTTTGCGTTCACTTTTCCACCAGGAAGTGATCAGAAATGGCAGTACACAGTTTTGCCCCAAGGGATGAAACTTAGTCCAGGGTTGTTTAACAAAGCACTGAAAAGTCAGCTCAACCGTCTCATTCCTCCCAAGGGTACTGTCATCCTCCATTACGTAGACGACATCCTGGTGGCGTCAGAGAACGCCCAGGACTGTCTCCAGGCCACTAAGGACCTCCTCCTCCTGCTTGCAGAGGAAGGATACAAAGTGTCCAGGAAAAAACTCCAGATAGCAAGGGCTCAGGTTAACTTCCTAGGTAGGATCCTTAAAGAAGGCTCCCTCAACATCAGCCACTCCCACCAGTCTTCCATTCTAGAGCACAGGCTGCCCATGACCATAGCAGACCTCATGTCTTTCATTGGTCTGACCAGTTATAGCAGGTCCTTTATCCCCAACTATGAGACTAACATCTCTGCGCTGCGAGCAATTGTCAAGCAATATGGCTCCTTAAACGGTCACCTTAAGTTCGACTGGACCCGAGAGGCTAGAGCCCAATTTCACCAGATGAAAGTGTTCTGTAGGCAGGCAACCACCAGGGCTGTGCCGGACTACACCCAAGAGGCCAACAAACCTTTTATCTTAGATGTTTCTGAGAAAGACGGCATTTTTAATGCAGTCCTATATCAGAAACATAAGGGGGATGGAGGGGAACGTAGTGTCATAGCATACTATTCGAAAACTTTGCCACCTTATGAGAAAGCCCAACTCCCATGTGCCCGTTATGTTTTAGGCTTAAAACTAGCGGTGGAGAGTCTGTCACACATCATTATGTTCCATCCACTTGTTGTCAACACCAACCATAGCATCAGAGCCTTCCTTAGGAGCCAAACTTTTGCAGTCACCCTAGATCGAAGAGATAAAGTTACTGAATGCCTGACTGCACCACACATCTCGTACATCAGCGAGACTCCAAATATTGCCCACAAACTGCACGCACTTCCAACCACCCCAGAAGAGGTACACATATGTGAAGAAAGAGCAGCACAAGATGCCAAAGTTAGACAGGATCTATCCACCATGGAGATTGAAGACGAGTTCGATGAGCCACTAGTAAAACACTTCTTTGTAGACGGCTCCTCGTGGAGAGATCCCACTAAGGGGATCAGAGCAGGTTACTCAGTGGTAGAGGGCAGAGTAAAGGGGGTGCCATTAGAGATGTGGGAACTAAAAGAGGCAGAAGAATTAGCCACAGGTACGCGATCAGCTCAGAAGGCAGAAATGATGGCCCTAATAAGAGCATGTGAACTAGCTAAGGATCAATCAGTTAACATCTATACTGACTCGGCCTATGCACACCAGGCTGTCCATTATAACCTAGCCAGCTGGATTAGAAACCAATGGATAAACTCCACAGGCAAATATGTGCTACACAAGGCCCTAATGGAAAGGTTAGCCTTAGCCCTTATGGAACCAAAAAGAATAGCTGTACTAAAAGTTCAAGGCCATAGTCTAGCTAAAACCTTCACTGCAAGAGGCAACGCTCAAGCTGATCAAGCAGCTAAAAAGGCCTGTGGCTATGTAGAACCCACTCTTGAAATGGTAACCAGACAAGTATCTGTCTCTCTAGTCCCACCTGACCCACCCACGTACAAACCAGAGTACAACCTAGCATGGCTTAAAAAGGACCAGGAGCAATGTAGCCCAGAAGAAAAAACTCAATGGTTAGCGAAGGGCTGCAAAAAGGACGACACAGGCGTGTGGCGTTCAAAAGAAGAAGGCATATGCTGCTCTCAGAATCTCATGCAACTCCTAATCATAGAAACTCATGGTCCTTCTCATCTCCATGCCAGAGCAGTCTTAGAACGTATCAAAATCAATTGGTACCATCCTGAACTTAATGCCTTGGTAAATCTCTACTGTAAAGCTTGTCCAATCTGTCTTAAAATGAATAGCCAAGGGGGACTCAGAATGCCCACAGGGGCTCGTCCCCTGCCTTCAGCTCCGTTTGAAACCATAACCATAGATTTCACAGACATGATAGATCAAGTAAATGGTTTTAGGTACCTTTTAGTTGCAGTCTGTGAATTCTCCAAATGGATAGATGCCATTCCCTGTAAGAAAGAAGATGCGAAGTCAGTGGTCAAATGGCTAATCAACCATCACCTCCCACTTCATGGTCCACCACGTTTTATCCGTAGTGACAACGGCAGCCATTTCAGCAACAAACACCTAGCTGAGGTAGAGTCTGCTATGGGACTACAACATAAGTTTGGAAGCGTCTATAGGCCAGAAAGTCAAGGTTCTTGTGAAAATGCCAACAAGCAGATTAAGGCTAAAATAAGCAAAATCATGGAAGACTCAGATCCCAAGAAAAAACTAAACTGGATCCAGGCATTACCAATCGCCCTTTATGCCCTTAGGTGTAATACCAACAGCACTCTAACAATCTCCCCATACCGTATGGTACATGGGTATGAGATGCAGGGCCCAGCTAGTCTTAACCTGAACCATTCTTCCACTCCACCTGCCTACACAGACAGGCAGAGAGCCACCTGGCACCGAGAGCTAACCTCTCTAATAAGTGAAATGCATGCCCATAGGTTGAGTCAGGACAAATCAGGAGATCCTAAAACTTTCAAGCCCAAGTACATCCCCATAGGCCAGATGGTCTATGTCAAAAGGTTCAAGAGAAAGTGGAACATGGTAAGATGGTCAGGTCCATTCAAGGTAACAGACGCAACAGAATTTGCAGTCAAGGTTGAAGGTCAACATGTTTGGTACCACAAAGTGCACGTTAAGGTAATGCCAGAAGGAGATAGCACTAGGAGTGTAGATCAGATTCAGGAAGATCTAACTCAGCTTAACCAAGAAGAGGAACAGGCAGCAAAAAGAAATAAGCAGTGCCCCTTACCAGTAGATATGGAATGGGAGCAAGACCAAGGTTGTTGAGGACAAACGTTAGACTTAGCGTTCCTTGTCCTTCTCTAGAGTACCATATTGCTCTATGTAGCTCTCGAATGATAGTAAGTCCGTTAATTGTTGTAATGTCATGTACTGATGTCTGTTGTTCTATGTCTCCACAGAAATCATCTATTGATAACTACATGAACACCACCTCTGACACCAGAAAGGATAACTGAAAAATCTGGGCGTTTAGATAAGTATCTACACTTACACATAAATTAGAAGTTGACTACGCCCAGATTTAAAAGAAAGATCTGAAAACATATAGTAAGTCAGAGAGTGATATTAGGATATATAGGAACACTATGCCCAGCCGTAGGAAGTATGCCATGCTCTTGACTGTACTTACACTCCTTAAAATATGGGTGTTTGTACACTTGCTAACTCCTGTCCAAAGTGCAAACCGCATATCCGGAGGTTATCAAGCATCAGATTATTATCATCATCACATGTTCTGTACTGAAGGGGTGGATTGTTTCACCCACGTGAGAGGGGATTGGTATACTTACTACGGCGCTGGTTACCATGTAGACGCATGCATAGGGAACTGTCAGAGAAATTGCCAGATTATTGCAAACTCAGCCGGCAGACTCCCAATTCGCCATGACGGAGACTGCAGAGCCCAAAGGGAACAATGGGGATCCTTTGAAGGTGACTCAACTGGGAGAGCTAACGGAAGGTTAACTCTGGCCACAGCTGGTCCTTACGTGATCGTAAAAATAAGAAACCCGCAACTCAGCGACACAGGTCAAATATGGTTAAGTGTGTCTCTGTCAGGACGAGACTCTTATGCCAAACTATTTATTGACGTTTCTCCCAAACCTAACGCCACAGCTAAACTTCCTGAACGCATCATTTATGAAGAAGAAATCAATGATGAGGAGGAGCTCGATGAATGGCTTACTAGAGACCTCAACTCTGAACTGCCAGACATCACCAAACATCGTGTCCACGGATACCTGGAGAGGTGCGAAGGTAATACTGCATGTGTTAAGGCAGCGATTGCCGCCCACCATGCAATGCAGGACGCTGACTGTTGGGTCTGTGTCCATCACCGTCCTGATCTTAGGGTAACCCCCATTTCTCTCACTGACCATGATAGCTCCACTGAAAACTGCACCTCTCCCCGTGACATGCTCCAGCTACTAGCAATGTCCCATTTAATAGACAGGAACATAACCATTACCAACTCCTCCCTAGATGGTACCCTGAAGTGTATTGAACCAGCCCAATCAATGACCCAACGTACTCACGTTCTACCTGTCAAACCCATCAAGGCCCCCGTATGTTTGTGTTCCCACGACACCTCCCCAGGCACTGTAGCGTTAGGTATATCTCTGTGCGAACGCAATATCCATCTTAATGACGGTTATTGCACCTCTGTGGCTCTAGATGGCACCCTGCTAAATGTCTCATGTCCATGGTTTAATGTATCCGTTTCTCACCTCAGCTATGCAGCTGTGTGGACTTGCGGCAGAGCCGCAAGACATTTTCTCCCACCCAAATGGAACGGCTGCTGCCACCCGGGTTATATTTTTACCAGTGTTATAATTTACCCTGTTGTTCCCCCAGAAGATGACAATGCCCACAATAGAGTTAAGAGGAGCCTAACACCCACCACTGCCTGGGCCACTCCAGACCAGACTCAGACTAACTTAGAATACATTAGGGCCAAGTACCCAGGTTACACATTCAAGGACCCATGGACTGACTCAGACTCCCAAATGGCCTATGGCCTAGGTGCCACCACCTTTATCACCTCTGGTGTGACTGAAGAGTTCACCCTGAAAAAGATTAACACTCTAGCTGCCGAGCTGCTAATGTTACATGACTCCCTCTCTGACCTCCAGCTGGCAGGTCAGCTCCTAACCAACGAACAGTCCCAAATCAGGACAGTAGTCCTCAGAAATCGTGCTGCCCTGGACTGGATGACGGCTAAGGAAGGTGGTGTGTGCAAAATGCTAGGTGGAAAATGTTGTTTCTTAATCCCTAATAATCATGCTAACATTTCTTCCCTCATCTCCCATTCTCGTGATGCCATAGCTACCATCCCACAGCCCCAGATTCCAAACACTTGGTTTGACTTTAGCTTACTAGGGGGCTTTAGCAACTGGTTTGTCACCACCATTCTCCCAGTCCTGTTGATCGTAGGGCTCATCATTTTCGTAGCCATACCAATGTTGAAATGCATGATTAACAAAGCTGTCCGCACTGTTTACCCTTCTACTGACTTCCAACTAGCCCAACTGACCGAAGGAGAGGTCCACCAACCTCTCCTGGATCTTGTTACGGACCAGGTCCGTCCACCTCCTGTTTACGAGGAGGCATTTGAGTGAGCTTTTGTTTTTATACATACTGATGGTTTAATCCACCCACGCATAGACCAGCCTCCAGTCTACTTACACATTGAACCCGTTGTTTTCTATAAGAAATTGTTTTTCCCTGCTTGTGTGAATCCCTAGCATCCCCAAAGGACTAGGTGATATAGTTTTAGGTATTTTCTGCACTGATTTCGGTTTTACCCCGAAGGGGGTCTCATATCAATTCATGTTTTCTGATGTCATCTTATGGATGTTGTCTTACAACCAAAAAAAGTGAAGTTGGACAGTCACACAGGAATGACAGGGGTACGTTGATCACAATTGTAACAGAAAAAGTTAGGGAATCTGATCAACAATACCCCACTATAGACTGACAAGTCAGTGGCTAAAAACTGTGGTCTGTCCAACCAAGTGAAAACTCTGGATTCAGGGACCAAGTTGACCTTATGGTCAAAAGATAGAAACGGACAAGTATGAAATAGATGTCATCAGAAACATAGAATCCTGTGCCATTGTTTATGTGTTAGTTGCATCCCAAAGGGGGTGCCATTTATTGTTTCTAAGTTATTAAAAACAAGTGTTGATTCTGTTGACCCCCGCTCACCATATTTTTCAGAAACGTTACCCAGTTTAGGTGGACTTCTTAAAAGAAGTCCAAAGGGGGAGTTTAAACTTTTCTGAAAATGTGCCAAGTATCACATCACTAGTTAGTGATCTGCCCTGGAGGCAGATCAAAGGGGGATTTGATGATATGATGTGATGACATTGTTTGATGATATGATGTGATGACATTGTAAATGCTTTTTGTGCCAAAACGTTTGCTAAATATCTGATCTAAGCTGATTTAAGTAAATCTATATTTTTATATTATATCTAAGTACCAAAAGCCAATGTTTTACAGTATTGTCCCACAGTCAGGTTACTAGAGTTCATTTTAAAGTTCATCCACTCACGCACAGACCTGTCTCACACGCACGCCAGCATGCACCTAGAGCATGGTCAGCTCATGCTCACCTCATGTCACCAATGATATAGTAGTGCATGCTCTGTGAATGTTGTTTTGCATGAGTTAGCTTGTGCGCACCGATACTCCTCAGCCGCCTTGAAAAAGCTACATTTCTCTGTTATCTTCTGTGAATGATGTTTTGCACCTGTTTTGTACAAGTCAGCCTGTACGTGCAGATACTCGCACCCACGCACTTGCGGGGTCTCAGCCGCCTTGGAAAAGCTACATTTCTCTGTTATCTGTAAAGAGAAACCTAACGATTCCTGGCACAGCCCAGGGGCGGGGGAAGGAGGAGTGAAGATCACGTGGTGATGGGGCGGAGGCAGACAGCCTTGCCCCTCTGAGTGTGTGGCCCAATCATGCCTGCTCAGCTGAAGAAACAGCCAATAGAGTCCAGCCCGGGACTCCTCCCACGAACCAATCAGAAAGTCTCACCTCCCCTGCTGAAGACCTGCGAAATACTATAAAGACTCTTGTTACTTTCATTTTGCGTCCGTCTCTACGAGAACACTACAGCTTGCTGTTGTGTACTTTACTGAACGAACCTCTTGGTACCGGTACTTGGATTATTTTCTCTTTTGTCTCCTTACATAGATTTTACTTAGAACTTAGAATAGCCCATTTGTGCAAACGGTATTGATATAATAAAGTTAACTGCTATTATTTTAAATAAAAGTCTCCTGTTTTTAGTATTGATTTTACTGGCACATTCATACTCATTTCTGTTCTACGCATAACCTCACCTTCTGAAGTTTTAGTGCAACTTAGGCGGAGTAGAGAGGCTCGGGCCTCGAGCCTTGTTCTTCTCGTTTGGAGAGAGGTTCTTCCAACATGTATACACCTATGAGTCAAGACAAAATGATGATGAATATGTGAATAGACTTGCTTTTATTAGCTCCTTTATTTCTGATCACCAGTGTGCCTGCATCTATGTTATGGGGGACATGAATTCTGACATTTGCATTTCTGATAACGATTCCCATTTTGCAAAGCATTTGGTTAGGTTTTGTAATGATAATAATCTTGTGTTATCCAGTCAAGAGCTAGCTTCTGCCAGCTGTCAGCTATACATATTATAGTGAAGCCCACAGCACTACTAGCTGGCTGGATCATGTTATTGTCTCCACCAGCCGAAGGCATGGGGGAGAGTATGTTTTCCCCTTCGTCCGTCCGTGTGTCCGTCCGTCCGTCCGTCCGTCCGTCCGTGCGTGCGTGTGTCCTCGCAGTTTGTGTGCACCTAATCTCAGTCGCCGTTCGCCCGGTCGCTGCCAAAGTGAGCACACACATTCCCTGGATGCCAATCTAGAACCTCTGCCCTAAATTTTTCAAATGGGCCTTTTCTAGCGCCACCTAGTGGCCGATGTTCGCAAAACACATTTCTGTGCACTACTCTTACAGATTTTGTCCAAAAATCCTACAAATCGGTAAGCAATATCTCGACAGTCATGTGATCGACACGGATCTGTCCGTTTTTGCATATTCCATCCTGATTGGCTAAGATTGGCTTCCAAAGTTTGTAGGATTGAGCCGTTTTGAACAAAATACCTCAAATCCCAAACGCAAAGTGCAATTATCATGAAATCACACGTTCCCATTAGGTCGAGGAAGAAATGCCACTTCAAATTTTTGAAATCAGCCTCATGGTGGCGCTATAACAGGCCGATTTGTAGTTTTACCTATAACTCCACCGATCAGTTTCAAACTTTGTAAGCGCACTCCCTAGAGGCGAAGGAAAAACCCTTTCTCTGCATTTTTCACAAAAGCCTTTTATAGCGCCACCAGGAGGCTGACTTATGTAAAACACAATTTTTCCGATTATTCCTTGAGATTTTATCCAAAAATCATGCAAATCGGTACACAGTATCTCTATAGTCAGGTGATCAAGTCCGATCCATCTGATATTTCATATTCCATCCTAATTGTCTAATATTGGCTTCCAAAGTTTGCAGGATTGCTCAGTTTTTGAACAAAATGCTTCAAATCATCAACGCAGCTTGCGATTACCGTGAAATTTGCCACAGATATTCCCACTATGTCAAGGAACAAATGCTAGCCTTTTCACGTTGGCCTGTTATAGCGCCTCCAGCAGGTAGACTTTAGCAAAACACATTTTTGGAACACAATGCCTCAAATCATGCATGCAGCGTCCGATTGCCATGAAAGGTCTAAGGTGAAGAACATATGCTAGCCTTTTTACATTGGCCTATTATACAGTAGCACCACCAGGACGCCTGGCCTGGTGGAGACCTGTGCTCGGAAGAGCACTGCTTCTAGTTTGTACTGCAGACGCACATGCTGCGCTTGGGTCTATGAAAATAAATTATGAGGCTACTACTACTGATCATTTTCCTGTGGAGATGACTATTGTTACTGGCAAGATACCAGAGTTGGCTAAAGATAATGGTGGGGAGGGTGTGGCCAAGATAGACTGGGCAAAGCTCTCCGCTGAGGATGTTTTACTGTACAGTGGGAGAACAGACACTCTTTTAAGTGAAGTTCAATTGCCTATTGATGCCTTAGTATGTGGTGTCAATTGTGAAAATGCCAATCACAGAAATGAACGTTGTGCTATGTATAGGGGCATAGTGGATGCTCTTTCTGTGGCCAGCAAACCTCTGTTCACTCAATTTAGAGGGCCAAATAAAGTCAAGCCGGGCTGGAATAAGTATGTAGCTGGTCACCATGAAAGGACCTACACCATGAATTTTCACTTTTTCTATTTTAAAACCTTTTTTTGGGGTCCCACTGGCACCTTCTATCCTCACAAAGTCCTATTTCTGACCGTTGTGTCTTTCTCTGGTTTTGGGCAGACAGAGATGAAAAGCTTTCCACGGGTTCTCAGAACAGTGCTGTTCTGAGAGTTGACGAGAGTGACGTCACTCTCGTTTCCCGTTTTTTTTTCAGAGTAAAAAAAAAAAAAAAATCAAAAAAAAATTTTTTTTTCAAAACTTTTTTTTTTCAAAAAAAATGCAATGCAGAGTAAAAAAAAAAGATTTTTTTTCAAAACTTAAAAAAAAAATCTTTTTCAAAAAACATTTTTTTTCAAAAAACTTTTTTTTCAAAAAAAAATTTTTTTTTTTCAAAAAACTTTTTTTTTTCAAAAACTTTTTTTTTCAAAACTTTCTTTTTTCAAAACTTTTTTCAAAAAACTTTTTTTTCAAAAACTTTTTTTTCAAAAAACTTTTTTTTTTTTCAAAAAACTTTTTCTTTTTCAAAAAACTTTTTCTTTTTCAAAAAACGTCTTTTTTTTCTGGAAAAACCCCACTAGATGCGCCCCTGAGCAAACAGAGGCCGTTTTGGTATTGCAGCTGGAGAGCCTCATTATAGTAGAGCTAAAACAAACAAAAAGAATGGTCAGAGTGTTTGTTGAGGGTTAAAACCTGTCTAAGACTCAATTTTGAGCATATATTTATACAAAAAATATAGTTTTAAAAGCATGGTGTAGGCCCTTGAAGTAGCTAAGGAAGCCCATAGGGCCTGGGTTACGGCTGGGAAACCGAGACAAGGACCTGATCTAGAGTACAAAAAGTCAATGAATGCCAGATATAAACATGCTGTGCGATTTGTGGGAAAGAATGAGCAAACCCTGAGAGCTGATTCTATGGCTGGGAAACTGCTAGGCAATAATGCCAATGGGTTTTGGAAAGAGGTCAAAAATATAAACAGGTCTAAAGCAGTACTGCCGTGCAACAGTGATGGTGTGTCTGGTGGAGACAATATAACTGAATTATGGAGAAAGCATTATGATGCCCTATTTAACTGTGTAAAAGGTGAACCCTTTTGTATAGGCAATATTGATGAGGAAGGAGTGCTTTTCAGACCTAATGAGATTTATCAAGCTATAAGGCAATTAGCTGATAACAAAGCATGTGGCTTGGATAATATTACAGCAGAGCACCTTAAGTTAGCCAGCCCAAGAGTCGCTACACTGCTGTCCATCTGCCTTACAGGACTGATGACGCATGGTATCTTGCCAGACTCTATGCTCACAGTTACCCTATCTGTCATTAAGGACAAGGCTGGTAAGGTAGGAAGTATGGATAATTATAGACCCATCGCCCTAGCCAGCGTACTGTCTAAACTATTAGAAAGAATTTTACTTGATAGGCTAAGTGTTTTTATTCGCACCACAGACAATCAGTTTGGCTTTAAGGCCAAACATAGTACGGACTTATGTATCTATGCTTTAAAAGAAACAGTAGAAACATATAGAAAACGTGGGTCTACCATGCTGGTAGGTTTTATCGATGCTTCCCAGGCTTTCGACGGAATAAATCACCACAAGCTCTTTGTCAAACTAAAGCAGAGGGGTGTGCCTGGATGCATCATACGCATCCTGGCCAGACTATGAGGGTTAAATGGGGGTACAGTTTCTCCTCCCCCTTCAGGGTGGGCAATGGAGTCCGGCAGGTATATGGATGACCTGTCCAAGCAGCTAGGAGGGTGTAGGACAGGCTGCATGATAGGTAACACCTTGATAAACCATTTCATGTATGCGGATGACTTGGCCATTGTATCCCCTAGTAGTGCAGGGTTTCAGCAGCTACTGAACATATGCTCAGAATATGGGGTTAAGTTTGATGTAAAATACAATGCCAAAAAGAGTGTAGTAATGCTATGTAGGACCAAGGAGGACCTGAAACTCAATTTACCTTTTCCTGTATTTTATTTGTCTGGTCAGACCCTCACTGTGTGTAAAAGTTGCAAATACTTGGGGCACATCATTAATGATAAGATGGAAGATGATTCTGACATGCACAGACAGAGACGTATGTTGTATGTGCAAGCAAACATGTTAGTCAGGAAATTTTACTACTGCTCTGATGAGGTAAAGGTGAATTTGTTCTACTGTACTCCTTTATATACTGCCCCCTTATGGGTGAACTATAAAAAAGAGAGCTTGCGCAAGCTTAAGGTAGCTTATAATGATGTGCTCAGGATCCTCCTGAAAAGGCCTAGGGGTGGCAGTGCTAGCCTAGCCAGTTGTTTTGTGACTCAAGTCTCACCACCTTTCAGGCTCTTCTGAGAAATCTTATGTTTAGTTTTAAAAGTAGACTTGATGGGTCTCAAAATGAGGTGATTAAGATGTTGATCAATCCCAAGTACAGCTCTGTAAGATATCAGTCTCATATGTGGAAACATTGGTACAATTGTCTTTTATAGATGTTTTTTATCCGTGTTTTTTTAGATCTTCTTTATTGATTTTTTTTATTGTATTTTTAACTGTTTGTATGTCTACCTTTGGCTTTGGCCGTAATAAAGTTTTGATGATGATGATGTATGGTCATCATGATAGAGCAATATTTCATGACTTACTCCTAATCAGTGTACTACCAGCTTGATAGCCTACATCTGTTATAACGAAGATATGAATACATTTTAGTCATTTGCCTTTTGAAGCTGTTTCCCTGAAATATAAAAAGAACATTGATGAAAGCCATTAGAGACATGACATAGTGATATATAATGTACCTGTAGTGAGAAATGTTAATGGACAATGTTTAAGAAAGAGGAAAAAAAGCATGAACTCAAAGTTACAATATCCAGATCAAAAGCTAACTTTCACAACGAAGGAAGATTGTGGCTCCTGAACTGGTAGTAACAAACCCATGATGCATTGCAAGAACAGCCTGAGCCAAGCGGTGCCAACCCAAGTGAATGTATAATTTAAAATCTTTTTACAGTAGAGAGGTTACAGTAAGTAGTTAGTTATGCGCTTAATAATTTAATCCATTTAGACATTAGGTTACACATGGTTTACGTTTATATATAAGGTTAAAATTGGTCAAGTTTAGGCATTGTCTCAGAGATGGGTTTAGCTTCAAGGTGTTTTAGGCATTAGGTTACAGATAGTTAAAGCTTATAAGGTTAAAAATAGGTAGCTCCTCTCTCAATTTGTCTTTAGAAGAAGTGTGCATGTCCTTTGAGAAACTGATCAAACAGGAACAGCTGGTAGAGCTGGGCACAAACACTCATGCCAAGCTGTTTGTTGATGGTGCATGTTTCTATGTTTGTGTTTCTGATATAAGTAGGTGTGAGTAGGTGTGCATTGTTGAGTTGTGTGTTTCGCCACAATCAAATTCTCGTTCATGACCACGAAAAGGACCCTAGGGCCCAGAGAATGGTAAATGTACACAGTCAGATAAAGTGTATTGTAAGGCTCTTGTGCCAAAATGCAATATGAAGTGTAATATGTTTCTCACTTGAAAAATAGGCTGATCTCTATATATTTTTTTAAATACAGTAACAGTCTGCCCAGTCCACTTAACAATGAGCTTAATGAAGGTTAAAGAATAGCAATAAAATAATAATGGAAAAACACACAAACATTTATTCAACTAGTATTTTTACTGTATGTTTGTCACTTTTTTATTACATTAAATAAGAATAGTATAATTTCATTCCAATATGTCTGTGAATACATTTGCAATGTTTAAATTAGATATAGGCCTACTTGTCAACATAATGTTATTTCCAACACATTCTTGAAAACTACAAAACAATTACACAACAAAAGTGTATGAAAAAGCTCATTCCTATATAAATTGTGGGCCTACTGTATGAATGCAAGATAACAAAATAGTATTAACAAATTATACATTATATTTTCTATAGACAAAATAAATAGACAAAAGTCAATCTAGATCTACCTGAGGTCACACAACTCAGTCCATAACCAAGCATATTTTCAAATGTTCATAGTACATGAAATATAATAGAATCATTTAGAATCACATGCCTGTGAATACATTTTGAATGTTTATTCACAGAAGAATAAATGATCAATATCATGAATGTTATTTCACATCAAAACCACAAAATAGCCACACAAGTATGAAAAGGCCCAGATTTAGCAATGAAATAAATTGTACTGTTTGAATGCAAGAGAACAAAAGGGATTATAAACAAATTATAAAAGGCTATATTTTCACTAGACAAAATAAACATGCATGAGTGGTTGACAAAGCTTATTCTGGAGTCATGAGAGACAAACAAAGTCAGGCCTTGAGCTCACACAACTCAGCGGCGCTTTCAACATCAGTACAAAACCCAGCATAGAGGGCCTGTGTGAATGTGGTCTGGACTCTGTGGAGGAGAGTCAGTGTGCTAGAGATTCTGTAAAAAGACAGAGTACCTGCACTGTGATCCAGGTACACTCCTACTCTGGAGGACACAGGACCTGGGATTTCTGTATCAATGCCTTTGTGTCTGAAATTATAACCCTCAGTCCTACACTGTAAAGACCAAGATTTATTATTGTGCCCAAATCCACTTTTTTTGGGGGGGCCCGTTCTGCTGATATTTTTATATGCTACTGCTATATAAACACTTTTCCCACTCCACTTTACCCCCCAGTAACAGCTTCCAGACAAACCCTCTACACTCAGAACCTGATAGCAGTCGGTGAATATCTCTGGGCGTTGTCTGTCCATCCTTGTTACTTTCCTGTTTTCTTTAGACAGAGACAGGTGTTCATGTGCTGTGTTTGGATCCAGTGTGAGTGGACATGAATATAGTAAGAACTCGTGTCTGGTTTTGGGTTCTGCTGGTGGTGTTGACCGTAAGACATTTTTTAATTTCTCTTTAAGAATGTCCTCTAGTTTGTCCCTTATCTTTGACACAGTTGCAATCACATCTTCAAAGTGGTGGACACTGCTGCTGACTGGATGTGTAGATTCACTGATCTTTGAGAGTGAAGTGTAACTCTGCAGAAACTGGATGTGATCCTCAGTGTGTGAGATCTGCTCCAGCTCAGCCTGTCTGCTCCTCAGTTCAGAAACCTCCTGCTCCAGACTCTGCCTCTGTTCTTCAACACAACTCACTTCACGTTTCTGCTGTTCTCTGATCTTCTCTCTCACCTCAGATTGTTTTTTCTCAATGGAGGAAATGAGCTCAGTAAAGATGGTGTCACTGTCCTCCACTGCTCTATCAGCACAGTGATTGATGGACTCCACCTGTTGGTGAAGCACCTTCTCATCTTTCTCTCTCTCATGGATTCTCTGCAGGATGTTTTGTTGATTTGCATCAAGCTCTTTCTGTCTCTCAGTTCTTTCTACTGCAGCTGAGATCGTATCGTGACCTTTGTGTTCTTCCATGCAGCACAGATAACAGATACACTGCTGATCAGTACGACAGAAAACCTTCTTCACTTCGTCGTGAAGAGAGCAGATGTTCTCCTCAAGCTTGGAGGTGGCTTTGACCAGCTTGTGTTTCTTAAAGGCAGGAGATTCATAGTGAGGCTGGAGGTGAGCGTCACAGAAAGACACCAGACACTGAAGACAGGTCTTCACAGCTTTCAGTTTTCTCCCAGTGCAGACATCACAGGTCACATCTCCAGGTCCAGCATAGCAGACATCACAGGCCACATCTTCAGGTCCAGCATAGCAGAGATCAGGAGGAACATCTTGATTCCTGAAGTACATTAAAGGCAGGGTGGGAAGGTTGTAAGAAACCCTGAATGATTCAGGGAGCCCAGACCTGGACCGGAGGCCTACTGTACATGTACATATACCAGGCTCTAGCATATTACCATCTACACACATTTAGGGTACCTACTTTTTTCCCTATTTGTGTCTAAAATGTTGGTTATACTGCATGTACTGTAGCATTCACCACATTCAAAGAACATCATGCCCATCACCCAGAGGGACAGGTGCATTGTAATTGGCTGCTTTGTTGTTAACTATAGACCATAATATGGAATATGATGATGAGTGGTATAATTGTAGGATACTAGAAGCTTGGCTGAGCGTCTAGTTAGGGACCGGACTACTCGGGAACGATGTAAATAGGGAATGAATGTCCCGCCCTTTAATGCAAACCCCATTATACCTGTTGTCATAAGACCCGTTTTGACCATCTGTTTGCCTGTGTCCATGCCCATATAGCCTACCTATGGAGATATCTGTCTGTCTGTGTCCATTTTATGCCCATATATCGAGATCTCTGTATCGGAAAACCCTGATGTCAGACATCAGCTCCGCATACGGAGATTCTGAACCTTTCGCACCGGTTCGGGTCGGGTCGAGATCGGTTCCGGAAAACATTTGTAAGTTTAACTTACAAATGTGTTATACCTACTGTAAACGTATGGTAAGGACACACAATAATATGATGAAGCTTGCGCGCGTGATAAAGTTGTTGTACCCATAACTGGTTTTGTGTAACCAAAGGTTTCTAGCGGCACCTGCAGCCACACATGCAAGCACGCATGCAATGCGAGCAAGCATCAACATATTGTGTGTCCTTAAAGCTATAGAGTAGTTACTGCTTAATGAATGGACCAATACATTGATTCATGATTGACAGATTCATGATTGAACGCCTATGTTATCGTAATATTCAGGATATTGTTGAAATTCCATAACGTTATTGTAATACTGAGGATATTGTCTTGTCCTCATAGTTGATGTACTATCCTAGTGTCAGTGGTACAGGATTGGACAGGATATAATTTTACAATATTCATACACCAGACCGATACCGCTGCCCTGTAAGCCAAAGAACAGCAAATACCTGAGAAGTTGGATATATATGGACATTTTAAATGTTATGACAAAAACAGTTATTATATTGCATTTTATGTGATATTAGTTACTCATTAGTTAGTCATTATCACGACACTTCCCTACTAAGTCACAGAGCAACCTACCTGAAAGAAGTGTGTTTTTTTTCTAGTATACAGCTTTTGTTTTGTATGATTGTTCACAACAATTGTACAAAACCTTTAGGAAACTGA
Organism: Nannobrachium achirus; assembly: GCF_963921795.1. Classification (NCBI taxonomy): domain Eukaryota; kingdom Metazoa; phylum Chordata; class Actinopteri; order Myctophiformes; family Myctophidae; genus Nannobrachium; species Nannobrachium achirus. The sequence goes on along the minus strand of NC_137814.1, from coordinate 53,363,860 downwards.
TAAAACATACTGTACTGTATGCAAGCTTTCAGTTTGGGTCTATGTTTGCTTATAGGGCCGGGCGTTGTGTACAAGACACTAGACACCCAGAGATGGACATGAGATGAACATAACTCAGAACGATGTGTCAGCTGTTTAGAGTTCATAACCCAGAGGGACGGGTGTGATAGGTCAGTTTCATTTGTTTGTAGTTAATATCATATCGTTTTATCGATAAATATATTGTGCCTTGCCACCTACACCCGGAAGGCCCACCATGAACCTTGCTGTATCAACTGTGAGGAGGAGAGTCATGGCGTCAGAGATGCTAGGTATTTTGGAATGTATGAGGTTCATCTGACTTACAGGTCACTGTAACTCTGGTTACCATGACTATGGGATCATGTTTGGGTTATAAGGCCTACATTAGCTACAGAGATAGCTTGGGTCTGCGCTTGTGAAAATAACAAGAATCGACCCTACGTGTTTCTGTTTTGTCACATTCTTTATGCCCATATATGGAGATTCCTATTTTATCAATATTAATGACATTATTAAGGATATTATGTTATCAATTAAGGACATATCTGGGAATGCCCATATTTGGTAATGCCCATATATGGGCATGTTTTCACATAACATTGTTGACTATCATGCAGGGGTCTCCATATATGAGTAACTAGTCCCATATACATCACTGGCCAGATGGCCAAGAATTGGCCCTTTGGGCGAGGTCGCATGTCACCCTGAGGTGTCTTACTAGTGTGGGCCTCATTCGCCAATAAGTTCTTAACTTTCTTCTTAACCTGTTCTTACATTTCTTCCTAAGTGAATTCCTAAGTGAAGTTGAGTCCGATTCATGAAACGTTCTTAGGAAGGCAAAATTGTTCTTAACTATGTTCTTTTCATGATGAATGCCAATCCTCGTAACTTGAAGGGGTGTGCCAGCTAATACTAATTATCATAGGTAGACGCCCCACATATCCTAATTTGCATCCCTATTACCATAGGGAGCCACCCACAAATCCCCATATAAGGCACGACTTCATGACACTCTCTGCAGTCACACCTGTGTTTGATTGCTGTACACAGAAATCACAAGAAATCACTCACATAAAGTTGAGAGAATGAAGTCAAGAATCCCTAAAGTGTAAAGATGGTGGAACACTAGACTCCAAACATTAAAAAGATATATATATCAATACTTCTGTGGAGGTACTTCTGAAGTGAACAGCTAATTATTTGTATTTAATGGATGAATGTATTTTATTATTTCACTATAGACATCAAGGTACATTTGCTGAAATTAGAATGTTATCCATATTTCATGTTTGGAAATCGCATTATTAGTAGATATAAAACATTGTATTACTGAAAGCTGGTGGGTGGGTATAGAGAGGCTTTAAGTTAGCAGCTGCTTGGTATGTAATGGGGTGAAGTAGGGTAGGGGTGTGGCTGGGATATGGTGCAAGGGGGGCTTTCAGGTAGGAAGGGGACAGGAAAATGGGCGTGTGGCAGCTGTTGGGATATGGGGGTGAGGGTGTAGGGAGTTGGGTTATGGGGGGCGGGGGGGTGAAGGGGTGAAGGGTTTTGGGGGGGGGGGGGGCATTTTGGGTTGGGATGCAATTTCAGACCTGTTGAAAACTAGTCTAAAGCAGTGGTTCTAAACATTTTCATGTCAAGGACCACCACATTCTGCAGACCCCCACCTGAAAATATTTTCTGCCTGGGAAGATTTTTCAAGATTTATCATAGTGTTTAAAAAATATCCGATCTACAAGCTCAAAATGGGCTGTAATGGTAATGCCTTGTGAGCTTGTAGATCGGCTATTTTCAAACAAAGTTTAAAACTGGGTTAAAATGGTAAAACTCTTCCTCGTTTTACAGTGGACCCCCTGGAACTTCCTAAAGGGCCCCTGGGGGTCCCCAAACCACACTTTGAGAACCACTGCTCTAAAGATATGATACAAATATTTTGGTGATTTAAATCATATTATTATACAACTGTAGAATTGAAGAAACTTAAAGAATAAATTATTTTTGCACAACATGTCACACTTAAGAACTAAAAGGCTGCCCTAAGAGTGCTCTACAGTATGCGTAGATTTCTTCTTAACATAAGAACAAATCACAGCTAAGAAAACATTGGTGTATGCCAAATCTTCTTAAAAAACTTCTTAAAAGGGTCTAAGAAGAAATTTCTTCGTAAGAACGTTCGTAAGTAGGTTGGTGAATCGGGCCCAATTGGAAGGATGACCCAACTGCTGTGAGTACTGTCTCATATGAGTACTGTCTCATATGGGAATAAGAAACGAGTTGTCCTTTTTAATTTTATTTTTTTGTTTTCTTTTAATCTACTGTTTTTTGGAGTTATAATCCGGAGGGACCTTAAATAACTGCAAGACCATAATGATAGAGCAGTATAATTTTAGGATATGTTTATGCTACCTCAATGTGGGTGGACTTGTTTATTACATAATGTAGTGTAGATTAGTGTAGTGTAGATAAGTGTAGATTAACAGTGTCCAACAATGACAACAATACTGAACTATAGGTTAAAGTACAGTACAGTCATAAATAATACAAAATACTACAAATGCAATACGCAAACATTTATTCAACTAATACTATTCATCCTGTTGGTTACATTAAACTGAATAATTTAAAATCAGTCAGTTATATGAACTTAATTGTAGTGTTTATTCCAATCTGTCTTGAGATATAGAATTTATTCTGATTAAACATAACAAATTATTGAATGTCATTTCACATGGAATATGAAACCCACAAAATAATGATAACTACAGACTTCATAACTACAGTAGATTAAAAGAAAACAAAAAATAAAATTCATTAAAAATCTAAAGAGAAAACCCAAATTCACCAATAATATAAATTATATAAACTAGCCCTTACCCGTTCAAAGATATGAGCTCCGAAATGATGTGCAGTGTGTGGGTTATGGGATGTGCACTGTGCACAAAGTATGAGGGATGAAAAGTAACTTTAACTGGTGCTTGCATGATAATATGTAGGAGCATCAATGTAAGAAATACCTGTTTCGTTTAATGGCTACAGAGATACTGTGTACCGATCTGCATGATTTTTGGACAACATCTGTAACATTATATAATTATATGTTTGATAAAATAGAAGAACAAAATAGTAAAATACACGATTAAAAAAATTGTGAATATACTCCAGTCGACAAATAAAATAAAGATGTGGTTCAAGGGACAACAACACTTAGAATTAACACTATTGTTTTCTGAAGTCAAAGAAATATATATATATATATTTTTTTTGTTCAACAGTTTGTTTTTTGGAGGCTGAAAATGTTGATCTTGAAGAAACGAAAAATTAAGAAAGCCATGAGTTTCCAACACAAAGTCTGATCTACTTGAGCTCACACATCTCAACAGTGGCTCCATCAGAAAGCCAAAACCCAGCATAGAGAGGCTGGGTGAACGTGGTCTGGACTCTGTGGAGGAGAGTCATGGCGTCAGAGATGCAGATGCTGTAAAAGGACAGAGAACCTGCGCTGTGATCCAGGTACACTCCTATCCTGGACGACACACGACCTGGGATATGAGTTTCAATATTTCTGTGTCTGAAAATATAACCCCCTGTCCAACACTGTAAACACCAAGATTTTTCATTGTACCCAAATCCACTTTTATTACTTATCCCTGTCCTGCTGATGTCTTTATATGAGACTGCTATATAAACACTGGGTCCACCCCACTCTACCTCGCAGTAACTACGTCCAGATAGAGCCTCCCTACTCAGAACTTGCCAGCATTCGGTGAATCTCTCTGGGTGACGAGGACAAGATCGTTGTTGTATCATGTTCGTAACCTTTCTGTTTCCTTTAGACAGAGACAGGCGTTCATGCGCTGTGTTTGGATCCAGTGTCATTGTTGGACATAAATAATGTAAGAACTCAGCACTGCTCTTGGGTTCTGGTGGTATTGACATTAAACCATGCACTCTATTCACTGTCTCTGAGACATTTGTCAGCTTCTCTTTAAGAATGTGATCTAGTTTGTCCCTTATCTTTGACACCGCCATAGTTATATCTTCAAAGTATCCCAGAGAACGGACATTTCTACTGACTGGGTGTGTAGATTCACTGATCTTTGAGAGTGAGGTGTAACTGTGCAGAAACTGGATGTGATCCTCTGTGTGTGAGATCTGCTCCAGTTCAGCATGTCTGCTCCTCAGTTCAGAAACCTCCTGCTCCACACTCTGCCTCTGTTCTTCAACATGACCCACTTCACATTTCTGCTGGTCTCTGATCTGCACTCTGACCTCAGATCGTTTTCTCTCAATGGAGGAGATGAGCTCAGTAAAGATGGTGTCACTGTCCTCCGCTGCTCTATCAGCACAGTGATTGATGGACTTAACCATCTGGTGAAGAACCTTCACGTCTTTCTCTCTCTTGTGGATTCTCTGCTGGATGTTCTGCTGACTCGTATCAAGCTCTTTCTGTCTCTCAGTTCTTTCTACTGCAGCTGAGATCGTATCGTGACCTTTGTGTTCTTCCATGCAACACAGATAACAGATACACTGCTGATCAGTGCGGCAGAAAACCTTCTTCACCTCGTCGTGAAGAGAGCAAATGTTCTCCTCAAGCTTGGAGGTGGCTTTGACCAGCTTGTGTTTCTTAAAGGCAGGAGATTCATAGTGAGGCTGGAGGTGAGTGTCACAGTAAGACACCAGACACTGAAGACAGGTTTTCACAGCTTTCAGTCTCCTCCCAGTGCAGACATCACAGGCCACATCTCCAGGTCCAGCATAGCAGACATCACAGGCCACATCTTCAGGTCCAGCATAGCAGAGATCAGGAGGAACAGCTTGAAGTCCTGTCTTCTTCATGCTCTCCACCACCTCAGCCAGGATGTTGTTTTTCTTCAGAACAGGTCTTGGGTTAAAGGTTTCCCTGCACTGTGGACAGCTGTAGAGTCCCTTCTGGTCATCCTGATCCCAGAAGCCTTTAATACAGCCCATACAGTAGCTGTGTCCACAGGGAACACTCACTGGATCCTTCAGTAGATCCAGACAGATAGAACAGCACAACTGTTCCTTGTCCAGTTGAACGCCTTGCTGTGCCATTTTGTCTGTCTGTCTGACTAACTGACTGACTGACTGAGTTTTAACCTGTATGCATGGTTTCGTTTACTCGGAAATCACATGACATGGGTGGCTCAGAATTTGCCCACACACTGTACACACCTCCCTGAGTATGCCTTTGTGTGTGTGTGTGTGTGTGTGTGTGTGTGTGTGTGTGTGTGTGTGTGTGTGTGTGTGTGTGTGTGTGTGTGTGTGTGTGTGTGTGTGTGTGGGTGTGGGTTATAGGAGGAGTGTATTTAAAGTGGGAGTGTCTGTTCACTATATTTATTGAGTCTATTCACTATATTCATTGGTAGGAAATATACTGTATTCACCTTGTTGGAGTGGTGTTGAATGGATCAAATACACTTCACTTAAAACCCCAATCAATGTCAAATGTGTAGTTGTTGTTTTAATTGCTATTATTTTAACTGTGATAACAATATTGAAATATCAGATTAACTAACATCCTTAGTTCATCATAAACACTCTTTTACTTACTGTACACTCTACAGCAGTGGTTCTCAACCTTATGCTGTGAGACCCACCCAAAATAATTATTTGAACTGGGGACCACCCCGCGAGCACTTCGAAATCGTAGGATTTGAGGCATTATATTTTGTTTGACTTAGTTCCACAGATACATATTGTAAAAATAGCAAGATCTACAATCTCACAAAATGTTTTATTATTATACTAATTGACAATTTGGCCAATGCATAGTTATACATAGAATAGTTTGTTGATTTCCTTTGATGCAGTATTGGTCTTAATCTTTTTTAAAAAGGTCTTAAAAGTCACTCAACTGGGAACCCCACAAACAAACTAATGGGGGTCTCGACCTATAGGTTGAGAACCACTGACTGATCTACCGTGTCCCAGTGGGAAAGTCCTGTTCTGGCGAAGCCCGAACTGGCGAAGTGGGGATTTGTCTCCTACCGTAGCGATCTGGCGAATCGATTGTCCACGACACTGCAAGCGGCGCGAAGGCCAGCGGACCTTGGTCCTGCTCTTCGCCCCCGAGCGCCGCAGGCGCGAGTGGCCGCGAAGAGCGGGCCAGGGCCGCGCGGCCGGCGGAGCGCCGCGCGAGTTACGAAGCCGTGGTGAATGCAATCGTTATATTTATGCCCAGGCCGTAAGGCCTGGGCAAGCGCACGATAAACGCCCTGTCCAGAAGACGTTCGCCAGATCGCTACGGTATCGGACATTTCCCCACTTCGCCAGTTCGGGCTTCGCCTAAAAGGTACGTGCCCGTCCCAGTCCACTTTACACACACATCAATAAAGAATGTATAAACAGCTGGTTAAAGTGCACTCATTCCACTGAATTTCCACCATTGATCTGATATGAACATTTTTACAGAGCAGCCGCAAGAGCATCACATAATAATATGTGAATAATGTCCTAAAGTGAGTCTTTCTATCCACTGTCCAGCCTTTTCTAAAACACACAGAGGTGTCGGTTTCGTTTCTGGGTAAATGAAACCACATGGTACAATCAGACAAAGCTGAAAGGAGGAACAGTCTTGGGGACTTTCCATTGTGGTTCTAATCTACTCAGTTATGAAAAGGTTGGACCAGTGCACCCATACCTGTAACTGGCCACCTGCTGGCCACCCGCACGCAAGCATGCATGCAACCACGTGCGCAAGCATCATCATATTATTGTGTGTCCTTACAATAAGGTTACAGATACAATACAGGTTACATTTGTAAGTTAAACAAAAATATCCAAAACATAAACACCACACATCAAACATTTGATTTTAATTGCTAAAATATCATTTTAATGTTTGCATTTTAAACAGCGATAATCATTCCTTACATAAATAAAGATCATCTGTACATTGTAAGGTTTGGTGGTCGTGTTAACAGTTACATACATGTTCCGGATGGGATCGCTCACTACAGTATGTTTACATGCAAAACATACTGCAAAGTACAGGAAGATGAATTCAGGCTATAGAGCTATAGCTATAGAGTAGTAACTGCTTAATTAATGGACCAATACATTGATTCATGATTTGACCGATTCGTGATTATGGTTATTGTAATATTCAGGATATCGTTGAAAATCCATAATGCTATTGTAATTCTGAGGATAATACTATCCTAGTGTCAGTGGTACAGGATTGGGCAGGATATAATTTAATAATATTCATACACCAGACCGATATCGCTGCCCTGCAAGCCAAAGAACAGCAAATACCTGAGAAGGGGAAGATAATGTGGAAAACAGGGACGTAGCGCTCTGGCTTTACTATAATATAGTTATGATATTGCACAGTATGTGACTGACTACACTTCTCTACCAAGCCACAGAGAAGAAACTACCTGAGAGAAGTGTGTTTAAAGTGTGTCCTCCTTCACTGGCAAAGGTGTTGTTGGTACAGAAGTAGATAGACTGTATATCACTTAATAACCTTTATGGATGTACTGTACTGTTTGCTGATATGCGTTCATAAAACCCTTGTCATGGCCTGTGGACTTAAAACACACACAAAGCGGTTCCTTCTCTTTACCTCTTGGAGGGCAGAGCACAACGTTATGTAATGCATGGTTCCTTATGAGTTACGGTTACATGTTTAACATGGTGAAATGTATGGGCATCATGATACACGGGAGATGTCATGACTTACTCCTAATCAGTGTGCTACCAATGTAATGCTTGATAGCCTACATCTGTTATAACGAAGATATGAATACATCTTAGTCTATTGGCCTTTAGAAGCTGTTTCCCTGAAATATAAAAAGAACATTGATGAAAGCCATTAGAGACATGACATAGTGATATATACTGTACCTGTAGTGAGAAATGTTAATGGACAATGTTTAGAACAAGAAAGTGAAAAAACAAAGCATGAACTCAAAGTTACAATATCCAGATCAATCGCTAACTTTCACAACAAAGGAAGATTGTGGCTCCTGAACTGGTAGTAACAAACCCATGATGCATTGCAAGAACAGCCTGAGCCATTAAGCGGTGCCAAACTAAGTGAATGTATAATTTAAAATCTTTTTACAGTAGAGAGGTTACAGTAAGTAAGCTAGCTATGCGCTTAATACTTTAATCCATTTAGACCTTAGGTTACACATGGTTTACATTTATGTATAAGGTTAAAATTGGTAAAGTTTAGGCATTGTCTCAGAGATGGTTAAGTTTAGCTTCAAGGTGTTTCAGGCATTAGGTTACAGATAGTTAAAGCTTATGTATAACGTTAAAAATAGGTAGCTCCTCTCGGGACCAGTGAGTCCTGCGGAGGTTGTAGCGGTCAGCCAAGCGTACCATGAGGCCTCCACTCCCCTCCCTGTAGGACTTGTATTCCAGAAGGTGGATCATGAAGGAATTGCTTTGGCCTGCCTGCGGTCAGGCCAAAGCATGGCACCGAAGGTTTTCTTTCCCCCCCTCAAACTATCAGAGCTCTGAACAAGGGACTCAGCCGTCTTTAACCTGCAATTACTTGCTCGCCGACAGAGCACGTTATTTTTGCCAATATCTTTTATAAATCTCTTTTCTATATCTCAAATTTACATTAACCTAATTTACATTTATCAGAATTGCTATAATTCCCCATAAAAATGTCAAATATGTATATACTTCTGCTGCATAAATGGATATTCTGTATATCTTTGGTTGTTAATTTATTCATACATACATGTACCGGTATATGTATATTTCTCTGCAGCATAATAGATAGATCCTATACCGGTAACACACTGAATGTGCAATTGCAAATTCTAAATTATAATGATAGCCTATATTGATGCTATATTTGGACTCTTGTCAGGTTGCGTAACTATTATACACTTTATAACTTATTATAACGTACAGTAGCACCTTACAGTGCTTGTATTATATGACTTTTGAAATTTACCTTGTATTATACTGTATATGTTGCCATGTTGGACAATATTAGTTCAGTCTTGCAGAGTCTGCTACGTCAGCATTTCACTGCACAAAAGACATGAATCTTTGAATGGTGAATCTTAACAAATGGTTAGGCATTAGGTTACACGGTTAAGTTTAGGTAAGATATAGTTTGATGAGCGTGTAGACATTTGGTACCTTCCAGTACAGGAGCCACAACCATAAAATAAAACACACTTCAGTAATATGACAATGACATGTGCATTAACATCTTCCAGAGAATAACAAGTATGCATTCAACATACTTTATCACCTTCTATTAGCCTATAGCTACGTTGTTCTGGGAGTCAGCAGCATCATTTTCTGAATGCACAATGAATGAATATAAAGAATGACGGAATATGAGAATCAAAACAAGTAAAGGAAATGCATTTCTTGGCTAGTACATTTGTGTCAGTCATTAAAATGTGAGAATACATGAATGGGATCCAATGAGAGTTAGCACAGAGGTGCTAACCTGTTAGCACTGCCGGGCTGCCTCTATCAAACTCATTACACTCATTATACCCAAGTTACACTTGCTACCAATATACTTCATAATGTGAACATATCAACATAACACATGATATTTGATGATCATACAGCCTTAAGGCCAGATAAAGTGCATTGTAAGGATCTTTAACCCCTACCTCATCGTACAATATATGGTACATTTTGTTATCATGTAGCTACTGAGGAAGGCAGAAGTCACAAGGTTTCTAGTTGTTTTAAAATGACTATAAATTAAAAAAGAGAGATGAATATTTGAAATTAAAAGGTGCAATTAATATCATATTATGAATATCATACTAAAATTGTACATAAGAGATGTTCAATTGAATTGAATTGGAGTCTTTGCTATAGGGTAATACAGCATCAGGGTGAACAACAGGATGGTGGGTGCAGGGGCATCATTTGGGGCATCAGGGGCTGGCAACCGCCACCCCCTAGTGTTCACATTTAACATTTTATTGTTCCCAACTCTGAATTGTTTTTTGCAAATTAATCTGATTTCATTGCAATCGATGCACGGCCATTTAAGCAATTTACATAAGCGTTTTATGGTTTAATGCAACCATTTAATTAATTAACCACTTTCAAAGTGGCATCCCTATTTTGGGAATGAATACTGTAGGTGAACATTTTCTAACATTTTCTCTTTTTGCCCCCAAACAAACAGCGAAAATAGTGGATCTACAAGCTCTCAACGTGTCGCTTGGCGACGCGTTGAGAGCCTGTAGATTCACTATTTTTGCTATTTTAGATATCCACATCTGGGTGGGTGGTTCTTAAACTTTGTGCCAGAACTCACACACTGTATACACATGATTCTAAAATTAGAAAATGATAGCATCAATATGCAACTAATCATGTTCAGGTTGGTTGGCAACAAAAGAGAAAGAAAAAAGAACGACTTCAAGGTGATGATCGAGGTCTTCCCCCAAAATACATATTATCCACCATATGAACAACTACAGTACCAGGGTTCAGGGTTTGATTCCCCTCCCTCTGGTTGTAGAGTTCCATGGCCAGTGGAGATATGATTTATACCTGCTCCAGGTTAGACTTAAATACTGTACATGTATTTCGGTTATGTTTGATATTTTAATTTGATAATATCCGAAATTAAGCAATTAAAAATGTAATGTAAAAATGGCATTGTGTTGTGTTCTGTTGTATTGTATTGCATTATGTTGTTTTGCGGTGTAATGTTGAATTGCATTGTGTTGCATTGCACTGTGTTGTGATTGTGTAGTGTTCTGTTTTATTGCATAGTTTTGTGTTGCGTTGTATTGTGTAGTGTTGTTGTTTAGTTTTGTGTTTTGTTCTATTGTTGTATTGTTGTGCTGTGTCGGTGTCGCACTGTATAGTTTTAACTTCTGTGTTGTTGTGTTGTGTTGCGTTGTGTAGTGTTTGTGAAGTGCAGCAGAGTGAATGGCTACAGGAGAACAGATGAGATAAGATTGGTTGTTGGATAATATAATAGCTGTTTTCAGAACAGAGAGTTGGAGTGAATGTCTAGTACACTATCATCTACAGGGTTTAGTTTTGTCTGTATGTGTGCAGATAACTGTAATAGTCATCATTTTGCACTGTGAGCAACAGTCATGGACCAGTGGTAAAGAGAATCTGTCAGTTGGTGTAAACGGTCTAGCCTACAATTGAAGGTTTCTAGAGATATTCACAGGAGTAGCTCTACTGTACCTTTTATCTAATAAAGTCTTCCTTCATTCATTCATACTTTCTCTTCCCTCCTCCTCTATGCTGGAAGATAAACAATACCTTTAGATAGGGCAAGTGGTTTTAATTGTTCTCTTAGTTGTGTAACTTAAACGACCTTTGCCACACAGGTCAGAGCCTCACGGAAAGCTCAGGTCGTGTTAATGGCCTCCCAGCAGCGAGTTTCATGGAGTTTTACCACCCTAGAGGTGACACTAACACATTGTTGTTACTGTACAAAAACACTGATGCTGTTGGCCTACAAAGCAAAGGTATGGCACCCCCATATCATCAAAGCCTGATCCAACCCTACACTACAACCCCTCCTGCTCATCGCTCATCACTCAGACAGCTAACACAGGGAAGCTGTCAGAACATTCCCTAAAACATCCGGGATAACGTCCCTGACTCTTCTCCCTTCTGGCTCCTGAACTGCGGAACAAACTCCCCATTGCAGTTACAACTGCTGACTCACTTCCAATTCTCCACCATAATCTGAAGGCTCACCTCCTCAGACTCCACTTCAGCCCGTAGCACTTGCCCTATAGCCTTGACGGCTATGGCAAAGGTGTCTTATGCAAGGTGTCTAATGCATTTAGATAGCAAGTTATTTAGACAGATGCAGGGGTTCATTAGTTTGACCTGGCATCCTACAGTTTGTATAGTTTCATATATCATGAATAGTTATAGTTTTTTTTTCTTATTTTTTTGTAATATTATAATGTTTAGACTGATGATACTGTAGGTTCTTGGTGTACCTGCAGTATGTTCCTAGATTAGGCACTACACTGTCTCTATACATTTGATGTATTACCTTGTGTTGGCCTTGCTTACTGTAAATTGCTCTGGATTACGAACGTCTGCTAAATGCCTAAACTGTAAATTGTAAATTGTTTATTCCATCAGCTGGATTTTTGAGCGGTGGTCACACCGTCTCCATAGCGTGGCCGTGTGTGTATCCGTGCGTGTGTGTGTGTGTCTGTGTGTCTGTCTGTGTGTCTGTAGCCTCTGGTGTATGTAGCCTGAGTACCCTGGGTGACCAGAGAGGTGCTGTTGAGTCTAGCCTGGCCTGTGCATCAACTGCAACACACACACACACACACACACACACACACACACACACACACCCCCCCCCCCCCCCCCCCACCGCTCAGTTCACACGAGTGTGATTTTTTAAACAAAGCGGGCCTGTGAGATTCTGTGGATGTGATAAAATGTGCTCTCCGTTTCTCTTTCTCCCTTGTTGCTTCTTCTGATGGCTTTGGTGGCAATGACGCCGCTAACTGTGCACTAGGAATATGTTTTATGTGTGTATGTGTGATGTATGTGTATAATGCATACAGTATACAGTATGCAGTATAGTATGTATTAATGGCTGCTGTTGCATGTCAAATTGTCCCTCTGGGATATTAAAGCTTTATCATACTCTAATGTAACAGAACATATGACTCATTGCACACGCACGCGCACGCACGCACGCACGCGCACGCACGCACGCACGCACGCACGCACACACACACACACACACACACACACACACACACACACACACACACACACACACACACACACACTCACACTCACACTCACACACACACACACACACACACACACACACACACACAGATGGACAAACAGCTGCTTCATTCACTGTATCACAAGCATGTGTGACAGACTAGTCTATAGTGTGTGTGTGTGTGTGTGTGTGTGTGTGTGTGTGTGTGTGTGTGTGTGTGTGTGTGTGTGTGTGTGTGTGTGTGTGTGTGTGTGTGTGTGTGTGTGTACGTGTGTGCGTGTGTGCGTGCGTGTGTGTGCATGAACTACTTGTAGCATTAATACTGCTCCTTGGGTCATTTCTAATTGAGTGATTAATTGCATGTGACTGAGTCCATTATTCATTCAATTAGGGTCCTTCTGTTCAGCTGGAGAGACAAGCATCTTGTACGCCCGCACGCACACACACATGCACTCACACGCACGCGAGTGCGCACACACATGCGTGGTACAATGCGTTTGTGAACGCGTGCGTGCGTGCGTGTGTGCGTGCGTGCGTGCGTGCGTGCGTGCGTGCGTGCGTGCGTGCGTGTGTGCGTGCGTGCGTGCGTGTGTGTGTGTGCACATACACATGCACTAGGGGGAATGATTAATATGAACCAATCAAACATGGTTTTGACCAGAGCTTAGAGACCAGCCATGTTTCACCGCTTGCCGATGTAAACTAAACAAAAGGAGATGATTTCCCTTTTTTACAAGGAAAAGAATCAAACAACATTCGTTGTATAACGCTGACACCTGCAGGACAGATGTAGAACAACAAAGAAACTGCTCCATGTTAACAGGAAGAAAAGAGCTACTGTTGTTTTTTTACTCTCGGCTTGAATGTTAAAGTTGCTTTTTCAGAAATGTTCAAATCCCTTTCAAGAATATTGAAAATGACAGATCTACAAACTCCCGACACGTCATGACGCGATGCATTGTGAGCTTGTAGATCGTACAACACAGTATATCGTCGTTGTTGGGTGAAAACCTTGTATGTCCAAAACCGTTTGTTTTGTATTTATCATTTAAAATGATTTAAACTGGTGAAAACAGACGATCTAGAAGCACACAACGCCTCACGGTTTGTGCAACGGCCTTATATGGTGAAGCAGGGCTTTACTTTGTGAGAAAATGAACAAATTTGAAACTTGGACATACAAGGTTTCTGCCGGACATTGACGATATATTATAGGGCTTACAGTAGGTGGTTTCTGCACAGTGGTTACTCTTGGAACTTTAAGTACATTTTGATGCAAATGCTTTTGTACTTTTACATTTTGAATTCCGGACTTTTAGTCCAGCAGTACTGATACTTTTATTAAGTAAAAAGTAATAATATAGTATTTTTCCCCACCACTGTATGTTTAGCATTCTCTGTCAGTCTTGTGTTTAATGGTTTAAAAGGTGTATGATTCCTGTAGATTGTACGGTATTTTACTTGGCGAGTAAAGTGGTTGTTGAAGCCTGTTTGTCCAGTTGGACAATAAAAAAAAAGAAATGCTACATCAATTCGGCGAAGGTTTTTTTTCCCCCCCATGTGTTTTGAACATACACTCCCCCCCCCCCCCCCCCCCCCCCATAAAAGCATTCATAATTCCTTATTAATAACTATTTGATAAGAGCTATTGTTGGTTAAAGGGTTCCGTAGTCACATTCACATTCCACCATGTCACAATCCTCCAACACTTGCACGCAGCTCATCTTCTGGAAGGCATCCCATAATATGTCACTCCGAGCAACATTTCCGCCCAGCATCCAACAGGCCAACCTGGCAACCGTCTGAACCAGGCTGGCAACCCACTCTTTCACCACCTGTCTTGTTGTTTTGTTCATTTTTCGTTCATTCCACGCCGTGTCCCAGATGAACATTCTGAAAAAGCCAACCGGGCTCCACGCTTTCCCATCATCGTTCCATTCTTCCCTGCAATATATTCCATATATTCAGACGACGATATCCAAAAAAACATCCCTGTGTTCTTCGTTCATCATTCTCCCGCCGAAACCATCCGACCGCAATCTTTCCGTCACTGGTTTCATTGTTCCCACAAACAGACCCCCACCTTGGCAAACCCCCACAAACCTGCCCCCCACCAGGGGGCGGCGTCACACGTCGTCCAGGTGGAAGGCTCTCATCAGCAGGTCCAGGTCTCCGACGCTGGCGGCCTGAAAGAGCTCGGGCCGGTCCATCATGGAGATGGCGATGCGCAGCGCGGCCCAGATGTTCACCGAGATGTCGTGCTGGTTGTCCAGCTGGTTGTGCCTCTGCTGCTTCAGAGCCGTCAGGAAGTTACTGGCTGCTTCCCTGTAGCAGACACAGAGATATGTTATAGTTAGTTATTACCCGGCTTGGTTGAATGCTTGATTCTGATTGGACAAGTGCTGAAATCAGCGGTGATAGGCGTATAATGACCACTCCGCTCTATAATTCACTGCTGCTCATCAACAGCTCAGAGCAGCTGCTGTATTCAGTCAGCAATGCGTGGATTTAGTGCCGTATCCAACATGGCAGCCATGTAAACAAACACACAGCGACATTTACAACTAAACGTTGCTCTCAACAATGTCTTTAAAAACATTTGAGGCGAGAAATAGATGACGTAGTAACAGAAAATGGATTCTATTTGATCAGCACTTCCTTGTTTTCCAAGGCGACGTGTTGCGCTGGGGGGGACGCACTTTCAGCCGTCTGTAAACAGTCAAATTATTAATTTTATTTATTAGCCGGGTAATAAGTGCTATAACATCTTGCTGTGCGGTCATTATGGCTTACATGGACACTTCAGGCTGATAATTCCCCTCGGCTCCGCCTCGGGGAATTATCAGCCCGTCGTGTCCATATAAGCCATAATGACCGCAAGACGTTATCACATACTTACTGTCTGCTTCTCTGTAGAGGACATAGAGATTTGTAATACAGTAGTTAGTTACTGGCTGCTTCCCTGCAGCGGACATAGATATACAGTATGTTATAGGACAGGGCTCTTCAACATTTTCAGGCCAAAGAGAGAGATGAAGCAGGGACCCCCACAACCTGTTAATAGATTCCATATAGTTTCATCTTTTGACAGCACAATAATCAGTGTATTTTGAAATCATGTATAATTTGTGTTTTCAGATATGAACTTGACCTTTCACTCTGTACTTAGTCCGCTCTTTTCCCCCTCTACACCAAAGATCTACAAGCTCACAACGCCTCGTAGCGCCTCGTACCGCTACCTCACAGGTAGGCCTACCTGTGCGCCCCCAGGTTGATGCAGCTGATCCCCAGGTTGTACCTGGACCGTATGAAGCCGGGCTGAAGCTCCAGGGCTCTGGTGTAGGCCTCCACCGCCTCCTGGCTGCGGTCGCCGTTGGCCAGCGTGGCTCCCAGCCGGTTCCACAGCAGGTAGTCCTGCAGGCAACGAAAATCATACTGAGAAGGAAATCATATCATATAGTAATAAATACTGGCATCATGGCAGGTTAAAGATAGGCCTTTTTTTTGTCAATGAATCAACAGGATTTTGTACTTAATTCCACAAGGTTGTCATGCTGATATAGCGAAAAGAGCTCACAACCACTTTGATTCCACTATTTATGAATGTTTTAGATTATTATTATTTTTTAATTTTGTGTATGATTACATGCCCAAAATAGTATCAAATATTATTTCATCCAATTATTGATATATTATTTTTGTTCCATAGTCGATTAAATCGATTAGTTTGTTTGCAGCAAACAAAGTGTTTTGAATTGGTTAGGTTGTTGGGTCTAGGTCTACTCCAGCAAGCTGTTTTGGAGGATTGAATGATTGAATATCAGAAGTTAGAAGCATAGGAAAAGGTACATGACAGTACAGTTGACTGGTACAAGGTCAACTAAAAGGATAAACACCGCAAGAAAGCCTCCGGGCTTGTTTCAACTGTAGGCTACAGGAGGTTATAGAAGACAGAATGATAAATGTCAGATTCAACGAACGTCTAGGGATATTTTCAAGAGACTAAGACATTCAAAGTTGTGCAACATTTTCATTAACACCAACTCGAGATTAGTCAAAATAATCTTTTTGAATGTGAAGATTGACATTGACGCCAGATTTATAATTTTATAGTTTCTAAATTGTTTGGTCATATTGTATAATCTTTAACAGGTACAAAAAAAAGAAGAACAATAATTTTTTTAAATGAGAAAACAAAAAAGTACAAACATTTTCAATGACATAGTTGCTGCATTCGGTCTCAAATGTTCCGTAGATGTGTTCATAAAAATAAAAAACATACTTATGGGCTGTAGTTTCAAAATTGTTTGGTCATATTGTATACAGTATGACAGCATTTAGATGTCTGTTACCTGCTGTTGTGCACGTGTGCGCGCGTGCGTGCAGGTGTGTGCTTGAACGCGTGTGTGCGTGTGTTACCTGTGGTCTGACGGACAGCGCTGCAGTGAAACTAGATACCTGGAACTAGATATTTTGAGATGGGGGTCCGTGGTCAAATAAATATAATTTTGGGGGTCCTTCACATGAAAAGGTTTGAGAACCACTGACATAGTAGTCTCTCAGGAACAGACTAACTGAGCTCCATTTAAGTGAAAAGGACCTTTTCTTTGACGATGGCTAGCCAGATTGCTGACACAGAAACACAGGTTTTTTTTTTTTTAATCTTAGAAGGATTCAAAAGACACTTACAGAATCGGGTCAAAATTTTAATTTTCACGATTTTTTCAAAAAAAGCAGATCTACAAGCTCGCAGCGCGGCACTCGGTGCCGCGCTGTGAGCTTGTATATCTGCTATTTTTCAATAGTTAAAGCATAAAACAATAATACACTATAATGTGTACCCGTTCTAAAAATGTGTGTGCATGCGAGTATGTGAATATGTGAGCGTGAATGTGTGTAACCTGTGGTCTGACGGATAGCGCTGCGGTGAAGGCGTCCACAGC
The DNA here is from genome assembly GCF_963921795.1 of Nannobrachium achirus. NCBI lineage: Eukaryota > Metazoa > Chordata > Actinopteri > Myctophiformes > Myctophidae > Nannobrachium > Nannobrachium achirus. The sequence continues at coordinate 53,346,184 of NC_137814.1, read as the reverse complement.
CTTGTCCCACTCTGAACTCAGGTTGAACAGGACCCCCAGGCCCGTCTGGAGGTCAGGGTCCACACCGTCCGGGTTCAACAGCGCTGCTTCCTGGAACAGGTTCCTCACCTCCAGCAGCTGAGTACTGGAGACACATAGACACACAGTACACACACGCACACGCACGCACGCACGCACACACACACACACACACACACACACACACACACACGCACCCACACACGCACAGTACACACACACATGCGTGTGCACACACACACACACACACACACTTTATTGGCATGACAAAACATACGTTTATATTGCCAAAGCAAGTGTCAAAATAAAATAACAACGGTTGAAAATGGGGGTACGGGGATACAGCATTGTGTAAACAGAGCCACGGTATTTCACATTGTGTTGTTATATACTGTACAGCTACTGCACACTTTGAAACAAATAGCAGCAATCTTGTGCATGTCACTTTGGGACAAATAGCTGCATTTTTTTTCTCAAATGTATATAGTATACAAAGAAAGCCTTAAAAAGATTTAAAATGTGGTAGCAGCTCTGTCTATCTGTGTACCTGTATATATGCGTGCACAGCACACACACACACACGCGCGCATACACAGGCTCTGAAGCCATGAATTCACTCTGCGTGTCAGCAAGTTTAAGGTCTGAAGTTAAATGCTCATTGTTCATTTAAGTACAGACTCTACAAGCGGTAGAGCCTGACCTGGGGGAGATACCGCGCTGAATGGATCATTGTGAGTGCATGCGTGTGTGCGCGCGCACGTGTGTGTGTATAATATATTCACAGGGCTCTGTGTTATCTGAGCTATTGTACTCCTCTCTCCATGTTTTACAATGGTGTTCTGTCTGAACAACTAAACCAGTGGTTCTCAACCTTTTTTTTGTCTGGCGATCAATCTAACAAATGCACTGAACAAACACGTGCCTGCACACATACCGACTGTCACATCTTTAATTATAGGTAGCCGACATTCTCCAAAACGGCAGTTTTGATAAGAGTCGAACCGTGCATCCGAAATGAAAATATACGCAGACCTCTTTACACAGTTCCAGTAAGCGTTGGCACTGGCCACTGAAGTTGGCCCATCAGTTCCAATTCTTACGTTAAAAAACAGAGATTTATCAATGTGATTTGGATGTTTGGTGTATGTTTTTTTTTCACTGGTGTTAAGCTCTTATGTGTCAGAACCTCAGTCATATTGGGGCTGATCAATGTTGTAAAATGTGACATGAAAATTTAAGAACAGCCGTGCCTCAACCTGCCCACTGTGAGCTTCTCACATTGATACTTACAGTATGTGTTAGGTAGGTGTGTGATATTTGTGTGATATTTTCTGGATGTTAGTATCTTACTACCAGCAAGATGCATCCATCACACTGTTCCTGCCACTGTCCACAGGCTGTTGAGAGCCACCATTTCGTCAGGTGAAATGTCCAAACCCGTTTTTTAAAAACATTTTAAAGTAGTGAAAATAGCGAGCGAGCGTTCACCATAATTATGCAACACTCTTGTGTGATGAAGTTTTTTTTTAAATGTAGTAATTTATGTAGTAATGTGTATTAACGTCTTGCCGTTGTCATAAGTAAATCTAAACTTTCCCGGATACGTTTATTAGCCTAGTAAACGACCAACTTCTGTAATCCAGAAACAAATGAAATGCTTTCCGGAAGAGGAAAGCATTTCCGTTTACGAGGCTATACGTTTATACAGCAAAGGAAGGAGTAATATTCCACCACACACACAGACGGTTGCACGCATACACTCGCTCTCTCTTCCTATATTTATATATTCTTTACCTACTAATCAAATATTCTTGTCTGTGCTTTTACTGGAATATGAATCAAGTAGCCTAAACAGAAACAAATATGAATATTATTTAAACAAAACTACCTGTACAAGGTGTGATGGATGGGCGGGGTGGGCGTGCGGGTGGGGGTGTGGCTGAGGGGGGGCGTCAGGGTGGTGGGGGTGGAGGGGCCCCTGCGGGGCGTGGCGGGGGACCCCTGCAGCGGGCTGCAGCTGTCCAGCAGCAGGTGCTTGTAGCGCGCGTTGTGGCTGATCCAGCGGTGCAGCGCCTCGCACGCCTCCTGCTCCATGCCGCCGTTGGTGAAGCTGACCGCCAGCGCCATGAGCGCCCCCAGGTTGTTGGGGTGCAGATCCAGACACCTGCCAGTAGGGGGTAGTGGTGGGCAATCATGGATTTCAACAAATATATCGTAGTTGTCGGGTGGAAACCTGGTATGTCCAAAACCGTTTGTTTTGTATTTATGATTTTTAAAATGACTTAAACTACAAGCACACATGACTTAAACTACAAGCACACAACGCCTCGCGTGTACTTTTGTGCGATGGCCTTGTATGATGAAGCAGTGCTTTACTTTGCGAAAAAATGCACACATTTGAAACTTGGAGATACGAGGTTTCCGCCCGACAGTGTCGATATACAGAAGTAAATAGACTTTTAACTATCAACTATCGTGGGCAAAACATTCAACAGAAATAGCATAATTACAAGCTCATGTCGGGTCGCAACGACACGTGAGCTTGTTGTTGTGCATCTGCTATTTTCCACAAAGATATTTAGCATCGGGCTGGAAAACAGGAGAGGGGCTAGTAGTGCATATAGAGCCCTGGGGAACTCTGGTCTTTGAGAGGATAATTGATGCTGTCCTCCAGAATGACAGCCAATCACTTTCCAGTTCACTAAACTCAAACCAATCAAATCCTCTCTGACTGATGAGCACCAGCTTAGACAACTCTCACTACTCTGGATAATGACAACGCGTCAGAGGAGTAATTTCAGTAAGAAATGGGGGGTGGCAAATAATAGGTTTATACAGCAATTTTAATGTCAGTGTTTATCATTGTTCCACCTTGAACACGCTACATACAAAACATGGTTAGAACCGGTATGGAACTGAGACACAATCTGAGCGTTTTCCACTCCAACACTACAGCAGCGCATTAACAGCTGGGTGCGATAGCCGTTTCCTGCAGAGGAGCTGCTGTTAACATCTTACCTCTGTAGTGATACGATGGCAGCCTGCTCATTCTCATTCTCAGCCTGCGTCATGCCCAGCACCTGCCACGCCTACCACACAACACAATGACATACAAGAGAAACCGTTTAAACGTAGACAGTATTAGTAGTAGTAGTAAGTAGCATTCTAGTACTAGCAGCATTACTAGTGTATGGGACTGCAAGAGACCAAACACAAATAAGTGTCTGAGAGGCGATGAGATGGGACATGTGAATTGTCTGACATGCTTAAACAATGGAATTGATTCGATGGAACCAAGCGATGCTTTTAAGAGGTTTTATTAAAGCAACATAAATAACTAGAGATACTGTTCCTACAAAACAGTGTGGGCTCGCTCGTGACTATATTCTGCAGCGTGCTAACTGTCATGTGAAGCTCAACCAATACTCCAGCTAACACCACTCCCAGATGTTTTTCCGCACCTCAATTGCACCTCATTGGCTAAGGGCCCTGCCTTTGTGCTGTCGTGGTGGAACTTGATAAATAAATAATGAAGATAACATAGTGTTCTCACCTTTCAGGCGAGCCCACAACAAATAAATAATGAAGATAACATAGTGTTCTCACCTTTCAGGCGAGCCCACAACAATTATTAAAGGGTGCTCAAACATATAGCAACAAAATCACACAACAAAATCACACAGATCAAAACAATAGAGTGAATAAAGCGGTCAACAAAAAATATTCAGCTTCCCACACTCCCCCCTCTCTCTCTGTGGCTAGCCAGGTGTCCGCCCGCCCCTATGCCTGTGACTCAATCATCCACGTACCCCAGTGATTGCATTGACCAAATATACTGCATAATCAACAAACATAACCAAAACATAAACAACATTATAACAATAAACCCATTCATGACTGCAATAAACCAATTCATGGCTCCTATAACTAGTAAATTCTTTAGTGTTGATTTTGATCCAAAACATAAAAACTATTGAAAAGGTTTTCTTCTCGACATGCCCAAAATAGGGATTGATTATAAATCGACTCGTTTATTATAATTTCTTTTTTTAAATGATCTATTAAATAGATTAGTTGGATAGTAGTAGTAGCATTAGTGTTGACCTCAGAGTCCTGTGGGTCTTGGAGGATAGCAGCCTCCAGCAGCAGCACGGCGGTGTTGAGGTCCCCCTGCTTGGCTCTCTCCTGGCCCTCTGCGAAGGCGTTGGGCCAGTCTCTGTACGGGTTGTTGCTGTGGAAGTAGTAGCCCTGGAACCAGAGAGCAAACGACAACAACAGTTTATACAATGCCACTCCTTGTTCAGCTTCACTTTGCTTGCCAACGGGTCTGTAGATCTGTGGTCCTTGAGGGGATTCCAGGGGGTCCCCCGGCTAAATTATAGATAGATATAATTTGTACACTCTCAGAGTTACATTAACTCTGAAATTGCAGTGTAAGATGGGGTCCCAGAGAATTGAAACGGTTCAGAATCACTGCCATAGCCAGAGTATAAACACAGTCTTTTATGGGGGTCTCCTGGCATGGTGTATCTTTTCAAATGGGGGTCCGCGGGCTAATATGTGTCAATTCGGGGGTCTTTGACAAGTTTGAGAACCACTGCTGTAGATGACAAAGTCAACATGGGCCGGCACTACATTCTCCACCAAGCAGACCTCCCGTCCAGCTCCTATGCCAGAATCCTGGCATAGGACTTAATGTCTGCATTTAAAACCATCGTCCAGAACTTGCTCCAAACGAGCTCACCCAGATGAGTGTTGCCTTACTTCCCATGAAAGTCTATCACTGATTTCTTAACAGACAGGTAGCAGCAGCATGTGTGGCTTTATTAGCATCTTTCGGCCAGATCCATCCAGCACCTCACCAGTCACCACTCCAGCACAGAGAAGCGAGCAGGGATGATTACTGCTGACTCACACGCCAGTGACACTGGCTTTTCCAAAATCTAACTGAGACACACTGTATATCAAGAGTCAAGACCCCATGCTCATGTCAACACTTTCTTACCTGTGGCGGTGAGGCTCACAAAAAAAGACCACTGCCCAGCCCCTACTGACGGTCCCTGGCATTACTCCTTCTGCTTATCTTTCTATCTTGTATAACTCTTATAATATTTGAGTCAATAGTTGTTGTGACCGTCAGGTCGCAGTTACTATCAAAACCTCCACCGGCTGTCAGTCTGTCAGTCAGTCTGTCCATCACACGTCACGTCACACTTTTGCCCTACTCATATCTCCGCCACCGTTGCCCCGATCCATGCCAGATTTTGCACACACTCCTTGGCTGCCAAGCCACAACCTCCTCCCCTCATTTCTCCAATGGCCCTCTTCACCATGAGGCCGATTCTTGCAAAAGACATATTTTTGGACACTGCTCCTACAGATGATGCCCTAAAATCACGCAAAGCGGTACACAGTATCTCTAAAGTCATGTCATCAACATGGATCTGTCCCATTTCCCATATTCCCTCCTCATTGGCTACCATTATCTCCTGATTAGAGAGTCTTACTGGTATAAATTTAACTTTTCTATAGCTGCTAATTACTCACTCATTATTGTTACTCAGCTTAGTGTACAATCAAGAAACATACCTGGCAATTCAAATCAGACTCAGATGGATCGGAGAGCGTAAATGTTTGGAAGTTTATCTGTGATGATGGGCTCATCGAGCGTCCAAGGTAACCTGCCTCGTGCCCAAATGCATGCTGGGATACTGTGCGGTCTGGCGCCTTGCATGCCTAAATGGGATTAAAGTGGACACGGAAAAGTAATGAATGAATGAGTGATGATGATAATGGCTGCCTATCTGTGGGGGATTTGAGGATTGCTGGAGGACAAATCACTTACTCACTAGTAATCACTCTGTGTTTATTGCACAGATGATGGTGTAAAACAAAACGGCCTGCAAAAGGTTCCTCATGTAGGGACTTGACATCACGCAAATGAGCAACAGGTCAGTTTTCTGTATGTGCATGCATGCCTGAGCGTGCGCGCGTGTCTGCAGTTTCTGTTGGCTAGTGTCACCTTGTCTTCAGGTTTCAGCACCCATAGGTTAGGGGTGGCTAGCTATTGTTCACATAGACATCAAAGAGGGGTTTGAGCCCCTGCCCTTTTACTTTAAAAGTGCCCTCTCCAGACCTTGAATGTCGCACTTACTAGTTTAAAATAAATGAAAATGGCCCCCTTTCCATTGAGCACCTGCATTCATGAGAATGACCTTTTCCAAACTCTCCTGAACTTAAATTTGTCATTTTATGTTGAAGGAGTCGCATCTCCAGCATTGGCTTGAATCTTGATAATACTTCATTGAGTGCGGCATCACGAACCAAAAATAGTCCATATCCAAGCTCATAACGTGTTGCGCTGCGACATGTTGTGAGCATGGAGATTGGCTGTTTTCTGTATTTGCACCAAAAGTGCCCTTTTAGAAATGTCAGCCCCTGCCCCTCTAACATTCTTTGCACGTCCCTGTTCACACCGATTACCTGACTGCCAGAAGTGTGGGGGAAAACTTCACAAACGTAGAGAGAGAGCTTTTTTCTCAGCTTCTCGGTTTGAGGTTAGCAGCGTTCAAATAAAAGCATCTTCACATATTTTCAGATTTCAGTGTACGGCACATCATCTGAAAGCATGCCAGTGGTGTTCATGCCTTGCTCTAGACTAGCCCACAGGTTCTTAATGTGGGGTCCGGGGACCCCCATGGGGGTCCTTGAGGTGTTTCCTTGAGAGGTCCCTAAAGCTAAATGATTGCATAGGAACCAACTGGACGCTTACAGGTCTGTTACCCTGAGTATATTCGAATGAAATTTGTACACTCAAATGAACTCTGAAATAAAATAATCATATCAAATCTGGGTTCTGTGGCTTAATTCACATCAAACTGGGGGTCCTTTAACACATTCACCACCAAAGACGTAGATCTACGTCATGTCTGTGTGCAGGTGATTGGCTGAAAAGCATAACTGATGCCAGGACTACAGATCCCAGAATAGAACAGGAAATTACGTCATCCCAACATTTTTCTCTCCGTCCGGCTCAATGTTATCAGAGAAGAGTCCATTTATCTCGGATTCTTTTACCAGATTTTATTTGATTTTTGTTGGTCATACAAATATTCTTTTCCGGGTGAAAGAGAAGACGACGGTGAAAGAAAACACGATTAGTCTGCCTTGCCTGGCCATGTGGTTTTTGTTTACATCCTGGCCACATGGTGCGTTACTGATGCCGGTGAAAATAGCACTGAAAAACCTGGCAGTGGCGGATGAATGAATGAATGAATTAATACCTGACAGCAATGTGTTAAAAGAGGCTGAGAATCACTGCTCTACATAAAAGCACATTCAGCAATAACTAAAATTACATTATACAGCATATATACTGTATATATAGGCTATACTGTATCATATCCAGGTGGTTGGCCTTAATTGTTAAGATTAATGCGGTGTGCTTTATGTGATGCGATGCAGCATAACTCCCACTCCCAGCTCCATTTGTCAGTGTGTGTGTGTGTGTGTGTGTGTGTGGAGAGGGGGGGGGGGGGGGGGGGGGGGGGTGGCGGCGCTATGTTGAGGAGCGCTGACGGAGGCCATATGTTCACTCCGTGCCTCAAGGACGAGCGGCGTCTAAACCACAGAGGTTACAGTAGACATTAAAACACACTGGCACACAGTGTGGGACACATTCAACTGCAAGAGATGATGCCGAACACTCATATCGTTGCTGTCGGGCAGAAGCAACTTTCTTATATGACATTATCCATATTCTAAACTTTTTGTGTGTTTTTGTAAAAATGTACGCCCGCTTGATCGCACTACAGCAGCGGTTTTCAACCCTTTTCATACCAAGGTCCATTATTTAAGGGTTAGGGTTAAGGGTTATTTATACAGAGGCTTTATCCAAGGCACTTTACAGAGATTGTGCATTACATTCACCCATTCACAAAATCATACACCGATGGCGACGGAAACCATGCTAGGCACCAACCTGCTCATCGGGAGCAACTAGGGGTTCAGAGTCTTGCTCAAGGACTCTTCAACACTAACTCTGGGGGAGCCCGGGATCGAACTGGGAAAGATTCGGGAACACTCTGTGTTCTAAACCCTCCACTCTACCCCTGAGCCACTGCCGCCCCGAGACCACATATTTTTTAACCCGGAGCCCCTATAGTATTTTGGTCATGTCATTAGAAGCGAGTATTTCAAAATACTCTTCAAAGTTTTGTCCAAACTGTTTAAAGTTTTTGCACTGCCGATTTGCTATCTTCGATGCTTCTATGTGCAACTCATACAACAAAGTACAGGGCAATAATTTACGAAAGAAGATCGTAAAAACATGAAATACAGAGATGCAAGATTTCGGCCAGTGCCACGACTGTATTTCTGTTCTATTGTCCCTACTGATATAAGACACACACAAGACATAAACTTCCACATTGTGCCAGTCGGCTGACAAGAGTGCATTTCAGAGTTATGAAAAATATCGTCTCCACAGTGTTGTAAAGTAACTAGGTGCATTTACTCAAGTACCTTACTTAAATACAATTTTGATGTACTGGATTACTTCCAACTTTCAGTACTCAGAGACAAATATTATACTACAATTATTTGAAAACTTTACAAGTTACTTTGTAGATTTTGATTATTATTACAAAACTGGCCATTTGAAAATAGCTGATCTACAAGCTCACAATGATCGCATTGTGAGCTTGTAGGCCTACAGTAGATCTGCTATTTTCAAAAAATGTTTGTACACATTCTACGCATTCTGCGCACTGGGTACTTTTACTTTTGGTACTTTAAAGGAGTAGTTCACCCCCAAAAATTACTTTTTTTACTCATGCCATGGAGAGTAGAGTTCAATAATATTTTTCGTTTTTTGTCGCATTCCTAAGACAAAAATGTGATAACAATAAATTTACCCCATTCGTTCCGGATGGGGACCCTTTTCGAAACGGGTCCCCATCCGGAACCAATGGGGGTAAATTTACTCAAATCAAATTTTTGTCTTAGGAATGTGACAAAAAACCAAGAAATATTATTGAACTCTACTCTCCATGGCATGAGTAATCAATAGAAAAAAAGTCATTTTGGGGGTGAACTACTCCTTTAAGTACATTTTGATGCTAATACCTTTTTGCACTTTTACACAAGTAACACCACTGGCCAGTATAGGCTGACAGAGTGCTTGTCAGAGTTATGAGGAATATATTCTCCATTACGTCCAACATTCCCCGGCACGTAGCACTGCAGTCAGAGAGACGGGTGGGGTGGGAATGGGGGGTGGTGGGTTTATAGCCCCTTTTAGAACCATTTAAACTGGATTAAATTACACCTCTTCTCCCTCCAGAGACACAGACAGAGAAGCAGCCTATAGATCCTACAGGCGTCAGCACAGCCTTGCAGACAGTATGGGCGGATGAATAATGTATCGTTGGAGCACGAGTGACGAGAGAGACATTGATCTGACAGTGCATTGTTTTATGTTACTGTGTACTGTATGTTGTTGTCGGGCAGGAACCTGCTATCTCCATATTTTAACTTTATTTCTCTTAGGAGATCCATGTACTGTATATGGAGATAAAAGGGCGAGGTCGCGCCAATTCTAGGCCATTTGGGTTGAGATGTGTATCGGACCAGATACCCATTTATGGAGACCCCTGCATGATATTCAACAATGTAAATCAATGTAAAGCAGGCTCTTGGGCCAGTTAGGGCCTGGGATTGATGACATCAGGAATCTCCATATATGGGCATAAAAGGGATTTTTGTTTCTGGGAATGACCATATATGGACTTTTTATTTAATTTGATCATTTATTATTAATAACTAGAAGCTGGGCCGCCCTTCGGGCGGCCCAGCGTCTAGTCGGCGACCTGGCCAACTCGGGAACGATGTAAATAGAGAATGAATGCCCCGCCCTTTAATGCAAACCCCATTATACCTGTTGTCATAGGACCTGTTTTGACCATCTGTTTGCCTGTGTCCATTTATGCCCATATATGGAGATATCTGTATCTGTCTGTCTGTCGGCGTCCATTTTATGTCCATATATGGAGATCACTGCAGATATAGTTCTGGGTCCATTTTATGCCCATATGCCCATATTATGTCCATATATGGAGATCACTGCAGATATAGTTCTGGGTCCATTTTATGCCCATATGCCCATATATGGAGATATCTGTCTATTTGCGTCCATTTTATGCCTGCCCCACCCTTTAATGCAAACCCCAATATACCTGTTGTCATAGGACCCGTTTTGACCATCTGTTAGCCTTTGTCCCCACCCTTTAATGCAAACCCCAATATACCTGTTGTCATAGGACCCGTTTTGACCATCTGTTTGCCTTCTGTTAGCCTTTGTCCCCACCCTTTAATGCAAACCCCAATATACCTGTTGTCATGTTGTCATAGGACCCGTTTTGACCATCTGTTTGCCTTCTGTTAGCCTTTGTCCCCACCCTTTAATGCAAACCCCAATATATGGAGATCTCTGCACACACAGTACCGGTTGCGGAAAACTCTGATGTCAGACATCAGCTCTGCATTCGGGGATTCATTTTATGCCCATATCTGGAGAACGCGCGTGCCGGTGGGAAGAACGGTTCTCGAGATTCACATACATACATACACATTCACAGAGATTTTTTGTTGACTCCTGGCGTACGTGATGTCAGAGCCTTTTATGAAGTGATGTCACAATGAGTCAGCGATTGTGCCGATTTCCTCAGGAACAGCCTGATGTTAACAATATGGAGATATCTGTATCTGTCTGTCTGTCGGCGTCCATTTTATGTCCATATATGGAGATCACTGCAGATATAGTTCTGGGTCCATTTTATGCCCATATGCCCATATTATGTCCATATATGGAGATCACTGCAGATATAGTTCTGGGTCCATTTTATGCCCATATGCCCATATATGGAGATATCTGTCTATTTGCGTCCATTTTATGCCTGCCCCACCCTTTAATGCAAACCCCAATATACCTGTTGTCATAGGACCCGTTTTGACCATCTGTTAGCCTTTGTCCCCACCCTTTAATGCAAACCCCAATATACCTGTTGTCATAGGACCCGTTTTGACCATCTGTTTGCCTTCTGTTAGCCTTTGTCCCCACCCTTTAATGCAAACCCCAATATACCTGTTGTCATGTTGTCATAGGACCCGTTTTGACCATCTGTTTGCCTTCTGTTAGCCTTTGTCCCCACCCTTTAATGCAAACCCCAATATATGGAGATCTCTGCACACACAGTACCGGTTGCGGAAAACTCTGATGTCAGACATCAGCTCCGCATTCGGGGATTCATTTTATGCCCATATCTGGAGAACGCGCGTGCCGGTGGGAAGAACGGTTCTCGAGATTCACATACATACATACACATTCACAGAGATTTTTTTGTTGACTCCTGGCGTACGTGATGTCAGAGCCTTTTATGAAGTGATGTCACAATGAGTCAGCGATTGTGCCGATTTCCTCAGGAACAGCCTGATGTTAACAATCAGCTCCGCGTAAGGAGATTCCGAACGTTTCGCGCCGCTTCGGGAAAACCGCATGCCGAGTCGGGCCGAGGCCCGGCACTGCACTCCGCGCCGCAGCGGGGAACGCGCGTGCCGAATCTGAAGCCGGTGGGACGAACGGTTCTCGAGATACGCGGATTACAAACAAACAAACAAACAAACAAACAAACAGACAGAGATTTGTCGCATTTATAGATAGATATGTATCCATATTATACGTACAATATATTTTATGCCCATACATGGAGATCCCTATCTGAACCAGCCACACATATATGGGCCATGCCTTTGCCATCTGGCCAGTGATATATATCAATGACATCAGGGATCTTCATATATGGGCATAAAAGGAATACCCATATATGGACTTTTACATAGTTTTTTTTAAAAGCAAAGCTGTTGCTGCACCGACTTTTACATTGGTGACCTGTCACCTGTGATATCACCTGTGATGTCACAGTGACAAGGGAACCAACCCATAGACTGACACAGTATGGATACCCAGGGTTTGATCTTTGATGAGGTGATGTCACGTGACATCACTTCCTGTACTGACTGAAGGACTGACTGTGGTGATGTCACGTGATATCAATTCCTGTACTGACACAGACGGAGACAAGCTACGACATTTCTCATGGTATACTGCGACCTTCGGTCGAAACGACCTTCGGTCACGACAATTACATCTATGGTCATGCACGCCTGCACCTCACTTCTGTTTTTGCCTTTGCAGTCGTATAAATAACTCCTATTGGTACGTGCGTGCGTGCGTGCGTGCGTGCGTGCGTGCGTGCGTGCGTGCGTGCGTGCGTGCATGCGGAGAGTCAGCCTCACCTTGTCGTTGGGGGAAACAGCAGGGGGCAGCGCCGCGTCGCTCTCTGAATCCTCCAGCCAGTTCCTCCTGGCAAGCTCCTCCCACTCCGCCTGCATCTTATCCCAGAACACCGTGTCCGACTGGAGAAGAGGAGGAAAAGATTTAGTGAGGAAATAAGTCTGAAAATTTTAATTTTAGTAAAAGTACAATACTATTAAAGTACCAAAAGTAGAAACTACTCATAATGCAGAATGTCCAATTTCACAAGTTTTCATGTATGTATAACATTGTTACTATATGTTAATATGGTGTTAATATGGTGCAAACACAGCAGCAAGATTCGTGAGCTGCTGTGATAGGAGAAGGATATCAAATGGAACCCAACCACCTTAAAGACCATTTATGTCCCTGCTCTGCCTACATGTAAGTAAGCTTGATGCATGAAAACTGTTACACTCCTTTCACTTGCACATATTGTGTTCCGATTGTATTGTATTGTGTACACTTCTGCTTTGGCAATGTAAACGTATGTTTTCTCATGCCAATAAAGCCCTTTGAATTGAATTTAATGTAATTGGTGTAATAGGACCACAATGAAAATAAGCTCCTAAGCTTTTGTGTGCGTGTGTGTGTGCGCGCGTGTGCGTGCGTGCGTGCGTGCATTTTATCCTTTTTGACAGATTTGCACAAATATACTGTACGGTCATGTTTGCATACATATGCACTTTTTGTCAACAAAACATCAATCGATCAAAAACACGTAAAAATCTGCTTATTGTGCGTTCCTTCAACTCCTACAGGGCCTTTTCCTCACACCAAGCTGTTCTACAGAAATAAATTAAAAAGTAAAAATCTATAACTCTTAATTAGTCTACTGGACCATATCACCTGGGGAAATGTGCAGCCTGTCAGTTTGCATTAGCCTGTGTTAGGAGTGAATCTGGAAAGAAACCAATAATTAGTACAGCTGGATGAGGCGCAGTTCAGGCATCCATGTGTTATGATGCTGCTGTGAAACCAACAGTGGTGTAAAGTAACTAAGTACATGTACTCAAGTAATGTACTTAAGTACACTTTCTAGGTAGCCCACTGGAGTACTTTCAATTTGCAATACTTTCGCTTCTACTCCACTACATCTCAGAGGCAAATATTGTACTTTTTACTCCAAAGTCCAAGAGGTGCTGCACTTTGTAGGTATAAATTATGATAAACCACTGTAGCCCTATTTTATACCATGGCAATTTGAAAATAGCAGATATACAAGCTCACAACGTGTCGCATCGCGACGCATTGTGAGCTTGTAGATCGGCTATTTTCAAACATATTGTACTTTTACTTTTGGAGCTTTAAATACATTTTGATGCCAACACTTTCGTACTTTTACGCAAGTACATTTTGAATTACAGACTTTTACTTGTAATGGAGTACTTCTACATTGCAGTATTGATACCTTTACTCAAGTAAAGAAATGGAGCAATTTTTCCACCACTGGTCTGTTGCATGTCAAGAGCAGGTCTTGTAAGGCATGAAGAAAGAAGGCAGTGGAGCCTTTTCTTCCATGGGTCCTCAAAATGTAAAAAGGCAAGGTTTGGCCTGTCCATTGGAACCAGTGCATTTGGTTCCATTTGAACACTCTTAGAGTTACAGAACTGAAATGATCATTTAGGGGCTAAAATAGCAAAAGCAGGCTTTCTTTTATAACTGTGTGTACCTGTCATCCACCGCTGTATGGAAGAAAATACACACAGACATTTTCCCATTCATAAATCCCATTGGCTTTTTAGAAATCACTCAACATAAGAACCGCAGTGCTTTAAAAATGAATAGAAGAAAAAATGATCTATGGCAAGCCGCTTTAACATAATATAGCAAGGCTGAATATATGTTCCAGATATCTGTAATTCAATTCTTCCTAGTCAAAATGAACATTTCAGCCTATATCCATACTCATATGGTTACCAAGAATAAACTGATGCCGCTGAAGTACAACTAAATTATTCAAACTGTCATTACATTACGCACTCGTCAGCTATTTTTATACCAGTCTGACTTACTAAAATAGAAAGTATTTCTAGAAAGTAATTAGGAACAAAAAGCCTCTTTAATCTGTGAGAGGATTTGATTGGTCTGAGCTCAGTGAAGTGGAAGGGGATTGGTCAGTGCAGGAAGTGATTTCAAATGGGATGGGACTCAGTGACGGGCAGAGCTGTTCTGATACTCACAGGATTATTTCGCACCAACACTAATGTGTGCATGTTATTTACGCACAAGGCAGCATCCTGACCAGAAGGTCAGATCTTTGAACCATAAGGTGAATGACTTATAGGGCATCGCAGTGAGGTTTCGGAAGAAACTGCCCATTCATTTAGACCAGGGGTAGGCAACATTGGCACAGGGGAGGGTGATCACTGGCACACTGGCAGAAGTGAGAGAGAAGATTTTTATTTTAAAATAAAATATATAGGACCGACATTTTTAGCTTGCGGCCCTTGGACTTTTTGTATTTTACTGAGTGGCCCCTGAACCATCTTAAAGTTGTACCATGTAACTTTTTTTATAAAACAAATCTTAAAATTGTCCTAACTGTTAAATCGCTAAAGTTTTAGAACACCCACTCCGTTATTTTCAGCTTCTGAAGCCTTCTCTTTATATGTTTTCTTCTTAGCAGTGACAGGGGCGGGATTTCGCGCCAAAATGACGTAATCTGCATCATCTGTATACGTTGTGTATACGTTGCCCAATCACATCGCCGATCATGCACACATGGTACACTACCGGCCAATCACAGCTTATCTGCTCTGGTCTCCAGGAAGCGCCTCCGCTTGGCTACAGTGTTTACCATGGTGAAGGATTTTAACCTCTTAATCCACAAATCCTGGCCAGAAAATTACGTTCTACCATGCGTTCTACCCCTCCACGGATTACTATCGGTCGCGGTGGTTTGCTGGCGCCGCTCCGGTGGTCCGCGGCGGTGGTCCGCGACGACTCCGGCCGAAAAACGGCCGAAAAAAGCAATACCGCTACTGACCACTAGTTGAGCAACTTACACAGTATAGCTTTAAGTTGAGTAGCCCTGCCCTATGGCATGCACACACAATCGTGATTTGACCATGTACTGTACCAATGTGACAGAGAGGTACCTCCGAATAAAGGGCTTGGATATACTTTGCGGTCACAAAAATCCATGTGATCTACAAGCTCACAAAGTGACCTTGTATATCTGGATACTTCCGGTGTGCGACACAGGCAGGCCAGAGAGCGTACATCTGGCTTAAACATCACAGCGGTAGGCTACGATCGGACGAGCAGATTGAATATCGTACAGGGATAATATGAGGCACGTTATGATAGGAGCCGTTGCAGTGAAAGGACAGAAGCCGCAGGAGGTGTATGTGTGTGTGAGGGGGGGAGGACACGGCTGGAGACAGCTAGGAGGGTGGAGGAGAGGTGACGGGTGGATGGATGGATTTAGGGAGGAAGGGAGGACTGGAGGGGGCGGAGGAATGAAGAGATAAAAGGGAGAGGAGGGGATGGGTGTGGATCGTCACATGAAGGATGACAGGGGAGGTGCAGGAGAGGAAATGGATGGCGCGTGCGCGTTCGTGCGTGCATGTGCAGAGGTGGAAAAAGTACTCTCATTTTGTACTTAAGTAAAAGTATCAATACTGCACGGTAGATGTACTCCCTTAGGGTGCCCTCACACCAAAATACCTAGAGTGGAATCCGCCAATGCATTTCAATGAGAATGGAGTGTTTTTTGCAGAAATCCTCTACTGGGAAAAAACGCTCCATTCTCATTGAAATGCATTGGCGGATTCCACTCTAGGTATTTTGGTGTGAGGACACCCTTACAAGTAAATGTCCAGAATTCAAAATGTACTTGAGTAAAAGTATGAAAGTATTGGCATCAAAATGTACTTAAAGTACCAAAAGTAAAAGTACTAAATGTTTGAAAATAGCAGATCTACAACCTCACCATTCCTACGCACTGCCATCCCTACGGAGCAGTGACCACCTAGTCTCGCGTGGCCAGACTGTTGCCTCCGCGATTTGGTCAAATGCTCCCGGCATACAGTCTGGCAGACGGAAATAGAAACGGTGAGTGCGAGATAAAGCGGATGTGACGCAACCGCTCCCGTAGTGCAGTAGCAATAACATGTCCTACTGGAAGCGTTATGTCTCCTTTCAACATTTCTGGGGGCTTTATTTTGTCTTTCTCTGGTGTTATTGGTGTCACCTTCATGATGTTTTCAAACGTTTCATAAACTATACACTCATAACAATAATAGGCAGCTCGAATGACTTTGTCTGAGCTATTGTGTTTCTGTTATGTTTCCAATGGGACTACAGTTCAGTGCAGCAGTGGCTACTTCCGATACTCGCCGTTCGGGAGCTGCTCTTCCAGACTCTATATAGCATTCGGAGATTGTGGAATAGTTGTCTGGCTACGCGAGACTAGTGACCACCTAAACCAAACCCTAACCCTAACCCTAACCTCAGTAGGAATGGAGAACTGCCCTTACACCTGCAAAGTAAACTCAAGTTTTTTAAAATAAATGTAGTGGAGTAAAAGTACAATATTTGAATCCAAGATGTAGTGGAGTAGAAGTAAAAGTATCGGAACTTGGAAATACTCAAGTAAAGTACAAATACCTCAAAAGTGTACTTACAGTAAGTACAGTACTTAAGTAAATGTACTTAGTTACTTTACACCACTGTGCGTGCGCGTGTGCCTCCACTGAACACTCATGCAGGTCAGTACTGATGGCCGCCCGCATGGTGTCATTGCATGGATCACTTTCCCTCTATCTGTCCTCAGTTCATCCCTCCACTGCCTTTCTCTCTCTCTCTCTCTCTCTCTCTCTCTCTCTCTCTCTCTCTCTCTCTCTGTCTCTGTCTCTCTCTCTCTCCAATCAGTCTTTCTTTCCTTCCCCTTGATCTTTTGTACAAAGGAGAATGGCTTTCACCTTTGCCCAAGCCATCATTTTTTATGGGCTGTAGTAATATTGCATCTAATCTTGTACAGTAGTATTGCAGTAATATATCTTATCTGACATGTAGGCTACCATGTTTGTAGTACCGCAGTACCGAATCTCATCTACGGTAACGGTACAGTCTGTCCTCGCATTCTCAACTTTCTTCAACATTCATGTGGCTAAAAAAACAAAAAAACACAGACGACAACAACAACATTGAATGTGTTAAGGTCGTTTGTGGCTTTTCATTACCCTTGAATTGTGTCTCAATCTGTTGGAAGAGGACACGTTTCCCAACTCCCCCAGACCTGCTATTCAGTCCTTGTCCACCGGATGTCCTCAGTGTTCCTCTCCTTTCCCCGTCACCTAACTGCCCCACCCTGCCTACACACCTGCTCCCACTCCTTTCCCATCAGCAGCCCTGCGGTTACCTGGCTGACTCCACCCACTCTCACCTGTTTTAGATTAACATGTCGTCGTTAACATGTCCAAAACCGTTCGTTTTTATCATTTTAAAAAAATGTACTAAACTACTGAAAACAGCCGATCTACAAGCTCACAACACCTCGCACCGCGAGGCGTTGTGTTTCAGGATTACAAGCTAACCTTTTTCAGCATCTCTGCAGTTCTGTCCAATTATCAAGCTAATATCTTCCAAAGAAAATTCCATTTATCGGCACATTTACACTAAATTCTACCTGAATGTAGCTCTGATCTATAGCGTTAGAAGAAGTTCTTAACGCTATGTTACTCTACATCCGCTGTGCCCGCAGAAAGCCTGTGAACCTATCGTCTGGTTAACAAATACCGTATTTTCCGGACTATAAGGCGCACCGGACTATAAGGCGCACTGTCAATGAATGGTCTATTTTCGAACTGTTTTCATATATAAGGCGCACCGGACTATAAGGCGCACATAATAGACACTACCGTTGCGTTATGCTTCCAACAGATGGAGCTGTGCTAAAGGGAATGTCAATGTCAATGAATGATCCATATATAAGGCGCACTGGACTATAAGGCGCACTGTAGTTCTTTGAGAAAATTAAAGGCTTTTAAGTGCGCCTTATAGTCTGGAAAATACGGTACGTAAATACAGTTTCCCTACTCACCAAAACAAAGACGGCTTTTGGGAGTGAAAGCCTACTTTCCTTAGTGGGAACACTCTGAGCCCCCACCTCATGTCTCAAATACACTTTTTTGCCAGAAAAGAAAATACTTCACCTGAAGGTGAAAATCTGGTCAATAGACAGGATCTGTATGGGCGCTGTGGAGTAGGTAACATTTCCCGTGAAATATTTTCTTTTCTGGCCAAAAAGTGTATTTTAGCCGTGAGGTGGGGGGCTCCGAGTGCTTTCACTAAGGAAAGCTGGCTTTCAACTCCCAAAAGCCGTTTTCGTTTTGGTGAGTAGTGGTGAAACTGTATTATTTTGTTATTTTTTGACCAGACGAGAGGGTGCACAGGCTTTCTGCGGGTCAAGCGGATGCAGAGTAAACACATAGCGTTAGGGAGAACTCCTAACGCTATGGACCAGAGCTAACCTGAATGTAAAATTTCAATATTATGTCAAAAACAAATAGATCTTTGAGAAGTAACATCTCTGCAAAATGTACCACTTTTAGGGAACATGACGGCTAGACACAGACTTTAATCATGTTCACTGGAAATGGTCTTCATCAACAAACTCTCCATTCATTCCTTTTCAGTATCTCTCTCATCCATCTCTCTACTTTATCTCAGCCCACCTCTCCCCACCTCTCGGAATCTCTACTAAAGCCTCTCTCTTTATCTCTGCTTGTCTCACTCTGTCACTCAGTGTACCTGTACCTATCACCCTGCTCTCTCTCTCTCTCTCTCTCTCTCTCTCTCTCTCTCTCTCTCTCTCTCTCTCTCTCTCGGCAGCCTCCCCTCCAGTAGTCCTGTGTGTTGTGACTGTGATGTATGGCAGTGTCTCCGCTTGCTGATTCATTGGGTGCAGCGGGGGCTGATGAATGATATAGTTCTGTAACTCTACATGCAGGTGATACCCTGCTCCAAACCACAGGCACCGGGATCCAGTTGCATGCATACTGTACTTACTGTGCTTTGCTGTAAATAATGTACACGCTGTGCTGAGAGTCCTTGGCGATGCGAACACGACAAAACAGAGACCCCTTCAGGGTGCACCAAATGGACCCTTACAGGCCTGTACTGTAACTCTGAGGTACTGCTTTTGGTTCCATTTGGACACTCTAAGAGATATGTTACTTACTGCCCTTTATGCCGGCTGGCGTGGTGGGGCAGCAGCAAAGGATCTCCTTTCTGTGTGGAGTTTGTCCCTATGTCCCCTAACCTCACAAAAAACAAACTAGTTGGAATAACGTGTTCCTTCCAAGCGCTGCCCAGTCTCATAAGGACGGTAGCCACGTTTTCCTGTTTACACAGGCTAAGACGGTGTTGACTGGAGATGGTTTTGGGCCAGAATATTCCCTGTATTTTCCCTTTTGAACCACTGTTCTGCTGTTGGTCACTGTGTGTGTGTGTGTGCGTGCACGTGTGTGTGTGCGTGTGTGTGTGTGTGTGTGTGCGTGTGTGTGTGTGTGTGTGTGTGTGTGTGTGTGTGTGTGTGTGTGTGTGTGTGTGTGTGTGTGTGTGTGTGTGTGTGTGTGTGTGTGTGTGTGTGTGTGCGCACCTCCACAGCTGCTTTGGCTCTGACAAACTCTTCCTCCGTGGTTAAGTTCCCACGCAGCACCTGAGACCTGGTTCTCCGCCTCTCCCTGGTCACACAGCACTCCTAAAACACACACGCACGCACGCACGCACGCACGAACGCACACACACACGTGCACACACACGCACGCACACGCGTCTAGGTCAGCCAAGAGCCTTCTCTGGTAGTGGACATCACAGATGTCCTCAATAAAAACATCTTCCAGTGGATTTGATCTGTTGCTCATAAAGAGGACATGACAAACGCTGCTACGATACAATGACAACAATACCACTGTACAAACACAATGGAAACAGACTAAAGAGTATGAGGCGAGGCCTCAAACAATAAGACAACATTTTAATAAGATTATCACATTAATAGTATATCGTTACTGTCGGGCAGAAACCTCTTACCTTGTTCTAGCTTTTAGTTTTTGTCGTTATACAAGCTCACAGCACGGCACTCTGTTTATTTGAAACCTGAAAAGTAACAGCTTTACACATACTGAGGTTTCCACCTGACAGAGACGATATACTAATCTATATAGCATATTTATACTATATAGATTAATCATTGCCTGATGATGGTTACCGAGGGCAACGATGCGTGCCGGCCATGCCGGGTGAAAATCTCTTTATCACGTGATACCTCCACCTCCGCCTTAAATAATGAAAGCAAAAAACATGAGAACAATTAACAACATATCTGCATCGTAAACTAGCATACATCGCCATAAGAAAGGGTGACACGAAGGGATACAAGGAGTGAGGTGGAGTCTGAACAGGTGAGTCTTCAGACTAGGAAAGAAAAGGGAGTGAGTCTGCAGTTCTGGCTGCAATGGGGTGTTTGTTCCACAGTTTGTGAGCCAGAGGGGAGCTGTGTGTGGAGTGTGGTCAAGGGTGGTTTACAGAAGGATCGAACAGCCTTCCTGTGTTAGCTGATCTAAGTAAGCAGGAAGAATACCGGAAGAGTCACCGGAAAGAAACTCGCCTGCGGGCTGATGGTTTATGCCTTTTGATTGATTGATTGATTGATTGATTGATTGATTGATTGATTGATTGAGGTATTCATTAGAAGTTTATGATAAAGGTACAGTTTCATGACAGTACAGTTCACTGATAAAATGTAAACTAAAAGGAAACTCGGGTAAGGCGAGACTTATTTGTTATTTTCAATTTAGATCCATAATGTCTTTATATACCTCTGTAAACTATATGCCTAAATGGTTAAACCTAACCTTATTCCTAACCTTTGAGGAATGAGGTTAGGAATACGTTTTGGTACTGAGGTTTTGGCACCTCAGTAAAACGGTGCCAAAACCTACAGTAAGAAGTACAATATTTGGATCCGAGATATAGTGGAGTAGAAGTGAAAGTATTGGAAAATACTTTACACCACTGCTAGGTACAGTTAACTGGAAGCCAATGACTGGAATGAAGGGAGAGAGGGAGGGAGACGATTTTAGGAGGTTGAAATCCAGGCATGCAGCAGCATTCCATTCCGGATCATTTTGGAGGTTTTGCTTCAGTGCGCATGCCGGGAGGCCAACAACAAGGAGGAGAGTTAACAGCAGTCAAGCTTTGTTGACTGAAGTCTGGATTAGATGTTGGAGCTGCCTGGGCACACTTGAAAATCTCAAAAGCGTTGGCGTGTGCATTTTTCTGAACATGTTTATTCGAATGATCAATCGATCGGTTATGTTCTGGCTTGAATCAGTGGAACGAAGTTAGTAGGTATAGGACAGATTCAGGCGGCAAGGGAGAGCTATTGAAATTGAAGCCCTTTCAGCCAATAGCATTTGTTTCCCGGTTGCTTTTCGGGAAGGGAAGTTCCAAGACGATGGATTTGAATTTGCCAAAAATAAAAGTGGCTTCAAAACCAATGGCTGAGATCTCATCCTTCCCCAGGGTCCCTCACCTCTCCTCTCCTCTCCTCTCCTCTCCTCTCCTCCGCATTCAATCCATGTATTCATAAATCAGACCATTCTACCGGTGGAAAACCCACTTCACTCCCGATCCAAAGTAATGTTTCTGTCATCTATAATGTCTGCTGGTCCGAAGACCAGCTGTCTACTACTGTAAATACCATCCACCAACTGTGTGTGTGTGTGTGTGTGTGTGTGTGTGTGTGTGTGTGTGTGTGTGTGTGTGTGTGTGTGTGTGTGTGTGTGTGAGTGTGTGTGTGTGTGTGTGTGTGTGTGTGTGTGTGTGTGTGTGTGTGTGTGTGTGTGTGTGTGTGTGTGTGTGTGCGTTTGTCTAGCTATACTTATGGGGACCATACGCATGTTCACACACTCACATGCTGGGGACGTCTGACACAGTGGGGACAAAATCGTAGGTCCCCATAATTATTATCATTCAGGGAGATAGGGGGCAGTGTTGCTGAGTGTCTGGTGCTTTTTTTAAGCAAGTCCCATAATTCGCGTTTTCATGTCATATGACAGGTGTGTTAACAGAGTGGGGACCCCCCCAAAACATTTTTTTTTTCCTGCAGTTTTTGTGTGAGTGTGTGAGAGAATGGGAGAATGAGAGATTGACACACTACTAGCCAATCACAGGTCCGATATTTGGATACAATGACGTTGGCTTCAAGTCAGTTTTTCAGGCCTGTGGGACCACAGGAAAGTGGTGTCCCCATAATCGATGCAAACCCGCGCAGGTCCCCATAATGGATGCATACAAACATGTGTGTGTGTGTGTGTGTGTGTGACAGAAATATGAAATAAAAAACACAGAGGTCACTGTCACCCAAAGACAGATGACTCACACAGAACTGCTGGGGGCCGGCAAAAATGAGTTGGACTCACCTGTGTGTGTGTGTGTGTGTGTGTGTGTGTGTGCGTGTGTGCGTGCGTGCGTGCGTGCGTGCGTGCGTGCGTGCGTGCGTGCGTGCGTGCGTGCCAGGACACACAGGACTCACCTGTGGGGAACTGATGAAGTCCATGTCGTCCAGACTGTGGACCTCAAAGCTGTTCTTAGATGTAGCAGCAGTTTTGAACTCTGCAGACCTGCAAGGAGACAGGGAGATGTTTGTTCAGACCTTCATAAAGCTCACAAGATTTCTCTTTCATTCGTGGACAATCAGTGTTTTAATCCACATTCACAATATGTCATATTCCGTTGTGAACTTTTCGTCTCATCATCTGAACTAGCTCAAACTAAATCCATCGCTTCTTGTCTGAACCAGTTTGGACAAGCAGAGAAGTGAGATTTTTCAATGTGTCAGACATCTCATGATTCAGTGAGATGCATATTTACTGATACCGTAAAGTTGACCAAAACAACTACAACTTTACAAAGAATGTAGGTATAAATCAACAGAATAAATAGGTTGGAAGACAGAATTTTGTAATGTACTAAGAAGCAAATGATGTGGTCAACATCTGCACTGAGATTAAGTGTCTTTGACACGTACACTGGACAGACCAGGGAGTGAACCGGTGACCTTCTCATTACCAAACAGCCTCTTTTACCCTCTAAGGAAGCTACTGCTGCCCTTAACCACTTAAACCCCATACATAACCACTTAAACCCCATACATATAGATGAGCGGATCGTCCCTCAGTGCTCCATACCAAGGACCTTTCTGTTTTCGCTGAAAATAGCATGTCAACAAGCTTGTCGATCTGCTATTATCTGTGAAAGACTTCCCAGCACCAAAGATGAAAGAAACAAAGGAAAGCAAAAAGACATATGTACAGTATTTTTTGCTGCATGTCACTCCCCATCTCTCCCCCCATTTCCTGTCAGTCTGTCCTATCTATAAAGACATAAAAGGCCAAAAACAAATCTTGAAACAACTTGCTGTGATTCTGCATATAAAATGAATTTCAGAGGAAATGTGAGCTTACTAACAATCTAAGACTTTAAGCTGATACGGATGTGTTTGTGTTCTAGGCCAGATTGCTCGCAGTCAGAGCAGGCTGCAGCTTCTTGCAGATATTTTAGCATTATTTGCATAATGGAACATCACACAGCAAAGCAGAAATTAAAGGCCCAGAGGCTCACAGGCACCAAACACAGCATGCAGGGAATGCAGGGTTCTCATCATCTGGGCCGGGACCACCAGGGGTCCACATTTCACAGCGTGTCTTTTGTTATGTTTTCAGTTGAATCCTCAAAAGTAACCGTTTTGGACATACAGGGTTTCCACCAGACACAGAACTAATGAAACTGGGGGTCCTTGAAATGAAACAGGCTGAGAGTCACTGGTCTAGATGCTGCTGGAATAAAACGACAAACATGGCAGGTGTTGGGTTTACCACAGCAGTTGAGCTGGAGGCGAATTTACTTTCTGTAGGGATAGAGCGCTCGTTTTCGGTGGAGAGGTCACCATTTCACCAGGGTTAGTTTTACTGAGGTTAGTGTTAGGGTTAAGGTTAGGTTTAGGTGACACCTCTCCGATGTGTTACCTCTGCGCGGTTCAAGTGAACACAATGGAGCGCTCCCTACCTCTGGTTCAGCCAATCACAAGCTCACTGGAGGAGTGACGATGGACTAAAACTACAAACATGGCAGGTGTTGGGTGATGGACTAAAACTACAAACATGGCAGGTGTTGGTTGATGGACTAAAACTACAAACATGGCAGGTGTTGGGTGATGGACTAAAACTACAAACATGGCAGGTGTTGGGTGATGGACTAAAACTACAAACATGGCAGGTGTTGGGTGATGGACTAAAACTACAAACATGGCAGGTGTTGGGTGATGGACTAAAACTACAAACATGGCAGGTGTTGGGTGATGGACTAAAACTACAAACATGGCAGGAGTTGGGTGATGGACTAAAACTACAAACATGGCAGGTGTTGGGTGATGGACTAAAACTACAAACATGGCAGGTGTCAGGTTTACCACAGCAGTTCACTGGAGGAGTGATGGGACGTGCACCTCTTCTCGTATCTCCTCCTCCTGCCCTCCAGCTGAAGACTCACCTCCTCCCATTTCTCCATGGGAGAAGACACAACGACTGCAGAGGGACAGAACACAACATGTCTGACATTCTATTCATCATTGATTTCTTTCTTATACAAAGTTTACCAAAAAAAACAGCCAAATGTTGACAAATGTTCTAAATGATTTCAAAAATATCTAATATCAACTTGTACAACTCAACATCTGTCATTTTTCCACACATTGTACATTATCAATTACAGTGCAACTTTCATAAGTTGGCATTTCAGTGTAGTACCTTGGCTTGTGCCAGCGAATGGAATGCCTGCGACTGACTCGAACCATTACATCCATGAGACACAAGCCAGAGAGGCAGTAGCATTGTAATTGTTATACAGTAGTTCCTCTCCATAGCCTGGCGGGACATGTGTCCCATAGCCTGAAGGGATGATTGCTCTGTGATTAACTCATTCACAAAAATGACATAGTTGTCATTCTTGGCTAGAGGGGCAGCATGCACAAGAAATAGTCAGTCTGGTAGTTCGCGAGATTAAGCTGTGGAAACACACGCACACGCACACGCACACACGCACGCACGCACGCACGCACGCACGCACGCACGCACGCACACACACACACACACACACACACACACAATGCAAGAAACACCTGGCGGAGTTTAATAAAGATGACAACAGTGTTTTCAGTGACATCTTAGTGCAGTATTATTCTGCATATATCATTTACTGTAAATGTATCTGTAGCTGATCTGTGACCCAAGCTGTCCTCTGGGATCAATGTCTCATCTCATCTTACTTTCTCAAGTTTTAGAAATGAGACATTTCAACTTCACAGTGTCACTGTTGAATTGTGCCTGTGTACAAAAAATGATTGAAAAAACAAAGTCAAGTATGTTTTGACGTATACGTGCCTTTCAGTATTTGCTTTTTATTTTTAAGACAGTTGCTTTCGCAGTGTGGGAGAATGATACTTTGACCATAATTCAACCCCCGCAACTTTCCCACTGGAGCTGATACAGGTCCATTTGGTTCCATGTGTGCACTCTCACAGATAAGAAATGCTGTGACATGGGGCGCCCGCTGGCCTAGTGGTCCAGGCACATACATTCCTTCACAGATGTTGAAGGAAATCAACATCTTATCCTGTGTTTCGTAGGCGCCGTACAGACATCTGCGTCACGCATCATCATCTTATCGTATGAGAATGGCCACTGGGGGCGCCGTACTAATGCATTCTCAATGCAAGGTTGTTTGGTGTTTTGTCGTTGCCGTGTCTCTTCAAGAGCGTACAGGCTGCGGTTGAGCTAGAGACACGGCAACGACAAAAAACCAAACAACCTTCCATTGACAATGCATTAGTACGGCGCCCCCAGTGGCCATTCTCAGACGATAAGATGATGATGCGTGACGCACATGTGTGAGCGCGGCCTTAAACTACGTCATGTTGTAGTTTGTTGTCAGGAGGTCGGAAACCACAGGTGTTGTGCAACTCCCAAATGATTCTCCTAGTTTAAAACTGGTTTAAATTGGTATAATTGTTTTGTTTCTTTTGGTATAATAATCATTTGGTATGTTCAGCTTTTATTCTAACTCGTATCGGATATATACTCGAATATGTGGGGAACAAAAACAATGCATCGTCAACAGGAAACCAACCACCGGAACCACCGCTTTTCTTCTTTTCTCTGAACCGGATCACACGGCTATAGTTTTAGACTACTCTTCAGTATTTAAGTATTTAGGTTTCTTTCCCTGTTTTTCCTTTCTAATTTTTATGGAGAATGGAGCATATTTTTGCAGAAAACTGAAAAGCAGAATCCACCTTTATGGGTAGATTTAAACCTCCAAGTCAGAGAATGTCATAGAAATAGCAAAAATAGCTGATCTACAAGCTCAATGTTCTGCAAATCCCCTGAAATGGCAGGACATGTGAAGTTTGCACATCTGTAGTCACTACTGATTGTAGGGCAGGTGCAGGACAAAAACAACACATCTGCTGCCCGCCCACACCACAGTACATTATGGGTGTGCGTGTTGTGTTCCGTTCATTTTTTAATTTTTAAGTACAGCAGGTCATCCGTGACTCCAGGTAGAGGATAAAGATCAGTCATAAAAATAGCTCTCTAACGGTATTGTCAGCGGTGAAGTTGAGTGACAGCCTCATTATGTTAACAGCGGGGATTAACTCCAGCCTGCACTCTGCACGAAGCACTACTCTCTGCCGGATGAAGTGCAGTGCACCGTCCCAGAGAGAATTCAAAATAATTAATGAATACCGGCCAACAAAACAAGCAGGAAAGGGGTGCAGCCATGGCGCAGCACACACCAGCATGGTGAAGGTGCAGAGGATTGAAGATGAAGAAGAGAGAGAGGTTGTGCGACCTCGACCAAACAGGGATTCAGAAGAACACAGTCTGTATATCAAAACTTTTTGTGTTTTTTTTTTCTTTCTTTCATAAATTAAGCTGTACTTGATTAGACTACAGCGTCACACAAAAGCATCAAAAGTAGCTGATCTAATGTACAAGCTCGGCGTCGCGTTTTGAGATTGTCGATCTGCTACTTTTGCGACTAGTTTTGGACATGATGAGGTTTCCACCCGACATTTTACCCACCAGCACCCTCCCTATTCTGGGTCAAACACTTTGGTTTGATTTAGAGATTTGGTGTACAGGGGAAATAAAAAGGAGTGTGTGGACCTAGTATAAAGCCCCAGAGGACTCCAGTCAACTGTATAAATAGTCCATTCGACGCTTTCCATGCATTCAATATTAAACCTGGAAAGTTCCCCTTGTCCTAGAATGTGCTCTTAAAAGGGTTGAAGTGGGTTAGGATCATTTTTATTTTGATCTGACAGTGAAATAAAAATTTCAGAGACCAGTTGCCACTAAGGCCTGATGCATACTCCACTTTTAGAGACAAATTTATTTTGGTTCGGCTCTGTCTAAACTACAATATGACATCATACAGAGGTTCGGGGAGGCGGGTACCGTCATTAATTCAGCTGTTCGGTGCCGCTGAGATTTTGTGACTTCCCAAACCGAAATAAATTCTGCTCTAAAAGTGGACTATATACACCGGCCCTAAGCCACACATGGGCGCACGGCAAGCACACAAACACACACACACACACACACACACACACACACACACACACACACACACACACACACACACACACACACACACACACACACACACACACACACACACACACGCGCACACACACACACACACACACACACACACACACACACACACTGCACCTGAGTCTATGGAGCAGCGCTCGGGCGGGGTTCGCGGGCTGGGGGTCAGATGTTCCACGTCCACCTGGATCAGCTCGGAGTCCTCGGCCCTCTTCCTGCGCAGGGGGCTGCTCCTGCCCCCCTTAATGCTCCCCAGGCCAGGAGGACACCTCTTCTCCCTGCTGCTGCCCTTCCTCCTGCTGCCCCCTCCTCCTCCTCCGCCTCCTCCTCCGCCTCCTCCTCCTCCTCCTCCTCCTCCTCCTCCTCCTCCTACGCTCCCCACCGGCACGGCGCTTTCCCCCGGTCCCGGCTCGCTCAGATCCACCAGGTCCAGGGCTGTGGACAGAACTGCAGCAGAGCAGAGCGATTATCGAAACGGGCGATAATCGAAGTCGATATTCATAACATTTGTTAATATCGCAAAATATCGATATCGGAAAAAAAAAAAGTTGAAAAATGTTTCCATATATTTTCTTTTATTATTTATTTATTTTTTGCATCTTGGTTACTGATTCTCACCGATTTCCTGCTGCGTAATACGTTTTTAACGCTATTCTAGTATGTGGCGACTAGATGTGAGCCTCTCTAGACATTTAGGATGGGAAAAATATATAAATTAATTAACCACTATTTCAAATTGGGGGATACATTTTTACTTAAAATGCATTTTTTTTACTTAAAATGCATATCGGTTCATAATATTGGTTATCGGCCTCTTTGATCACGACTTATCGATATCGAAATCGAACATGAAAATCCCATATCGGTCGACCCCTAGAGCGAATGCCCAACACCCCCAGAAGAGTCAGTTGTGAACCTAACTTCTGCCCCAGATTTGAACCCCTTTTTTCCCCCCCACACATAATATTTATGTATATATATATCGTCGTTGTCGTGCGGAAACCTCATTTCAAATCTTTTTTCACTAAAGCCCTGCTTCATCATACAAGGCTGTCGCACAAAAGTAGTGAAAATGGCAGATCTACAAGCACACAACGCCTCGCGGTGCTTGTAGATATGCTTGGACATACAAGATTCCCACCCGACAACGACGATATATACATGTACATGGCAGTATTGCTACATTTAATTAAGAAAAAGATCAACATTACAAAAAGGAAATGTAACACACATTTCCGGCAATTATTATGGGTGAGCAACAAAGAAAACAGCTCTGTAACTCTCGTCGTGGAAGTCCTTGAAATCAAAAGATCTGAAGAGCACTGATCAGTGACTAGTTTGATGTTTCAGTGTTTTGGGTGAAATACAAGGGAGGCGTATAAGCCAGCATGGAGAAAAAACAACTGTAGGGATTATAGCTGCAGACTCTCAACATACGGGAGATACAGACAAGTGTCCTTGATGCTGTGAACGAGCGCTGTTGTCGTCACTGCAATGTAACAGGGATGTAGATTTAGATATCCCTGTCTGTCTGTCTGTCTGTCTGTCTGTCTGTCTGTCTGTCTGTCTGTCTGTCTGTCTGTCTGTCTGTCTGTCTGTCTGTCTATCTAGGCAGTCACGGAGGCACAGAACAACCAGCAAACCCTGCCACAGTGAGCCAGGTGGTACAAATGACAAGATGACTCGGCTGTACATGTGTAAACATAGCACATGTGGTACGAAGGAAGACGGGAGAGGAGAGGAGAGGAGAGGAGAGGAGAGGAGAGGAGAGGAGAGGAGAGGAGAGGAGAGGAGAGGAGAGCGGTTGTGTACCTGCTGTGTTGGAGGTGACGGGCCGGGGGGCGGAGGGGGCATCGATGCGACTCTCAGACTGGAAGTCATCGATGGACGGACTCAACAGGGGACGACTCTCCTGCTGCTCCCTCTGTTGGGAGAGAGACACAGAGAGACAGAGAGAGAGAGAGAGAGAGAGAGAGAGATGAGTATGAATGTAAAAACAAGAGCTATATACTTATCTTATCGTCACTATCGGCCAGAAACCTTGTATCTCCAAGTTACGAATTTGTACGCTTTTTCGCGGAGTAAAGCCCTGCTTCGTCATACAAGGCCGTTGCACAGGTAGTGAAAACAGCAGATCTACGGTGCGAGGCGTTGTGTGCTTGTAGATCGGCTGTTTTCACTAGTTTAAATCATTTTTAAAATGATAAATGCAAAACGAAGAGTTTTGGACATACAAGGTTTCCACCCGACAACGACGATATACTGTAGTTCTTAACTTAAACCAGGCAATATCAAGAGAGAGAGAGAGAGAGAGAGAGAGAGAGAGAGAGAGAGAGAGAGAGAGAGAGAGAGAGAGAGAGAGAGAGAGAGAGAGAGAGAGAGAGAGAGAGAGAGAGGACAAAAGGAAGGCAGGGAGCCAATCAAAGACAGAGATAAATGGCTGTTTGTCAAATCACCAGATCCCAGGGTCAACCCCCAGTCTGTTTAGACTGACTGGATGTAAATAATATGACAGTTTATCTGTGTCTGGTAGCTCTGCCAGAGCACCCCAACGCACGCACACACGCACGAGCACACACAATCTCTCCCTCTCTCTCTCGCACAGGCACACGCATGCACACACACACACACACACACACACACCTACACACACACACACACACACACACACACACACACACTCTCTCCCTCTCTCTCTCTCTCGCACAGGCACGCATGCACACACACACTCACACTCACACTCACAAACACAGACTGGAGACTGTCAAATAACAGTGGGATATAGAACAGCACAACAGACAGACAGTCACATGCTTGTGTGTTCTGGGTTGGAGGAGACCAGAAATAGTAGAGTTCAGATGAAAAGTGACGTTTTATCACAACAATGACCTGTTGGATGATAAGAGGCATACACACACACAAACACACACAAACGCACACACACGCAAACCCGCGCAGGTACGCACACACACTCACAATCGTTAACTCACGATCACATCCAACACAAAATAATGAGCCTTGGATTCATTTAATAAACATAATCCAATGCAGCTTCACAGATACATTAAACAGGATTCATACTGTAGTGTGGATACAGTAGACAGACAGACACACACACACACACACAGACAGACAAGTGGAATTGATCAGTGTAAATGACTGATCGGTTGCTGATAGCAGGATCATTATTTACGTCCTCGGTTGACAAACTGATCCTCCGTGTTTTTTTAATAGACTGATCATAATAAGCACAGACACAACAACAGTCACAGTGCATTGTTTTACTGGGGCCGGGCGATGGACCCAAAACTTCACAAATAGTTAAAACCGATATGTTAGAGCCAAGAACTGACTTAATCTTAAGCTCATGTACAGTAGGTTCGTCGACTAATCTAGAAGCCTTTTTTTCCACCCTTACATATCAAATAATCAACACAGAAAAATGCGAATCGATTAAAAAAAAAATGGATTAAATCAATTAGTCAAATTAACCACTTAACCACCTTCCACCTTTCGCAGAAAATAGCAAATCGACAAGCTCACAACGTGCTGCAACGAAACGCGCTGTGAGCTTGTCGATTGGCTATTTTCAGCGATGATATTTAACGTAAAGTGAAAACCTATAAGACACAAAATAGAGCAATGAGGGACTACGCTGAACAACGCATGGGGCTTAAATGTGTCATACTTCTTCGTAGAACGGTGGCGCACAGAAATCGTGAAAACAGGCGATTCCTGCAAGCCCAGGACTTTTTTTGCCTCGATCGTAAAAAAACCAAGGCAAAACGTTTTGAAACAATCGTGAGTTTTGAAGTCGCGTCGCCCAGCCCTAGTGTAGCAGCACTACCAATCCAAACAGGAAGTGTTGGGCCCCCTTGCACCCAGCCACTTCCTGGTTGGGTTGGTGGTCTGCATGGTCATGCCCACCTTGCTTGTCACGGTGAGGAGGCTATTTCCTTCAGAGGAGGCCTTTTTGCCAGGAAGCTCCTTCATCACCATGGCAACGACCCTTTCACCTTTTCCCTACACAGCAGGGAGAGCCACAAAGTGAGGGGAAGGGTCGTCAGTGGCAACGCAACGGGTAACGTTTTGTCTCCATTATAACGTCACTGTCGGCCAAAAACCTCGCATCTCCAAGTTTCAAATCTGTGCGTTTTTTTCATAAAGTAAAGCCCTGCTTCACCATACACCGCACAAGACAAGTGAAAATAGCAGATCTACAAGCACACAACTTGTGTGCTTGTAGATCGGCTGTTTTCACTATTTTAAATCATCTTTTAAAGTGATGAATACAAAACAAACAGTTTTGCACATACAAGGTTTCCACCCGACAACAACGATAAAAATGATGTAAAACATCAGACAAAAAAGCTCGGAAATTAGACTTTGGTAGATCGTGACTCTGTTTAAACAATGTTTTTGGCAAACACTTTACTTAGTAAATAGCAGTGGTGTAAAGTAACCAAGTACATTTACTTAAGTACTGTACTTACGTACAGTTTTTGGTATTTATACTTTACTTGAGTATTTTGAATTTCCAATACTTTTACTTCTACTCCGCTACATCTCGGTTCCAAATATTGTACTTTTACTCCACTTACATGTATTTGAAAACCTTAGTTACTAGTTACTTTGCAGATATAAATGATAATATTATAAAAACATACATTAGTTAGCCTTATTCTATACCTTGGCTATTTGAAAATAGCTCTTAAAATAGATCTATTATTTTCAAACATTTTGTACTTTTGCTTTTGGTACTTTAGTAAATTTTGATGCCAATACTTTCTTACTTTTATTCAAGTTAATTTTGAATTCAGGACTTTTACTTGTAAATGGAGTATTTATACATTGCAGTATTGCAATACTCAAGTAACAAATGTGAGTACGGTACTTTATCCACCACTGGTAAATAGTAACCAATGTAAGGAACATGCGTTTGTGCATGAGTCAATAAAAGGAATTATCCAGAGGCACTGTCACAACAACAGAGACAAATCTACCAAACACAACTTCCCAACTTTAGGTATGTTTAGAATGACCAAAATATAATACAATGAAATCACCATTTTTTTATTTCAAAAGTGTTAAGGCCTGATGTATACTTGGTGGCGTGCCACTGATGTCGCACAGCGAAAATAGTGAATCTACAAGCTCACGACACGTCGTCAGGGACTTGACGTTCTGTAATTGGGCATTATGATCAAAATAGGAACATTACAATGGTGTGTAAAACAGAAAATCGAAAATTGGCCATGCACGTTTCACAGCCAAGTCTTTATCACAGACATATTTGTCCATGTACAGACATATTAATGACCCCCATCATGTCGTGAGCTTGCTGATTGAGGCCATTTTCACTGTGCAACAATGGTGCACAACCAACTATGAATCAAATGCAAGGATATCTATGTAAAGTGACTGCTCAAGGGTCACTGTTTTGTCAACCAAGGACATCATTTACCTGCAATCCTTCAGATAATGCCTGTATGCATGAGAGTACGCTTATTACTTTTTTCTCCACAATTTATTCATTATGCCAATTCATTCTTCCCCACACACAATTCTGTGCTGTCACTGCTGTCCTATCGTACTGGCTCACCTGCCAGTGAGGAGCCCCCACTCCTCCCAGCCCCAACCACCCGGCCAAATTAGAATGATTTTCCTTTTAAAGGAAACAGGAAAAAAAGTTTGGTAACGTGATTTAGGTCCTTGTTATTCCAGCTGTCTATTTACAGCAGCAGGTGGCACCAGGTGAATGCCATTCATTTTCCGGCACCGTAGGTTACAAGCGCAAACGTTTCGGTCAAACTAAGACCTTCAACGGGACAATGATGATATAATGACCTTGAAACAACGATAAATAAAGCAGTGTGTGTGTGTCCGTGGGTGTGTGTGTGTGTGTGTGTGTGTGTGTGTGTGTGTGTGTGTGTGTGTGTGTGTGTGTGTGTGTGTGTGTGTGTGCGTGTGTCTGTGTGTGGGGGGGAATAGGCAGCATGTTTGAAAGGTTTTATCTAAGGGGATTTACTCATAGCACCAAAAACCTTTTTGAGAGAGTGCATGTTGATCTTCTTGCATACTTTAGTAGGACAGATAACCTGTATTGCCTTTGTATAATGTTTGTGCCATTGTTTTAAAACCCTGTAGCACTTTGTGATTCGCAAAACGTACTAGATGTCCTGGCAGGATACAAAACCAGCAGTAGGCCTACTAGAGGTATTGGTAGGATATAAAACCAGCAGTACTAGAGGTCCTGGTAGGATATAAAACCAGCAGTACTAGAGGTCTTGGTAGGATATAAAACCAGCAGTACTAGAGGTCTTGGTAGGATATAAAACCAGCAGTACTAGAGGTCTTGGTAGGATATAAAACCAGCAGTACTAGAGGTCTTGGTAGGATATAAAACCAGCAGTACTAGAGGTCTTGGTAGGATATAAAACCAGCAGTACTAGAGGTCTTGGTAGGATATAAAACCAGCAGTACTAGAGGTCTTGGTAGGATATAAAACCAGCAGTACTAGAGGTCTTGGTAGGATATAAAGTACTAGAGGTCCTGGTAGGATATAAAACCAGCAGTACTAGAGGTCTTGGTAGGATATAAAACCAGCAGTACTATAGGTCCTGGTAGGATATAAAACCAGCAGTACTAGAGGTCCTGGTAGGATATAAAACCAGCAGTACTAGAGGTCTTGGTAGGATATAAAACCAGCAGTACTAGAGGTCCTGGTAGAATACAAAGTCAGCAGTACTACTGTAGAGGTCCTAAATGCTAAAGTTAAATATATCAAAAATAAATAGGTGAAACGGAAATATAATTACTGTAGCTGTGGTACAATATGGCCCTATTGGAAGTGTGGGACACGTTGCTGCTCAGTCCGAAGTTGTTGTTGCTTTTTGCAGATCCAAATCATTTTATTACACTTTATTTATTTGGGGAGATTATTCACACTGCATTATGCATCAGTTACATTATGCATCAGTTACTCGCACCGCGAGGCGTTGTGTGCTTGTAGATCTGCTATTTTCACTAGTCTTGTGCGGCAGTCTTGTATGGTGAAGCAGGGCTTTACTCAGTTGGACGTATAGACGTGAAACCCATTGAGCCATGATTCTGTGCCAAAAGAAAATAATTGACATAGCCTAAAAACTGTACACAGCAGTTAGTAGTTAGTTGGACTCCTAATATGCATTGTCGCAGTGAAACAGTGTCAGACATAATTTATTCAGAAGAAAACCACCTGAAGACTGACATTCAATAACTGGTTATTATGATCAAAATATGAACATTATGATGTGTAAAAAAGCAATATCTAAAACAGACAAAGCTGAGTCTTTGCCATGGACACATTCATTTTGCCTGTGTATTGACATATTGATGACCCCTGACTAATACGCGTGGGGACTTACAAATGCAAGGTACAGTAGTTGCTACAGAACAGCATAAAAAAAAGCCGTTTCTGAAAACATTCAAATTCTTATTAAAAAAAGGAATAAAATTAATGATGTTGCTGTATGTACAGCAAATACTAATGAGACACAGAGGTGACTCCTGCCGGTTTGAAAGGTAAAACAACTTCAGGTCTAAATAGGTTTTAATATCACTGCAGAGGGCTTAATATTATTATTATTTTATTTTTTCACTGCAGATTTGTCTGGTTTCCAGGCTTCAATAGTAGTGCCTAAGATATATCATTACTGTCGGGCAGAAACAGCCCTACAGTACTTGATCATTACCGTATATGTCGTCACATAGAAGCATCAAAAGTAGTGGCGCGAAGTGTAGATCTGCTAGCAGTACTTTTGAATTTGAATACTGACAAGTCACAGTTTTGGACCTGTGAGGTTTCCTCCTGATAGGGACGATATCTAATCGACTGGATATGTAAACTTCAGATTTGTTAACTTATTGAAAGAAAACCGGCTTGACATACCGCATGGGCGTCAATTGGGTATGGCAGGGGTATGCAGCTGCCATACCCTGGGTCCAGGGGGGAAGATTAGTTCTAAATATGAATGTCTCTTTGTCTATCTGTGCGGGTTATTATGTTGGTAAATTACAGTAAAATAACTACAAATGCAAAATTTAACAAAATGGTCACTTTAACAAGGTATTATGATTGTATTATAGGTATATATAATTATATATTATATGTACTTCTTCTTAAAATAAATATATCATGCCTGTTGCTAAGGTATGGCAACATGACTGGTGTCTTGCACGCGCGCGAAGGCGCGCGTGCAAGACACCAGTCATGTTGCCATACCTTAGCTTTTTCTGAACTGACGCCACTGACATACCGGTAATAACTAAGAAGGAAACCAAAACACGCACACACACACACGCATGCATGCACGTACACGTACATGTACACATACACACGCGCGCACACACGCGCACGCACGCACGCACACACACAGACATCTGTTTCACCCTCCAGAGCACAGTCTCTCCACAGACTGACACCAAAGGTGAAACAGATCATTAGCATTACGCTAAGTGTTTCATGGTCAGAGAGCATCTGACAAGGAAGTTGCCGGTTCAAAAAAGGCAGTGAAAATAGCAGAGGGCAAAGTGGTGACAGTCTCCTCAGCACCACACTGAAGATGCCCGCACTGTCCTGAGATGGTCGGTGTTCAACAGCACATTCTTTATCAGGAATAAACCCCTTGTGGTGGTTTTCGAGGGGGTCCCAAGAGCCTGTAGACAGGTAGAAGTACCCTAACCCAGTATGAGTAGGCCTATAAGTATGCAATAACGTCTTGCTGCGCGGTCATTATGGCTTATATGGACACGACGGGCTGATAATTAATCAGCCTGAAGTGCCCATATAACCCATAATGACCAAGCAGCAAGACGTTATAGCACTTATTACCCGGCTAATAAATAAAATAAACAATTTGACTCAAAACTAAAAATAAAACGAAGTATTTCCTTGTTTACACACCACTGAAAGTGCGTCGCCCCCAGCGCAACACGGTCGCCTTGGAAAACAAATGCTGATCAAGTAGAATCCATTTTCTGTTACTGCGTCGTCTATTTCTCGCCTCAAATGTTTTTAAAAACATTCTTGAGAGCAACGTTTATAGTTGTAAATGTCGCTGAGTGTTTGTTTACATGGCTGACATGTTGGATACAACACTAAATCCACACAGTGCAGCCTGAATACTGCTCTGAGCCTTTGATTAGGCAGCGGTGAATTATAGAGCGGAGCGGTCATTATACGCCTATAATTCACAGCTGATTTCAGCGCTCGACCAATCAGAATCAAGCATTCAACCAAGCCGGGTAATAAGCATTATTATTGAAGTCAGACCACCAGGGGTCATCGCCATGCTGGCGGTGGACATTTTGGTGGTGTAATTTTGGTCAAAATTCAGTTTTTGCCACGGACATTCAAAATGAGTCGACAATAATATTTATGAAATGACCATAAAAGGTCTCTAACTCTCCCCAATAAACTATATATATATATATAATATATATATATATATATATATATATATATATATATTATATATATATATATATATATATATATACACGCACGCACGCACGCACGCACAGTCGCACACACACACACACACACACACACACACACACACACACACACACACACACACACACACACACACACACACACACACACACACACACACACAAAATATAGCACCCTATTTGACAATTGATTGATTGATTGATTGATTGAGGGTACAGAACAGTACAGTTCATTGATACAAGATTAGCCTCGGAAACCCAGGCATTTTATTTTGGCAATAGGATAGGTCAACTAAAAGGACCACAAGAAAGCTTTTGGGATTAAATGTGGGTCTCTTTGTACTCAACTAATACAGAAAGGGTCCATTTGGTTCCACAACACTCAAAACAAAAGAAAGATTGAGCAACTGTGAACAGATATAAAATCTAAAATCATAGTTTAAAACCAAGCTGTTTCTCCTATACCTCCTTCCCTGCCGAAAGCTTTGTTATTGCCTTGAACTAACAATATTTGACAGATATGACTGCTTATACATTTCAGTCTCAGGCCACATTCTCATACATAATTCGGTAGTCAGTGCGAATTATGGGAGGGAAGAAGTTGCAACATTCTTGCATATAGGATACGTTTGCTCCACTTTGTCAACCACAACAAGCCTTGCTTAGTCCACGTCTGTCCACGGGACATGTATGTATCCAAGCTGACTAATAATGCATCCTCCATCTCCCTGTGAATATTAATTCTTCAAGTTCAACCACAATGTAACCAGGCGGTGACCAAGCAGGGTAGCCTAGCCCTATTTACCTGCGGTCGGAAACGGGCGATCAAAAATAAAACGAGCGGCGGCCAGCAGACTCGCAAAATCTTGCAATAAACCAAACAGCAACTACTTTAGCAAGATAACGTCTCTCTCTCTCTCTCTCTCTCTCTCTCTCTCTCTCTCTCTCTCTCTCTCTCTCTCTCTCTCTCTCTGTGTGTGTGTCTCTGCGCTCCGCGCATGAAGCGTCTCCATTTGGACATGATTTGGAACAGAGCGAGAGAGAGATGGAGAGAGAAAGCGAGAGAGCAAAAAAATCCTGCCTACAGGATTACGTTTTGTTCTTCTGGTTTAAGTTCATCATGGCTCGGTCAATTATGAAGCGATTAAAACAAATAAAACGTCACCTCTTCCTTGGAAAGCCCCACTTCCATGGACTGTATTGTGTCCCTATTACATCTAAAGATGTATAACGTTGGCTGATCTACCAGTGTGCCATGCAGTGCGCTCCCAAAATGGACATTTCCCGACATTGATTTGCTATATAAAACCATATTTGATAGATATAACTATCATCTACAATTACTTATTGTAGAGAACGTTATAGGCTATATAGGGTATTTTAGCCTAGTGCGCAATGCCACCCTGGCAATGCCGATACGAAATTAATATGGCATTCATATTATTCAAGTTATTATAGTCTACAGCCTACCAAAAGCTGTATGGTTTAAAGTAGGCCTAATTAATATACGTATAGGATACTGCAGCACTCGTGTGTAAAGCCCTGTGGCTGTGTTGGCTCTTCTGTTCGCTTCACAATCACTTTTGTAGAATGCAACACAAACTCGAAGCACTGCACGCCGACTGCCGCCGAGTCGCCGACTGCGCCCAATGAATGCGTTACAGAAGCGGAATATACCAAGTTAATCAGGGGGAACTTGATAAATATAGGGGAGTAAACACGTATGAAAAATAACAAAAGAAAACATTTTTTTAATACAAAATTCAACAAATTAAAGTTGCATGGACCCCCCTCCAGCCAAAATAAAAAAGTCATGGTCCCCCCTGACAATCAAATTATTATTTGAGAACCCCCCCTCGCTATGGACTATACCCACCTTAAGTATTAGACGAACACTCCCTAAGTGGGTCTTATGATCAAAATAAGAACATTATAATGGTGTTTAGAAAAGAAAATCATCTAAAATTGGCCACGCACAAGACCAAGTCTTGACATTTGTCTGTGTACGGACATATTGATGACCAGGTTGCAGACCACAGAATAATACGTTATAAGCCACCCAGCGAAATTATTTCTATTATTCCTTTTATGGGCATAAATTGAGGTCCTGTATGGCCAAATATGGACCTGGCCCTTTTTGAGCCCATGTACTGTATGGAGCTAAGTGATTTGTTTGTGCCTGATGCTATGATTGAGGTTATAGACAACACACTCCATATTTGGGCATAGCTGCTTTGGGAACAACTTAGTGTAAGGTTATATACTTTTATACTTTTGTTTATTTTAGTCAAAAGATGGCAATGCACGTCTAGGGTATAATAGCATCAGAAGACTGGTTTATCTTGGCAGAAGACAGGTGTAGTTAGGAATTATGCCATCAGTGACTCTGATGACTTCACAGAACTCACCTGAGCGTGTCATCAGGTGAGATGTTTAGCCCCGCCCAGAAAAACTGCTCTCAGCAGTAAATGCCAAAAGCAGAGCACTTCCAGTGTACAGGCTCAAACACACATACATATATAAAACCTCATAATCGAACACCAAACCAGACATAGTCTCGCGTAGCCAGACAACTATTCCACAATCTCTGAATGCTATATAGAGTCTGGAACTACAGCTCCTGAACGGCGAGTAATGGCAGCTGGCATTTCCGTTCATGAAAAGATATTTTAAAATGTCATTTCTGGCTAAGCTAAACATGCTTAGATGATTTTATTTTATATTAGGAGATAAATGTGCGCGATGTTAAAAATGAAACGGAAGTGGGGAGGAGGCTTCATTTCCGCTTTAACCGGGCACTTGTCATAAGGACTTCTGTCCCCCAGACGGTATGACGGGAGCACACACGCGCGCGCGCGCACACACACACACACACACACACACACACACACACACACACACACACACACACACACACACACACACACACACACACACACACGTCAGTGGCGTCAGTTCAGAAAAAGCTAAGGTATGACAACATGACTGGTCATGACACCAGTCATGTTGCCATCCCTTAGCAACAGGCATGACATATTTATTTTAAGAAGAAGTACATATAATATATAATTATATATACCTATAATATAATTCTAATACCTTGTTAAAGTGACCATTTTGTTAAATTTAGCATTTGTAGTTATTTTGCTGTAATTCACCAACATAATAACCCGCACAGATAGACAAAGAGACATTCATGGATTCATATTTAGAACTAGCTTTTATCTTCCCCCCAGGACCCAGGGTATGGCAGCTGCATACCCCTGCCATATACCCAATTGACGCCCCTGACACACGTAGAGCATGTGTTTCAATGCAAAGAGAGAGGACAGTATACAGGCATGGCTGGTTTCTACACACACATACAGTATAACCATATGTACCATGTTATGTAACATTTGACCCATAAAGCCTGGTTGTGTGACGTAAGTGTGAAGTGATTTAATCACGTAAGTGACTGA
This sequence comes from Nannobrachium achirus, assembly GCF_963921795.1. NCBI lineage: Eukaryota > Metazoa > Chordata > Actinopteri > Myctophiformes > Myctophidae > Nannobrachium > Nannobrachium achirus. Next base: position 53,305,148 of record NC_137814.1, on the reverse strand, counting down.
ACCATAAGTGAGCCGTAATCACAGAGAATATAAACCGTGTTGAACGGTTGAATGAGCCCAGCAGGGCTCCCACTCTGGCGGCCCTCACACCAGATGCTCATCGGCTTAAAATCCCTGAACTCTGGGGATTTTTACATTATACCTATTCTTTTTTTTAGGAGGGGGGGCAGTGGAAGGAGAGAGAGAGAGAGAGAGAGAGAGAGAGAGAGAGAGAGAGAGAGAGAGAGAGAGAGAGAGAGAGAGAGAGAGAGAGACAGGCACGTGCACACATAGACATCAAAGGGGGCTTGAGACCCCTGCCCTTTTATCCGTCTGTAAAAAGTGCCCTCTCCAGACCATAAATGCAATTTGCTAATATGGTGAAATAAATGCAAATGCCCTCCTTCCATGCCATACCCGACGGCAGCATTCCAGAGAATTGCCTTGTCTGAACTCTCCTGAACTTGAATGCAGCATCTTATGTTGAAAGAATTGCCCTCTCTGTGTAGAAATCCATGCCATATACTGTATGCCACATCTCAAGTATTGACTTGATTATGCTTAGTTCAGTGTGGTTTCACACACCGAAAATAGCCGACCTCCAAGCTCACAACGTGTCGCGCTGCGAGGCGTTGTGAGCTTGGAGGTCTGCTATTTTCGGTGCCTCTACTAAAAGGCCATTTTGGAAGTTTCAGCCCCTGCCTCTCTAACATTCTCTGCACGTCTCTGGAGAGAGTTGTAGGTAGGGGATTAAGCGATACATATGAATTCTTGTTTTGTCCATTCATTTCAAGGCTGCTCAACAGTGCCACTTGGTCACCCAGCGGTATTGCAGCTGTCGGGGCCGTCCCCATACATACACGGTCCGCATACGCACACATACACACTCGGTCAAGTGTTGGAGCACTGAGGGAGGCACCGCTTAAAAGCCATAATGCATGTTGAGAAATAGAAATAAAGACAAGAAGGAAAGAGGGAGCAAAAGGAGTGTGAGTGTGTGTGTGTGAGTGTGTGTGTGTGTGTGTGTGTGTGTGTGTGTGTGTGTGTGTGTGTGTGTGTGTGTGTGTGTGTGTGTGTGTGTGTGTGTGTGTGTGAATGGTCATCAGTTCAAATCCCTAAAACTCTGGGGATTTTCACATTATCACATTATTTTCACAGTGGAAGTGGAGAGGGCACTCAGGGTAGGGGAATGACGTACAGAAAACGGCTTCAGGGGAATTGAACCAGGGACTCTCGCTCCTCAGGGAATGTTACCACCCCCCCCCCCCCCCCCCCCCCCCCCTCCAACAGACTGAGATGCCCTTGAGCGAGACGTCCATTGTGCTCGGAAGTGAAACCATGCACTGCATGTGGTGTTGTCAAAGTGGGGTCCGGGGACCCCATAGGAGGTCCTAAACTAAATATTTGATACGGCATCGCAATAATTTCAGCCCCTTTATCCATATTTTCTATTCAAAAATAGCGGATCTATTAGCAGATTGCAGCTTTGTTTTGTTTTGCGTCGGGAGTCGGCAGTCAAATACATATCAATTTGTGGGTCCTTGGCACGACAAGGTGCTGGTATGAAAACAGTAGAATACTCTAGACCAGGATGGTTCCATGGACCATTGGTTCTCAAAGTGGGGTCCGGGGACACCCAGGGGTCCTTGGGGAGGAGTTCCAGCTAAATGATTGATAGTTAGGAACCAAATGGATCCTTAAAGGTCTGCAGCTCTGAGATTTATGGGGAGAGCAGTACAGGCCCTAATTCAAGCCAACCTGGTGGTCCTTGAAATTAAAAGGCTTGAGAGGCACTAGACCACTGACTGACACACCTCAGCCTCCAATCACACACCACACCACACATCCACCACAGTACACAGCCTGTTCTCCTAGCTGTCTCCCTCTCAGCTGTCCTACTGTCTGTCTCTCATAAACTGTCTCCCTCAGCTTTCCTACCGTCTGTCTCTCCTATTCTGTCTCCCTCTCAGCTTTCCTACTGTATGTCTCTCCTACAGTACGCTGTCTCCCTCTCAGCTTTCCTACTGTCTGTCTCTCCTACCCTGTTTCCCTCTCAGCTGTCCTACTGTCTCCCTCTCAGCTTTTGTACTGTCTGTCTCTCCTACTGTCTCTCTTAAAGGGGAAGACCACCCATTTTCAATATTGAACTATGTCATTAATATACCTTAGAGGAGTTGTGTAGAAAAAAAAAGGTTCACCCCCCCTTCTGTGTTGCCTAGAACTGGAGGATTGATTTTGGGGGTTGTATTGTAAAGTACAATGTGTGATGTCATCAAGTTGTGATTTGCAATACAAAGCCCAAAATCAATCCTCCAGTTCTAGGCAACACAGAAGAGGGGGAACTCCTCTAAGGTATATTAATGACATAGTTCAATATTGAAAATGGGTGGTCTTCCCCTTTAAACAGTCTCCCTCTCAGTCTTCCTACTGTCTGTCTCACCTACAGTACGCTATCTCCCTCTCAGCTTTCGTACTGTCTGTCTCTCCTACTGTCTCTCTTACACTGTATCCCTCTTAAGCTTTATTCATGGTCGGTTGCACGGCGGAGTAGCTTGCAGAAAATAGCAGACCTACAGTACAAGCCCTCAACGTGTCGCATCCGTGAGTTTCAGCCGTCCAACGTCTGTCTCACGTGAGTCAGTGTGAGTGGACTCAGTGGCTGGTGGGAGGTAATTGGCTCTAATTAGATGCTGTGGGAGTGTTTTTTTCAGAAGAGCTCAGCTCAGCCACCACGGTATGGAATGGCATGGAACGGCCCAGCTCAGCACTGCTGGGGGTCTCCAAGGAGCTGACTGTACACTGTCTGCTCAGCACAAGGCAGGGCCAGGGTTATTTATAGGCTTCTCCTGTCCCAACACACAGCCACACTGAAACACTCCAGAGTCGGACAGCCGAGAGAGAGAGAGAGAGAGAGAGAGAGAGAGAGACAGAGAGAGAGAGAGAGAGAAAGAGAGAGAGAGAGACAGAGAGAGAGAGAGAGAGAGAGAGAGAGAGAGATGAGTTGCATGGGAGAAAGAAAGTCATGTTGGGAAATTGAGAGGGAAATAGGGAGCAAGGAGTGTGAGAAAGAAAACTGTGTGTGTGTGTGTGTGTGTGTGTGTGTGTGTGTGTGTGTGTGTGTGTGTGTGTGTGTGTGTGTGCGTGCGTGCGTGCGCGTGCGCGCTCGTGCATGCGTGCGTGTGTGAGAGATAGAGAGACAGTGAGGGAGGGAGTAGGAGAAGAATGAAAGAAATACAGCCTGATTTAGTTTGAAAGATATGCAGATTGATAGTTAGATAAGTATGCCATGCGGTGCGTTCATGATGTGCTACTGGGATGTGATTGATGAGTCATTCTGAAACAAGAAGCTACAATGCCATGTTGGCCTATAGTGTTTGTTTTCCTGTTTTTATAGTGGGGAAAAAAATCACTAACGGACCACTTCACCCATTTTCAAACCATATCTTCATATAATACTCATTATAAAGTTGTGTCTCAGAGGAGGGCTGTGGAATTCAGGATCTGTTTCTCCCACTGCATGGTTCCTTGTCTTCCTTTTCACCCAGAGTTCCAAATGTGTTCCCCTTCAGACAGCTGTTAATGAAAGTATGGAACGTTTGCAATGTCCTTTTTTGTCATCCTCTCCGTCTACGGAACTGTAGAGAAGGATAGATTTGAAGTTAGAATTGAAGATCTGTACATGTTCTTCCGGATGGTGAAGGCTGCTCTTAGCTTAAAGGAGCATGAAACACTAAATCACTTTTTCTATAAATATATATTATATCAATGAGTCACTTGTGATAGGGAGCAGTGATATGGTTCAATTTGCCCATAGGCTTGGGGATTCAGAGCTTTCTGCTGTCTCTGTAGCTATTTCTGTGTACTTCCAGTTTCTAGGTCCAAAAGAAATCTTTCGCGCCACTCATTAAATATTAGCTATCAATGTTCTGTGGTGTAACGTGACGTAGGCATATCTAATTAATATTAACGTTTGTTTTACAGAGTCGTATCAAGGGGGGGCGTGGTTTCACTGTATGCTTGTTTGCCAGAGAGAAGAGCAGGCTCTCTCAACGGACAGTTACACTGTGTGGTGCCTGTGTTATTTTCTGTGTAGTGTAGCCTGTGTGTGTGTGTGTGTGTGTGTGTGTGTGTGTGTGTGTGTGTGTGTGTGTGTTTGCGTGCGTGTCGTGACAGTGCACGCACACACACAACGTCCACACACGGAAAACAGCAGATCTACAAGCTCACAACGCGTCGCGAAAGCGACGCGCTGTGAGCTTGCACGGCTATGTATATAGCCTAGCTAATAGCCGTAGAGCCGAAACCAACGTGTTTACATGGTTGAGAAGCTATTGCTGCTACGGCTGTTAGCTAGGCTACATAGCTACATAGCTAATATACAAGCTCACAACGAGCTTGTAGATCTGCTAGTTTTCGTGTGTGGACGATGTGTGTGTGCGCGCACTGTCACGACACACGCACGCACGCACGCACGCACGCACGCACGCACGCACGCACGCACGCACGCACACACACACACACACACACACACACACACACACACACACACACACACACACACACACACACACTCACTCACACACACACACACACACTACACAGCAAATAGCTATAGTGATAGCCTAGTAGCGTCCATTCTTCACTGGTTCCGTGGTCCATAGCTGGATAAAAGCTCAGACAGCTTGTTTGTAAAATACCTGCACATTTAAATTAGTTATGTAACCTGGAGTTGCCGAATCTTTATACTTTTTACACCTCCAATGGCTGGTTTTAAAAAATGTTTCCGAAATGGAACAGCAACTGCCCAGTGCCCACTGCTGACAGCTTCGCTCTGTCTCTCTCTGATTCTGATAGAAGACGCATTACTCCGCCCCTCGCCCCCACAACGGCAGATAACCACGCCTACATTTTAGAAATCTTTTCATATCTCAAGTCTGATAAAACAAATAAAGAGGCGGGGTTTCTGACCCCTTTAAAGCTGATACACGTACTGTAAGTAGTTTTCTGCTGACTTATTTTTATTTTATTGTGTTCAGACGGCTAACAAATCTAGTTGCTGTGACACTTCTAGGGGACGCATATATCTGCTTTAACCTACTCTGGCTGTGTTGTCACTGTCTTTGTCACCCTGTTTGTTTATAGTACCAAGGTAAGTAAAACAGTCTACTATATCGCTTCGTCATCTACTGCAGTGGTTCTCAAACTTTTTGGGCTTCAGTACCCCCTTTTCTTGATTGCTGAATCCAAGTACAGTACCCCCTTTAATCCAGTGGTTCTCAAAGTGGATTCCATGGACTGTGTGGGCTCCTTTAGGGGGGTCTTGACCCATACAAGTCTGTAACTCTAACAGTGTACAAATGGAACCAAATGAACCCGTTAATTTGTACACTGTCAGAGTTAAGGGGATACCTTGAAATGTGATAGTTTGAAAGTAGTTGAAAAGTAAGTAGCCTGTTTTCTATTCAGTAACTTAATTTAGTTCAAAGCTATACAGAGCAGCACGTTCACATACATTTGTCAATGCTGTTATCATTAAACATAACAGTAAAATAAACGTTTCCCTTTTCCATGCTCTCTCAAGTACCCCCTGTAGTACCTCTGAGTACCCCTAGGGGTACACGTACCCCCATTTGAGAACCACTGATCTACTGCATTATTGGTTGAGGTCTTCATTATGTTGGTCTTCTTCCTGTTTTTGCTTATCACTATCCCCAGGGATGTAGTTGCTAGCTTGGTAGTCTTGTCCTGCGTCTGATTGTGTGACGGGGAGAGCCAGGTCATCGGCAAAGTCGAGGTCATCCAGTTTTCCATCATAGCGGTCCTCATGATCCAGTCAATGTCTTCTCTCAGCACCCTGCAATTATTGTCAAACCCTAGTCACCGGTTAGCCGATCCTGTGTTGATTGTTGTTGAGTTCACCTGTCTCTAGTTAGTTCCATGTCTATTTATACCCCTCTGTTCCTGTGTGTGTTTGTCAGTGCGTAATCCCATGTTACGTGTGTCTGTACTCGGTATGTCTCTGTATTTACTATGTACAGTATGCTTTCTGAAAGTCTTATTGTTACTTGCCTTTGTGGAAGAAGGTTCTGGAAGAACCTTAGTTTGGTTTAATAAACAATTAAAGTTAGTCTGTTATGCCTCCTCTTGCCTGCTTTTGGGTCCTCCTCCCAACTCATTTGTGACAATGCAAGAACAAGCATGCTAACTTGCATGTACACGCAGGCTAGCTGCAAAACGTATAGAACCCGACCGCTCATAAGACGCAATGGTTCTCAAAAGAAAGCACGACAATGTGCTCTCACTTTAGAATGAAACTGAAACTACACTGGAACGTTTTGACTGCCAAAAACTGTCACTTATAGAGAGCAAAGCGGATGTGTGAGGCCAAGGACGCAGGCACAGGCTCATTGGCAGAGATAGCCATTATGAGAGAAAACATTACAGTGTAACAGTGTAATTATTACACCCATAAAACCACCATTAAACCGTTAAACGTCCAGGAGCTGTTAAGGGAAGCAGTGTGCAGTCAAAGCTCACCGTATCATCAAGCCACAAACTGTTCACACCCCATCTCTGAACTTTGTCAAACCCAACTCCCTTGACCTACTTTGTGGGAGCCAATCAAAGTTATTGGGTATCAGGGCCTGGGATTAAAGGGGGGAAAATAAAAAAAATAGCCAATATGAACGTATGAGGTGTGTAATTTGGGTATTTGTGGGCTGCTGAATCCATTCCAACCATTAGTTTTCAGTTAAAATGACTCCTTGGCCATAAAATAGGCCACACCTACTTTTGTGTGTCCATGAGACATATAATATTGGCAATAAAAGGTTGGAGTAGAGTTTGAATTCATGAAAACTATTCAAGATCAGGTGGGTAAGCACACATCATGACACACAGGATAACATGATGCGATCTGCAGGGACATGCTGGGCTCCTGATTCAGCCCGGGAAAAAGAGTTGGAGAGGCCCTCATTGCACGCTATAGAGAGAGATCTCTCTCTATAGCGCTGCTGTTACTCAAAGATTTGCCATTTCAGATCATGACAAGTGACAAGCCAGTGGGCCAATTACTGTACATGAGTTATATTTTGTCGTTGTCGGGTGGAAACCTTGTATGTCCAAAACCGTTTGTTTTGTATTTATCATTTTAAACTAGTGAAAACAGCTGATCAACAAGCACACAACGCCTCGCGGTGCGAGGCGTTGTGTGCTTCTCGCGGTGCGAGGCGTTGTGTGCTTGTAGATCTGCTGTTTTCACTACTTTTGTGCAACGGCCTTGTATGATGAAGCAGGGCTTTGCTTTGCGAAAAAATGTATAAATTTGAAACTTGGAGATACGAGGTTTCTGCCCGACAGTGCCAATTTACTTTGTTGGCCGCCCAGCCCCCAAAATGGAACGAAGGCCGACATTTTTTTTAATTTATTTTTTTAAATGAACCGGCCGTTCGGGAATTGTCCCGCTTTTCCCAATGGCCAGCACGTCCCTGCCACAAACTGTTCACACCCCTACCATGACCACAGCCAGGCAAGGAGGCCTACTGTATTATCAAGAGCAAGACCACCAGATTTATGAACAGCTTCCACCTGGCTACCATCAGACTTAACTGTTGAATTAGGCCTGACCACCGTCTGTCCACCAGGCTGGCCTGAAGTTTCTGCCTTATGTGGGTCTCATGCTGTGCTGTACCTGCCGCTATGTGGACCTACCGGATGTGTTGCCACTTTTGCACCATACTGTATGTTTCACAGTTACAGACCTTTGGTGTAATTGATTGTACTTTTCTACTGTAGGTCTCGTATTTCTTTGAACTGTATGTTCCCTAGCTGGTGTAGTTTTCTAGGTTTTACAGTATCTTTTGGTTTGCCCCAGCTATCTCTAATTTGTTATCAGCTCTCATGTGTACCATATTAGCCCGAATATAGTACGACTCTGATTATAAGACGACCCCTATTTTTCAAATATCATTTTGGGAAATAAATATGTTGAAGACAAAATATTATATATTATATATTATAAGTTATTTATAAAGAAAAAATGTTTATTGTAAAATTATTATAGAAAAGCTCATACAGAGCTGTATTGACCATCAAAGTCAAACATTCACAATTCAGACTGTGAAATTCGGCTCCTCATAATGTGTATCACAATAGACTACAGTCCATTACTCACTGATGTCTTTTGCCTCGCTGGGGAATAAAAAAGACTACATTTCCCATCAAGCTTAGCGGCCGCATCCGTGTCTCTTTGCTCCATTCTCTACACTGTGCGCCAGACGCAAGAGAGCGATAGCCGATCACTGTAAACAGCGTTAGCTTCAGTTGCTGTTTGGATTAAACTTGGAATAAACTCCACCAACGCACACGCCCAGTAAGTTCAATGCATTTCCCATAATAGTGTTGCGGTGTATAATGACAATGGAAAATGTCACTGGAGAGTCAAGCCATCCGACTTTGCCAAACGGGAGGTGAAGTGAGCCACGGTCCTGAAAGATACATAAGTATCTCTCCGGTGAAAAGTCTAATCCCCGATTATAGGACGACCCCCTATTTTGAGGATATGTTTATTAGAATAAAACATCGTCCTATATTCTGTATTATACGGTATATCAGTCTGGTTCCCCAGTCAGTCACCTGGTTTAGTCTGTTTGAAATGTTCATGTTCACCTGTCTTCTGCATTAAAACACCCATCAATGGGGTTTGAACACTACTGGGCCTGGCTGTCCTGCATCCTGGTCTTATTGACACCGTCAGGTCGCAAGTTACTATGAAAAGCTCCACCGGCTGTCTGTCTGTCCATCTGTCTGTCCGTCACGTCACACTTTCGCTTATCTCCCGATTAGGGAGTCTTACTGGTGCTATGTATATATTGCTTGTAGATATCATGATTTGAAATGCTTCTTTAATCTGCAATTTTTCTCCCTGCTCTCGCACTCCTTTTCCCTCTTCTCCCTTTCTAGAAAGACAACAAAATGATGGAGCTCACACAAAAAACGAATTTCACCCACTTCTTTTATAAACCAGTAATGACAAAAATGTCGATTCTTGATTCATTGCATTTTTATCTTTATCATTTCTGTATTCTTATCTTGCTTGCCTCTAGAGCAGTGGTTCTCAAAGTGGGGTCTGGGGACCCCTGGGCATCCTTGAGGGGGTTCCAGGGGGTCCCTGGCACAAAACATTTTGAGATGGGGGTCTGTGGCCAAATATATATATATATATATATATATATATATATATATATATATCAATTTGAGGGTCCTTGACATGCAAACGCCCTAGAGCCAGCTTGAGCACCCCGGCCCAAAGTGAGGCGGATGGCGCAGCATCGGCTCACGGCACGCCCCACTCTGGGGAATATCCAAACCATGCACAAAAAGTGCCAAATTCCACATCCCCCAGGCCAGAGCAGCGTTGCCATGCCGCTTATTACAAGCGACTATGGGCTTGTTTTTTTTCTGTTAAGTCACTTGTAAATATTTGTAGTTGTGGATTGCTTGTTTTTGGGCCTGTTTCTATAGTGTAGTATAGTTGCTTATTTGCGGCTGATGTGATGTTGTTAAAACCAGTGGTTCTCAAACATTTTCATGTCAAGGACATTCTCTGAAAACAGCTGATGTACAAGTTCACAACAAGTTGTGCACTTTTTCAAATTGCCGATGTCGGGCCACAGGGGCGTCAATTGGGTATGGCAGGGGTATGCAGCTGCCATACCCTGGGTCCAGGGGGAAAAATAAAATTTACTTTTAAATATAAATACATGAATGTCTCTTTGTCTATCTGTGCTGGTTATTATGTTGTTAAAAAATACAGTAAAATAACTACAAATGCAAAATTTTACAAAATGGTCACTTCAACAAGGTTTTATAATTGTATTCTCCACATTTCAGCTCCACAGGTGCAATGCATTGTTGTTAATTGTGGTGGCACATTTATTACTAACAAGTAACAACACCATAGAAACGGGGGGGGAAAAATAAAATGTACTTCTCAAAATAAATGAATCATGCCTGTTGATAAGGTATGGCAACATGACTGGTGTCTTGAACGCGCGCCTTCGCGCGCGTTCAAGACACCAGTCATGTTGCCATACCTTAGCTTTTTCTGAACTGACGCCACTGTCGGGCCATCAATGTGTCTGGACAAAAGGTGTCCGTGGCAAAGATTATATTCTACCACTTTTTGTGGTCACATGTTCAGATACTGGATTCTGATTGGCTTAAAACAGTGGTAAATCAGTCAACAACCTTGAGTTGGCTCATGGATCCCGCCCACTGTTGTGTTGCAATGATTGTAACTAAATAACCTTGCAAGTTACGACTGTTTTCTTTCATTTATATGGTAGAAGTGGTAGAAAAGCAATTTACCATTCGAGGGTTGTGGGTTGTTGTTGGCTGATTTACCACTGTTTCAGTGGTAAATCAGCCAACAACCCACTCCCTCTCATGGTAAATGGCTTACTTTTATATTTTTACACACCATTACCATTACGTTATACCATTATGTTCTTATTTTGATCATAAGACCCAATTACTAAATGTCAAGTCCCCAGGTTTTCCTCAGAACATGTTATCTACTATGACACATTAGGAGTCCACTAGTACTGGTGGTTCTCAAATGTTTTATTTGCAAGGGCCGCCTTAACTATCTGAGAGTGTACAAATGGATTTGGTTCCATTTGAACACTCTCAGAGTTACAGACCTGTTATCGTCATTCGGGGCTATCTTTTTATGTGTTTCTGTTAATCTTATTGTCCACTCATTTTGTATGTCCGTGGCAAAATTTCACTTTGATAAAAATGTCCACCACAAGCCAGCATGGCGATGAGCCCTGGCAAATGTATAAAGGTTTAAACCGCTCATGTATTGTCGCTTCATTTGGGCTTGTTTTCATGGAACCGGCTGCTTGTTTCTCTCTTAACATCTGGCAACAATGGGCTTACATTAGAGTCTCAAGGACATGTAATGAGTGCAGCAGGGTCCGTCTGGATGACAGACTGATGTGTTGACTGGAGTATCGTTGGACTCAGGAGGATTTATGTATTTATATCCTCCAATGATCTGCCGGCTCTCCATCTAATTAATCTTGCATGAGAGGGTCCATCCCCTCCTGTGGTCGCCGCTGCATGTCTGACTCACCCCCACTGTAACTACTGTATATAAATATACTGTGTGTAGGCTATATATTTTTAATCGTCACTGTTGGGTAGTAACCTCTCCATGTTTCAAACGTGTATGTTTTTTGGTAAACTAAAGGAGTTAAAGCCCTACTTCATCATACAAAAGTGTTGCACAAAAGTAGTGAAAATAGCAGATCTACAAGCACACAACGCCTCGCATCGCGAGGTGTTGTGTGCTTACAGATCGGCTATTTTCACTAGTTTAAATCGTCTTTTAAATAATAACCCTCAAAAAAGGAAGGTTTTGGACATACAAGGATGCCACCCGACAACGACGATATATGCTACTGCATTTATACCTACGGGAGTCCAGATGGGACATTCCTCCTTTTTGGTAGGGCAGTAATACAAATGGAAGGAATAACATTACAAAAGCACCAATAATGAACAACGGTATACGACAGCATACACCTGTACCGATAGCCTGTGCCAGCTCAAGTACAATCCGGTGTTTAAGCTAAACACACAGTGTATCCTTGACATGAGAACCTTGACACGGACATACTTGACAGTATGTCCGTGTCAGAGTCTGTGGTCGTGCGGAATTGTACCGGTATCATTGTACTGATATATTTGACCGTCAGTTGACCTGGCATGGCGACCATTGCGTGTATGTTGTATGTAATCCATCCAATCTATCCAATCCATCTGTCCAATTTACCCAATCTATCCAATCTATCCATCCAATCCCTCTTATCCATCTATACTTCTTCATGTATGTACATTTCTGAACTTTTTCTGGGCAGTTTACATTCTACAGTATCTATTGCTAAACGAAGGTACTGTTTAACACAGGGTTTCGCAAACCTTTTCCTGTCACGGACCCTCAGCCCCCACATGTATGTTGGCCGCGGACCCCCAATCCGAAAATAATGTTGTGCCAGGGAACTCCAGAAGCAAAGATTTGCCCAAAAATGTGGACCCCCAAGGACCCCTGGGGTCCCCGGACCCCACTTTGAGAACCACTGGTTTAAAGGGTGTACTATTTCACCAGTGGTGTAAAGTAACTAAGTACATTTACTCAAGTACTGTACTTACAGTAAGTACGGCTTTGAGGTAGGCTATTTTTACTTTATACTGGAGTATTACCAGTTTTCAGTACTTTTTTTTCTTTTTTTTACTTCTACTCCACTACATCTCTTAGGCAAATATTGTACTTTTATACTCCAAAACAATTACATTAAAACTTAGATTTAGATTATTATTACAAAATATAACAACATTTCGCATACATGTGAAGATAGCCAAACTTCAAACTCACAATGCTTCACGATGCTATGCATTTTGAGCTTGTAGATCTGCTATTTTCAAAAGATCTTTTTTATACAAAAACCTGTGATATGGGACATTCTGCATATGTTGCCTTTGGTACTTTTAAGTCCATTTTGATACCAATAGCCTACATTTCTACTTTTACCCAAGTACATGTTAAATTCCGGACTTTTACTTGTGAGGGCCAATGCATTTGAGAACCACTAGTACTAGTGGACTCCTAATGTGTCATAGTAAATAACATATTCTGAGGAAAACCTAGAGACTTGACATTCTTTAACACTTTTGCTGCCTCTTACTTTGAAGGGATAAATTTTAGGCTTTCGCTCTTATTTTGAAGGTTTTTGTGCTCACTTTTTTCACTTTACTTTTTTTCAACTTTGACCCGTTTGGAAGCTGGGTGTGATAGCATTAAACAGTAGAAAGCCATCATGCGAGCGCTATTTTGCGGTGAAAAATGCCAGCCTTGGGATCAAAATCATATTTTTTTAGTAAATGAATGCTATTTATTGGCAGAGCAATGGATTTCTATGGAGGATTAGCACTTTCAGTGCACGTCAACGTCTAATGTAAACAACCCGCCGCAATGAGTCACGAGTGGACATCCCAGACGTATAGTACTGTATTTACAGTAGGAGTGACGAGGTGCCTCGTCAACGGCGTCATGGTAACCCTTTCATTGACGAGCTGACAAGTCAACGGCAGCAATTGGGACTAAAATAAGAACATAATGGTGTGTAAAAATATAAAATCTAAAATTTGCAATGGGCAACACTGAATCTTTGCCAATGCATTTCAATGTGTGTGGTGTGGATTGATTGATTGATTGAAGAATTTATTAGAAGTTTGCAATAGAAAAAAAAAGTACAGTTTCATGACAGTACAAATCACTGGTACAAGGTCAACTAAAAGGAGATCCTAGAAAGCCGAGGCTTATTTCCACAGGAACCACACTTTAAGTATCTCATATAACATTGAAAGACAGACGGATAGAACATAGTACTTTATCTAGGATAATATCAGTTTCAAAAGCATAACATCAAATACAAAAGGCAGAATACAAAGAAAAAGGGGGGGGGGGAGCATGGGGGCTTAGTCTATTTACAAGTCACGGGTAGCTGCTGTCTGAAGGTGACTTTTCATACCAATTTTGAAGGAGGCTAGGGATTTGCTCTCCTTTAGGGCTTGTGGAAGGGCGTTCCACATGTTGATGGTATAGCAGGAGAACGAGTTAGCGCCTTGTTTAGTGTTAAATCTACGCTGATGATGATTAGTGGAGCTGCCTCTGGTGTTATGATCGTGAACATCCTTGACCTTTAAGAAGTAGTTTGTCAGGTACATGGGAATCTTGGAGGTGTAGTGTATCTTGTACACCAGGCCCATTGCAAGATGCTGTACTCTGTCAGCTACTTTGAGCCACCCCACGCTTTCGTGGTGATGCTCGGTAAGGTGGGTCAGAGGAGGGAGACCAAGCACAACCCTAATTAGTTTGTTTTGGGCTGTTTGGAGCTTTAGCTTTAAGGCAGCTGGGGCGTCGCGATACCAGACAAGGACTCCGTAATCAATGAGGGGCCCAATAAGAGCACCTCCTAGTGTCTTTCGGGATTTAATATTGATCAGTGGGGCAACTCTTTGCAAGAAGCGAATTCGTTGATTGACTTTATTGATTACCTTGGTGGTCATTTTTTCACTGGATAGGTTAGCCTCCAGGATGCAACCCAGGTAGCAGATGTGGTTTTTTCTTTCTATCACAGTGTCACCTACTTTAATTGTGAAGTTCTCAACTAGGCTAAGTTTCTGACTAGATCCAAAGAGGATACATTCAGTTTTGCCTAGGTGAATTGAGAGTCTGTTGTCATTGAGCCAGGTGCAGATCTTGTTAAGTTCACAGTTAAGGGCCTTTTCAACCTGCAAAATGTCTCTGCCTGAGACTAGGAGAGCCGAGTCATCCGCGAACAGAAACAGATTGCAGTCACAAGCAGATGACATGTCGTTTACGTATATTAAGAACAACAGTGGTCCTAGTATACTCCCTTGAGGTACTCCACAGTTTACTGGGAGGGGGGGGGACAGGGTTCCGTTGACTTCCACCATCTGTTCCCTCCCCACCAAGTAAGAGTGCATCCATCTCACTGCTGTGCTATCAAGACCAATAGCTTTGAGTTTTTCGATCAGAATAGAATGATCGACGGTGTCAAATGCCTTCTGGAGGTCCAGCATGACCATGCCACAATATTTGCCATCGTGAATTTCACGTTTGATGTAATCATTCAAATAGATGAGGCATGTATCTGTGGAATGGTACTCTCTGAAGCCAGACTGGAACTCGTAGATCAGTTTATTCTCTTCAAGATATCTAGCCACCTGTTCATAGACAATTTTTTCCATTACCTTAGAGATGGAACTAAGGATTGAGATTGGCCTGTAGTTGCCAGGGTCAAGTTTACTGCCTTTTTTGTGCAGGGGGGTTACCTTGGCTAATTTGAAGTCCTGGGGGACATAACCCTGCTTGATAGATAGATTAATAATATGGGTAATGATTGGGGAAATGGTGGCAGCTGAGTCTATGAGAAATTTGGGGGCAATTTTATCATGGCCAGCGGCCTTGAATTGAGGTAGGGTGCGCAGTTTTTTAAACACTTCATCAGTTGACACCGTGGCAAGTTTAAAGTTGTCTTTGCATACCCCAAGGTTCCTGTAGAATTTCAAGATGTGCCTAACACCAAACAGCCCAGATGGAGCGGGCAGTTTATTGACCAGATTTTTGGCCAGATGGCGTGGATGGCGTGCCATGCAGACCTTGCTTGAAGCACTGTTTTTCCCCCTCTGTCCAATCGTGTGAATGGAAGGCAGACCGTCCCAAGACTCAAGAAGTAAGAAGTGGTTGTCATTGCTTATTGGGAGAATCCTCTTGGCTGCAAAAACAGTCGGCTGAGCACATATCAGCCGCCAGCCATACTCTTGGTGTGACCGTACCCTAACAGGGTCTTTTTTATATTGCAGTATTGTACTTTTTCCACCAAGGTATTTCACTTGCCCTGCCTCACTCCTCCTCATGAATGGTATTAATAATTAAATAATAACATTCCATCCATATGGACCACATGGCACAGCTCTGATTAAACAGAGACAGATGTAGGCTATTTCAGGCTTAGGGCTCCGCTATTAGCCCTAATGGACTGACAACTACTGTTCCAATCCCAGGAGGGAGGCTGGGGGATTGCAGTGTGTGTGTGTGTGTGCGTGCGTGCATAATATAATATAAAGAAAGACCATGTCAATGTCAGCCACATACCAAATAAGCCCCTTTACACATTATTATTATTGAATGAAATAGAATAATGTTACGCTGCTATATTACCTCCTGTACAGCATAAGCAATGTGACATGCATACAAACTAAAATATCAATTAATTATGTATTTTATATTGAGAGCTACATAAATATTGTTTATTTATTGCGCAGAAACATGATTTTCAATCTAATTTGTATACATTTATATTTGTATCCTTCATAGTAATGCATTCGGGTGCTCGCTCTCACAAGTGTCATATGGACAAAGTCTTTCTACATAGTGGTGTTACTGCTTTTACTTAAAGCCGCCCTCTGTAACTTCCTTGTTCTACAGAGTACAGAGGTCCCTGACATCACTCGCTCAACCCCTGGGTCGCGGAAGTATTTTCTCCAAGGAGAATAACATTGGGTCTTAAAATCGTCTATAAGAATTGTGGTCCAAAAATAAACAAACTGTCTCTGCGATGTCAGAGAGTCGTCACTGTATCGTTTACGACAGTCAGTCACTCATATTCGATACAGTCTGTTTGCGGCAAAAATTTAACTAATTCGGCGCAGTGACATTAGCGTTTTCTCGCCGTCATTTGATGCTTCATATCCATATGAGTCAAAGATAATGTGTTTGTTTTTGGTGTGCTCCTGCTCATAACTCTATATTGAGGCCAGTCGATGTACTTTCCGGCAGACATCCGGGTGCTTCAAACTTAACTGATCAACCTTCATTGAAATGTAATAGTTGGGGGCGGGGCAATCCGTCCTCTAGTTTTTGCAACCGTAGGTCGCATTTGGTAAAACCTGCAGATCATGTCTGTCCGTCCGTCCGTCCGTCCGTCCGTGCATCCGTGCGTCACACGCCTCATGTCACGCTCCATACTGTATATGGCCAAGGTCCCTGATGTCATCAATATTAAGCCCCGCATCTGTTAACCAGTGTGGTTGTCGCGACGCGAGTCACACTCGCAAATGACTTGCGTCCTTGTCCCTTTTATGCCCATACATGGAGGTCCCTGATGCCATCAATATTAAGCCCATATCTGGGAATGGCCATACAGTATAATATACTTTCTGCATGGGCACACTTTTCATTTCCCAAGAATCCATGGGCACACCAACATAATACGGGGGTGTAAATATCGTCACTGTCGGGAAGAAACCTTGTATCTCCAAGTTTCAAATTTGTACGTTTCTTCGCAAAGTATAAAGCCCTGCTTCATCATACAAGGCTGTCGCACAACAGTAGTGAAAACAGCAGATCTACAAGCACACAACGCCTCGCGGTGCGAGGCGTTGTGTGCTTGTAGATCGGCTAGTTTTCACTAGTTTAAATCATTTTTAAAATGATAAATACAATACTGGCTTTCAAGCAGTTTCAAGGGGCACACTTGACCGTTCTCAGGGGCACACCAAAGGTCCCCAGGCACAGTGGTTGAGAAACACTGCAGTATATCGACATATTGTGTCAGTCTCTGTTGTTTCAGCTTCTCGCCCTTAGGGCGTCTTACTGGTTATATAACTATGTTCTGCTGTGCATTTTAGATACCCCTCCCCCCTCCCTCCCCTCCCAAGCAGTGGCGTCAGTTCAGAAAAAGCTAAGGTATGGCAACATGACTGGTGTCTTGCACGCGCGCAAAGGTGCGCGTGCAAGACACCAGTCAAGTTGCCATACCTTAGCAACAGGCATGATACATTTATTTTAAGAAGTACATTTTCCCCCCCGTTTCTACGGCTGGATATGGCAGCCTAGAATGGTTGTTCAAGTGCAGCTAAACTTGGCATGTTAGTAAACGTGCCACACTTAACAACAATGCATTGCACCTGTGCAGCTGACCTGCGGAACCTGGGAATATACCATTTTGTCTAGATGGGGAGAATACAAGTGTGGAGAATATAATTATAATACCTTGTTAAAGTGACCATTTTGTTAAATGTTGCATTTGTAGTTATTTTACTGTAGCCTAATTTAACAACATAATAACCAGCACAGATAGACAAAGAGACGTTCTCCTGCCATACCCAATTGACACCCCTGCTCCCAAGGCCAGTCTGCCTGGCTCGTGTTGTGTTGGCGTGGTATAGAATTGATGCTGACTGCATGGCTGGAGGCTCCACTGCTGCTGCTGCTCAGCATCTATCTATTCACATCATCATCTACTCAGCTCCACACCTGGTCAATACCCTGACGCCGTCCTGCTGTGTCGCATCTACAGCGTTATAGCACTGTAAGATGTGCGAGCTCCAAACCACTGCACGGTAGTGACATCAATAAAAGGCTTGTAAGAGCTGTAACTGAACC
This sequence comes from Nannobrachium achirus, assembly GCF_963921795.1. NCBI lineage: Eukaryota > Metazoa > Chordata > Actinopteri > Myctophiformes > Myctophidae > Nannobrachium > Nannobrachium achirus. Next base: position 53,287,129 of record NC_137814.1, on the reverse strand, counting down.
CCTGTCCCCTATAGCTGCTGTGTCCAGCACACCTCCTCTCTGAGGCAAATCGTTTGACGTTATCTCTCCCTAACCTTTTCAACTGAACAAAAGCTATTTCTGGTATAGGTTTCATAAAGACCATTCAGCATAAATGTTTCTCAACCTCTCAAAACCCTTTTCCTTAAAAAAAGAAAAATGAATTATTTTTACATTACTCTATCAAGACTAACTAGCTACATTACAAATTATATTTATTAATATATCACTTTTGTTAGCCAACTCCATCATAATTACATCAAAATGTTCCTCTGTGATACACATGCCAAGGTTGAAGTTGTGATATATGCCAGGTATGGACTGGGGACACAGGGGCGGGGACACATGGACAGGGTTCACAGGGCCACATGCAATACTCTGTAGATTTCCTTACAAGAATCACTTCTGCAACAGAGTACAGTATAGTCCAAGACAGCCTGCCTGCACAAACACGGAGGTTGCTATGCAATGTTTGCACTAGATTATTTGTTCAGTCTCATTGTGCTCTTCCTGACATCCTTTGTTATTTCTGATAGTGACAGAAATATTGCAAGCTGTCAGTGTCCGGGCGCCACTGGCCTAGCGGTTAAGGCACAAGACCACATAGTAGCTGTTAGGCTCTAATGCAGCCTGACAGTGAGTCACAGGTTCCATTCCCGAGACTGACCACCTTTGCTGCGTGTCTCTCCCGGTTTCCGGTGGTGGTAGCACTACAATTTTCAGTACTTTTACTTCCACTAAATCTCAGAGGCAAATATTGTACTTTTTACTCCACTACAATTATTTCAAAACTTTAGTTACTAGCAGTTGCTTAGATTAGATAAGTAGATTTGTTTTATTATTACAAAGCATGAACTTTATCCCTATATACTCCCTATAAAACTAGATCGGCTACACACACAGAGAGTAGCCGTTTCGTTTCTTTTGGTATAATAATCGCTTGGTGAACATTGTTCATCTTTTATTCTAACTTGTAGTGCGACTAGCGAGAATTAAACAAATTGATTTTCTAACCAGAACCAACCACGTTTATTATTTTATACTTTAGCTATTGAAAAATGTTGCTATTTTTGAAAATGTGTGGATTATTCTTTGCTGATCTTTGAATATATCTTCAAAGCGAACATTTGTAACTCAAATATTTGCTTCTGGGGGGGTCACTGGAAGAACATATTTTGAGATGGGGGTCCGCGGCCAAATACATGTCATTTTGGGGATGCTTGACATGAAAAGGTTTGAGAACCACTGATTTAGAAGAAGGATTTAGAAGACATTTATAGAATCGGGTCAAAAATATCCGAAGAACTTTCACGATTTAGCAAAAATAGCAGCTCTACAAGCTCACTGTAAGCTTGTATATCTGCTATTTTTCAATAGTTAAAGCATACATTAAAGGTTAACGTAATAATGCAGAATAATTAGAACGAATACCAGGCTTCCCCCCGCTGTGAAATTAAAGTCTGCTGATGCGAGGTTACACACACACACACACACACACACACACACACACACACACACACACACACACACACACACACACACACACACACACACACACACACACTGTATTACAGGTTGTAGCCTACTTATCAATGCCGGGCCTCCATAATATTCACATTTTTATTACTCGAAAATAGAACCGTGCTCTGAAAGACGTAGCTTTTGATGAACCCACTCACTCAGACGTTTCTTGGGTGCGTTTCTGGCCACGAGCGTCTCACGCTTTCCATGTCTAAGGGCCTTTACATTACCTCCCGTTATAGCTCCTGCTGTATTATTATGATATTATATTGTTGCTGTAATGCAGAAAACTCTTATCTCTGTATTTAAACTTTTTGTGTTTTTTTTTTTTTTTTTTTTTATTAATTAACACCCTACTTGATCATACTGTTTACTGGTTACTGTAAATCAAAATGCACTTATTGTACCAAAGAATAAAAGCAGTCATTATGCAGAATGGCCCATTTCGCAAGCATAATCGGATTGTAATTACTAATGCATCAATGTGTAAATCACTTTAACATTACTGCTGGTAAAGGGTATGGGGCTGATTTTAATTACTGTAATTTATGTGCTGCTCGCTAGCTTAACCTATACATACCTCCCTATACATAATCAACACTTAATGTATGTTTTGAATTAACAATCTAAATTTGCAATGTAACTAAAGCTGACAAATTATTATTTGCATCTGAGATGTAGCCTACTGGAGTAGAAGTAAAAGTCCCAGACAAATGGAAATGCTGAAGTAATAATAATGGATTGCATTTTTGTAGAGAATTATTTCATGTCAGTGAATATGACTGCTGTTGAAAACAGATCTATTCGGGTAACCTTTTGGAGAAAGCACACGCAGTGACATCTTTTTTTGTTTTACAGTGCCGTGTACCTAATCAGGAACGCAGTGGTGTAAAGTGCATTTACTTTACTCCATATACATCTCGGATCCAAATATTGTACATTTACTCCACTACATTTATTTGATTATTTGATTTGGACTATTATTACAAAACATACATTAACCACTTCAAGCCTATATACATTTTGGCCATTTGAAAATATCAGATCTACAAGCTCACAATGCATGGCGATGCGACGCATTGTGAGCTTGTAGCTCTGCTATTTTAAAAAGATTTTCATACATATGAAAACTTCAAATCGGACATTCTGCATAACGAGTACTTTCTACTTTTGGTACTTTAAGCACATTTTGATACCAATACTTTTACTCAAGTGAATTTTTAATTCCAGACTTTTACTTGTATTTCTACTGCAGTTTTGATACTTTTACTTAAGTAAAAAATGTGAGTACTTTTTCCACCACTGCAGTAATCGTCCTTTATAGTAAGACTGGGCAATATATTGAAAATGTACCTATATCGAGGTATCAACATGCGAGATATACATATCGACGAAGACGGCTTGAAATGAGGTATTGGTGTATGTGTCAAATTGATTAACAGACACCATATGCATGCAAGTAGCACATGAAAGAAGGAGTCCATCTGTAACAAGGTGTGGTTATTTCAATAAAACCATTGTTGGAAAATGGCAATGAGGCATTTAATATCTTTATTCTATACTGTGCATGTGTGCATGGATGGATATGCTATTCGTTATCTGGGTTAGGCAGGCAGTGGACCTAAAGCAGAAAAACATTAATGCAATTGTTTTTACTAATATCGTGAGTAATATCGATATCGAGGTATTCAACAACGTTATCAAATATTGAAGGTTTTCCTAATATCGCTCAGCCTTACTAAGAATGCCATTTTGATTATGCTTGCACCTCTTGGTTCTACAACATTTCACTGTCACGAAAAACTAAGCTTGACCTCCCGAAACAAACTGATAGGACTGCTTCTCGGCCTGGAGCCAATGACCCACATAATTCCAACACACTTTGCTGATGGCTCACGGTAGAAGACAGTTTAAGCATGCAAATATCAATGGCATTGGTATTTAAGATAAGAATGTAATAATTATTTGTTGATGACATGTATTATTGTGTTAATTTTTGATGCTATGTTGATGAATTGAATACATACCACAATGGAAAAGTCCTCAGGACTTTTTTGTGTTATCCTTTTAGCCTTAATGTCTCATGCTGTTTACATTTCTGATTAATAACGTATTCAATCGATCCAAAAACTAGGTGATAGGAGTCTTCCATGCAAACGAGGCCATCGTTTATCAATTATCAAGTGAGCCCAGCCCATACATCATTTTCTAACGAAAGTTAAAAAGAAAGTTTATGTTTTTACGCCTTGGGGATGATTTAGGAGTTGTATTGAGTAAATTAGAAGGTACAAATCAATAGGAGGCGTTTGTTGTGAGATGTGTTGTACACTCACTAAAGGAGAACTCCCCAGGAAGCAGCATGACGCAGCACAACACCCAGAGTTTGTGGTGTTATCTCATAAAGTAAAGCACTGCTTCATCATATGGCCATCGCACAAAAGTAGTGAAAACAGTAGATCTACAAGCACACAACGCCCTGCGGTGCGAGGCTTTGTGTGGTTGTAGATCGGCTGTTTTCACTAGTTTAAATCATTTAAAAAAAAAAGATAAATACAAAACAAACGGTTTTGGACATACAAGGTTTTCACCCGAAACGACAATATATATTTGAATAAAGTACTTTTATTTTAGAAATAAATTAGCAGTGAAGTGAGCTTGTAGGTATTTAAACTATCTTTTTCGAGCGACCCCAAAGTATAGAATATCGGTGGATAAGTCTAATCGATTTAGTCGATTATAACAATATTTATTCATGTTTTTTCTTTTCTTATTATTATTATTGATTCGCTGTCTGGTGGAAATCTCACATTTCCAAAACTGTTACTTTTCCGAATTCAAAATAGCAAAAGTAGCAGATCTACTGTACTGCAAGCTCAAAAACGTGTCGCTTTGCGCCGCCTTTCGAGCTTGTGGATCTGCTATACTTTTGATGCTTTTGTGTGTTGTACACTGACTGAAGTATACAGTACAGAATACTGTACGCTGGTTTACTCCTCAAGAAGCCAGTGTCGGGTGCAGCATGATGCAGCAGAACCGTGACAGTTTGACAGCTGGTGTAACTGTGACTTTCTGCTCGTTATCTCATACAGAGAGGAGAAAAGGAGTTGGTTTTGTACGGCTGTCTTCCGGTGGTCTGAAGCAGCTCACTGCCTCTGGTAACAACAAAGAAGAGCTTGTTAACCCTGCAAGGTCCAGCGTTGCTTTTTGGCAACGTTTTTTAAATCATTTTTTAAAAAATGTTATAATTAGTTTTCCTGTTCTTTTTTCACATTAACATCACCATTAAATCCTATTGTTTAGTATTACAATGCCATTGGCCACGATATTTGCATATAAATACCCCCCACAGAGACTGACATTCACACCTCCCAGAGAAGTTGAAATTCCAGCATCTGGACGAACAACATCTCACTTTTTAACTGAAGCTATTCCTCACGAAAACATAAGTAAAATGCCTGTAATATTTTTTTTCGTGATCATTAGAATGTCTCGAACACGTGCATATGTTAATATTGTGAAAAATATCCCCAAAATGCAAATTAGAGCATGATTTATGATTTATGGCTATAAAACCTTACAAAAACATTATTACTTTTTTAAAATGACATTTTCCTGTGATTAGGACTCCTACAACACCATCTGATTTATTTATTTATTTTTTGGCCAGTAGAAATTAATTCGGGCCTTGCAGGGTTAAAAGTCATTTCATAACATGACTCTGCCTCATTAATGTCGCCGGCGTCGCGGAGAAACCTTGCATGTCAAAAACATTCAGTTGCTAGAAAAATGTAACCTGTGTTCCCATGGACCTGATATAGTTTATTATTTATTAGACACAATCTTTTGTTAATACTTTTCATTTGTTATATTTATGAAATCCACAGAGACACTAAAACGCTTTCAACCTGTCATCCCTATGTTGAGCATGTAATTCCTTTAAAGAAATCTAAAAATAAAAATAAAAATCGATCTGATCTACCGTTTTTTGTGGATCTTTTGAAAGGTGTATGAGATCTAGAAGCTCACAACGAGCCAACGACCCAATAAAATAGGGGCATTCATTCATGAAGAAAAATAAAACACGTTGTCCATTTCCGGTGGAAACCTCATATGTCCAAAACTGTTACTTTGCAGGATTTAAATAAAAAAAAAATCACACCCGTGTGAACTGAGCGGTGGTCGTGGAGGCTGCGCAACAGCAAAACAAATATATATATCCATCATCCATCCATCCATCCATCCATCCATCCATCCGTGTGTGTGTGTGTGTGTGTGTGTGTGAACAACAGCGCCCCTCCCTTAACATGTGTGGTCAGAAAAGGTACTGCCAGGCTACATACAGACACGGACGGCCGGACGGCCGGACGGACACATACCCACACACACGGCCACGTATAGGAGACGGTGTGACCACCGCTCAAAAAAATAGAAACAGCAGTAGCAGATCTGCTACTTTTGATGCTTTTGTGTGATGCTGCAGTATGATCAGGAAGGGCATTCATTCATTTACGACAAAAACACAAAAAGTTCAAATATGTAGATAAGAGGTTTCTGCCCGACAGCAACGCAATGTGACATACAAGGTTTCTGGGCGACAGTGACGATTATGGAAGTACAGTACAGTACAGTACAGTACAGTACAGTACAGTAGAGGACGAGGCTTTAGTGGGAGAATTGGCAGCCATTGTGGTGGAACAGCTGAAAGGCTCGCGGGACAGAGAGAGAGAGAGAGAGAGAGAGAGAGAGAGAGAGAGAGAGAGAGAGAGAGAGAGAGAGAGAGAGAGAGAGAGAGAGAGAGAGAGAGAGAGAGAGAGAGGGGAGAGAGAGAGGGAGACACAGGACAAAAAGACAGAGATGAATGAATATTCGCTCCATTTTCTCCGTGACAGATGTGAGTGAAGGCAGACGTCAGGGACCACTCATGGGTGGTGAAGCAGCTTGGGAATTATTAAAAGGTCACAAAGTTCCAGAGGTGATTTTACTTTTTTTTTTTCTTTTTTTTTTTTTACTTAAGTCAAAGTTAGGCCAGTCACAAGTATTACTTAATCGCCTGATCGCAATTATTATTGCATAATCGTCATTGTTGAATCCCCACCCCCCCCAAAAAAAGTAGTGGAACTAGTAGATCTACAAGCTCAAAATGCTCCGCGATGTGACGCTTTATGGGCTTATATATTTATTAAATAGCTACGTCAGTCACTTCTTTGGCGTATTTGGGTTATTTGTCATATACTGTATCTGCCCTGTACAACTTCAAAGCCTAAAAGCCAAACAGAAAAGTCATGTTTATATGTTCCAGTGTTGCTCACGACAAAAACACAATTAAATGTAAAATGTCTTGATTGTGACAGCCGTATGAATTCTCAAAACATATCAAAGATTTTCCTTTTCTATATTAGTTTCAAAATCAGGCATAGGTGGTTAAAGTGTCCTTGAGCAAGAACCTTTTAACCAGGGATTGCCACAGTTGTAAAGAATTCTGAGTATATAAATCATGTTTAATCAAACTATCGAGTATGTAAAAACGACATAACATACGATAAGACCTTTACTGATCCCTGTGGGGATATGAAGGTGTTGTTGGAGCAGCAACAACAGTACGTGATGCAAGCATGAAACATGGGTTCAATTTAAGCAGGAATAACATTTAAATAAAATGAATAGACTTTGAATCTTGATGACACTTGATATCTGCACATGGTCAGGCTGAATTAGCATTGCGTTGCTGTCAGGCAGAAACCTCTTATCTCCATATTTCAACTTTTTTAATTAACGCCGCTTTGATCATACTACAGCGTCACACAAAAGCATCAAGAGTAGCAGATCCACAACCTGGCGCGTTTCAAGCTTGTCGATCTGCTACTTTCACTCCTTTTGCAATTGAATCTTGAAAAGAAACGGTTTTGGACAAATGAGGTATTCACACGACAGAGACCATAGCCTTGTATTCTATAAATATGTATGCACATGTGAATGCACATATCTATCACCAGTGAAAATACTGCATGCATGAATATATCAGCAGTTAATATTATGGATGGACCCGGCGTATATCCATATTATTTTAGCGTGGAAACCAGACGAATCTGCTGATTGGATTTCCCTGCCCCCGAAGTTGTGGGGCACCAATCAGGGCCCAGTATGCAAATGTGGGGCAATTTTATCATCCATATATTATACAAATAGCTCAGGCATACAGTACAGTATAAATCTGATTTACCACCAAGTTCTATTATATTGCGAGTGCGTAAAATGTAAGATTATGTTGAAAGAAACCGAGTCACGTTCACGATCATGTTCAATATCCAACAAAGAAGGACCCGCCAGTGATTTCTTTTTGCCAATAGTGTGCAACCATACCGTAGAAAAACCGACGTTCCGTACCCAGATAATAAGGCTCTGAAGAGCTACTGGACGATCCCTTAAGCCAGTAATTAAACATGAATTCCACAGTACAAAGCACCAGAGGGGACAGCTCTCTCCACTAATCCACCCTCTCGAGACAAGCCTCCATATCAACAACAAGGTCAGCGAGGCCCTTTCTTGCTCCTCCTCGCTCGCTCGCGCGCAGCGCTCCCTCCACCACCCCGTGAAATGTTAAACGTCTTGAAGACGTCTGAAATGTTAAACCGCCTTCCGTCGTCCTTCTCTCTCTCCCTTCCTGCTATGCAGGACTTGTTTCAAGACGCCTGTAATGACATGCTTGCATTGCAGGGTTACACCGGGGTTGGTGTCCACGTGAGCACTGTTGTGTGAAGGACAGCCGCACAGTACACACACAGTACACACATACAGGGACGTGCTGGCCATTGGGAAAAGCGGGACAACTCCCGAACGGCCGGTTCATTCCCGGCCGGTCCAGGCCGGCCATTAGGAAAAGATTAAACTGTTTGCACAAAAGTAAAAATGTAACTGTTTGCACAAAAGTAGTGAAAACAGCCGATCTACAAGCGCACAACGCCTCGCACCGCGAGGCGTTGTGTGCTTGTAGATCTGCTGTTTTCACTAGTTTAAATCATTTTTTAAATGATAAATACAAAACAAATGGTTTTGGACATACAAGGTTTCCACCCGACAACAACGAAATATAACTAATGTAATTGGCCCACTGGCTTGTCACTTGTCATGATCTGAAATGGCAAGTCTTTGAGTAGCAGCAGCTACTATATCTCTCTCTATAGCGAGCAATGAGGGCCTCTCCAATTCTTTTTCCCTGGCTGAATCAGGGGCCCAGCACGTCCCTGCACACATAGTACACACATAGTACACGCACGCACACACCGCGCACACACACACACACACACACACACGCAAGCATGCGACCACCTGGGAACCCACTGTCAGGGGAGTATGTTTCACCTCACAACATGTTGTCTTTATTGCGACGACGACGGAGAAGCTGAGAGGGAGACCGTGTAGGAGAGACAGTGTTGTTTTTGACAGCAAATTTTGATTTAGTTTTAGTCATAGTCTTTTGAATGAAATGTCATTTCGTTTTAGTCGTAATTTAGTCACCTGAAAAGTTTTAGTTTTAGTCTAATTTTAGTTGACTAAATATCATAAGATTTTAGGCGACTAAATCTACAGTTGATTTCAGTCAACTGAAATGTATTTTGGCAGGCCTTGATGGCATCGTAATGACTGATTTTACACTTGGTTGTGTGTTGAAAATAGCAGATCTACAAGCTCACAACGTGTCGCGCTGCGACGTGTTGTGAGCTCTGCTATTTTCACCTGAGAGCAACCAAACATAAAATTACTGTCTTCTCCACTAGTCCCTCCCTAACGTTTTAGTCTATTTTTTTATTTTGTTGACGAAATTGTCAATATATTAGTCTTAGTTTTAGTCATCACAGCTTATATTTTTATTTAGTTTTTATTTAGTTTTCGTCAGTGAAAAAAAAAACGCAGTCAACAAACATTTTTCGTCATAGTTTTAGTTGACAAAATCAACACTGGTAGGAGAGACGGAGACAGACAGTAGGGAAGCTGAGAGGGAGACAGTGTAGGAGAGACAGACGGTAGAAAAGCTGAGAGGGAGACAGTGTAGGAGAGTTGGAGAGAAACAGGAGAGAAGGCTGTGGTGTGGATTTACGGGTCTTTTTTAGACGGTAACAAGACAAACAGCTTGTTTGTGTTCATATATATTTTCCGAGCGCCGTACAGGAGGTTGGTGGTGGTGAAATGAGAGAACGGCGGCATAGCTATGAACTGCTAAAAATGTTGGGTTTATGCCTGTGTATTTTAGGGTTGCTCCGATGCAAAACCACTATGGGGATGAGAGAATGAAAATGTATTCATACTGGTACTGTATATGGCCTTCTAAAGCTGATTTATTCTCTGCTGTTGTGGAGCCCATTGCGTCTCTGATTTAAGGCCTTGTAAAAGCAGATGTTCAACACTAGATCATATGGATTTCAGGGTCCATTTCCAACATTAGCTGCAGCATTAATCAACTTGGATGAACTAACCCCTCTGATCAACGATCTCATTTCATTGAATAAACCAATCGTTGTTGTCGGGCAGAAACCTCTCATCTCCATATTCAATTGTTTTTGTGTTTTTGCTAAATAATGCCCGATAATAATACTGCAGCGTCAAGCCATGCTTCCATCTTGTACGGCAGATCTGCAACTTTTGCTACTTTTTTTAGTTTTGTTTTAATTTGAATCCTGAAAAGTACATTTTGGACATATGAGGTTTCCACCCGACAGATTCGAAAATGCCAGTCAGTTGTGCGTTTCTTTTGCATGTTAACACGTTGCACATGCGGCCTGCTACTATTTTGTAATTCATGAACTGAGATTTATTACACATTTCGTGAGCCATGAGGAACAAAAACAAGTGGCGGAAACTTTTAATTACAAAGACCTGTTCATGAAATATAAAAAACAAAATAAAGGAAAGAAAAGTAATGGAAATGAATGAAGCTTCAGCGTTAAGTTTATGCAGGACACAAGACTCTAGCCCCGCTCAGCTTTAGTCAGCTGTCAGTCAGCTCTTTTCCTATTCCTCGTTCACATATCTGCTGGTCATTACGTCAGGGAAGGCTCCTTTACATACGCCTCGTCTTCTCTACCTACGCTTCGTTGCCTCGGACACGCGCTGCTAGCTGTCTCCTCCACCTTTTGATCAGTCTGGCATTGGCTCAAATACTCGTGATTACGTCTGTCGATTCAAGTTATGTGTCTATGTCTTTTGTTCTGCTATTGTATCCCTACAGGGGTTTTTGCTTAGCGTTCCCTGACTTTGCATAGCAAGCTGCTCGAATCAAATTCAGGGAACATCTCCGAACGCGGGGCCCTTTAACGCCAACATTAACAGCATTCCATTTATACAATAAATGGTTCAATCTACTTTGACGTGAGTGCTCCTGACTAAACTAATTGTTTTACGAAATTGCTTCCTCGCCTCTCGTCTTTCTCTTCCTACTCAGACTGACTTCTGTCCTCTGACTCAGAGACTGACACAAGGTTTCCGCAACGTGTTGCAATGTGAGCTTGTAGATCTCTTTTCAGTATCTGACGTACACAACCCAAGTATAGGGTTCATATGATCTTTTGTTTTGGCACATCGAACCCCTTAATGTCAGACGCCGCGGCTTTCCGTGCAAACAAGCAGACTAAGACACGATTAAGTATTTAATTTGAATGAAAACATTCAAGACTATGATATGACTTTATGTTTGAAACCGTTCAAATTAACACAATTTTGGATTGGGATGCACCAATATGTATAGGCCAAATATCGGTATCAGGCGGTATTTGCCGGTATCAGTGTATCAGCAAATAAAGTTTGACAATCACCGATGGCACATTCTGGCCCAAGACCATCTCAAACAATAACATTCTCAACATCAGCCGTGGACAAGATGACATGCACTGCTTGATCAGTATAGATGAAGGTGGACCTGGACCAGTGTTGTTTTTGACAGCACATTTTGATTTAGTTTTAGTCATAGTCTTTTGAATAAAATGTCTTTTAGTTTTAGTCATAATTTAGTCCCCTGAAAAGTTTTAGTTTTAGTTAGTTTTAGTTGACTGAATATCATTCAGATTTTTCGGCGACTAAATCTACAGTTGATTTAGTCAACTGAAATGTATTTTTGGCAGGCCATGATGGCATCATAATGACTGATTTTACACTTGGTTACTGAAAATTGCAGATCTACAAGCTCACAACGCGTCGCAGCGCGACGCGTTGTGAGCTTGTAGATCGGCTATTTTCAGCACGCAACATAGGAGAGCAACCAAACATAAAATGACTCTCTTCTCCCCAACATTTTAGTCCCTCCCCAACATTTTAGTCTAGTTTTAATTTGATTAAAATTGTCAATATATTTAGTCTTAGTTTTAGTCATCACAGCTTAGTTTTTATTTAGTTTTCGTCAGTGAAAAAAACGCAGTCGACAAACATTTTTCATCATAGTTTTAGTCGACAAAATCAACACGGACCTGGACTGGCCGTGTCCTCAAGATGGACATCAACGTGATCCCAAGAGTCGCATTATCAGTGGCGGAAGAAGTAGTTCACATGTTCCAGGCCTACTTCAGTAAAAGTATCAATACTGCAATGCAGAAACACTCTGTTACAAGTTAAAGTCCGGTATTCAAAAATGACTTGAGTAAAAGAACAAAAGTATTGGCATCAAAATGTACTTAAAGAGATATTCCACTTTCAAAAAAACTTTTGGTCACTTTATCATCTAATCAGGCTTTTATGAACACCCTGAACAGTTTTTAATCTACTTCATTCAATATTTAGATATTTGATGTAAATGTTATCTGCCCCCCAGGCTCAGGGCCTCTCCACATACACACCCATTGTAACTTCAAACTATGATAGATTCATTAAAAACACCCATTATTTTTTCTGGTGACTCATACTACCCTCCTGATAAGTGAGCAGGCTTGTGTTTTTTTCATTTTCTCAATATTAAACCTTTTTCATTTATTTTTAATAATTCTTTGGGAAAATGAGAAAAATTAAATACAAAACAAAATTATTAAAAATAAATGAAAAATGTTATCGAAAAAACACGGCCTGCTCACGAGGGTAGTATGAGTCACCAGAAAAAATAATGGTTGTAATGGGTGACCCATGCAAGTTGTTTTTTTTTTGAAAGTGGAATATCCCTTTAAAGTACCAAAAGTAGAAAGAATTCATTATGCATTAAGTTTTCACATATAAAATGTGTAAAAATCACACAAAGGAACATTATTGTCATGAGAAAACATACGTTTACATTGCCATAGCAAGTGTCAAAATATAATAACACACGCACGCACGCACGCACGCACGCACGCACGCACGCACGCACGCACACACACACACACACACACACACACACACACACACACACACGCACACACGCACACACACATCTATAGCATACATCAAAGCCAGGTTGTTTCTGTCTCATCTCCACTTTGTTGTGATTTCAGACGCTGTGCGGCTGTGGGATCAAAGCTTAGCGTGTTCTCCGTCACAGCAGAACAAACACAAGGTCATCTCCATTCTTCTCCATGTTGTTTACCATTACATGTCATGATGATTGTTTCATTTCAATGCAAGTTCAGTCTCAGGCTTTTTCATTCATTCTTCACCCGCTCTGTATGACGGGAGATTGGATCTCAAAATGATGTCCACAGTGATAGATAGATAGATAGATAGATAGATAGATAGATAGATAGATAGATAGATTGTATACAGCAAAAACAAGCTAAAAGAAAACAAATGTAATTGGCTGTGTGTGTGTGTGCGTGTGTGCGTGCGTGCGTGCGTGCGTGCGTGCGTGCGTGCGTGCGTGTGAGTGGGACAGAAGTAGAAAAAGAGATAGAGTCAGAGAGAACATTTTTGAGACCATTTGAACACTAAAGTCTGTCATCACAAGACAAAACCAAAGACATCTTTAGAGAGATCAACAGATGTATAAGCTCGAAACGCGTCACTTCGCGCCATGTTTAGAGCTTGCAGACCTGCCACTTTTGAGGCTTTTGTGTGACGCTGCAGTGCGATCAAGCACGGCGTTAATTTACGAAAACGTAATTTCGCAACGATCTAAAGCCAAGTGTCTTGTTGAGTCAAGGTCAAGTGGAATTTGAGACTACAATATGGTCAATTCCGCTGACCGTCGTCAATCGACAACGGCGCGGCCAGGCCAGGATTAACACCTAAGAGGGCCCCTGGGCACTGAAGCTCCAAGGGCCCCCCTCTATGTAAACGCTACAGGGCTCCAGACTAACTGTTTTCAGCATTTTAAAAAGTAGCTTAATGATAAGCAGCCAGTGAACACACTTAAGACAATAACAGTCTGAGTTAAGAAACAGTGGCAGTGTGGCCACTGACAATCAAAATAAATAACAATGTACTATTATAATAATTATGGTCAAAACAAGCCATATCCTTCCCCAAAAAATGCTGCTGCTGCAGCGCTGATTGTGCGCTGCCATGCAGGCAGGCAGCAGCAGCCGAGCGCTGGTGGCACATTGTACTATACACAATCGCACTAGCAGCAGCATTCTCAACAATAAAACCTCAACAAAAAATCCTCCTTGTTAATTCCAAAACCTTCCATTCACCACACACGTTCCCAAAACTACATTCCACTATTGGTTCCCACAGCCCACACCGACCTAGGCAAAACTGCCTTTGGGTTTAGCGCCCCCCATAGCTGGAATGAGTTACAATGCACTTTAAAACTTGAATCTATGGTTTCATTGGGAAAATTTAAAAATTTGCTGTCTAATCATGTTGTTTTAAATTGTCATTGCTTTCATTAAGATGTGCTATTGTTTATTACTGCTCTTACTGCTTCTTTATTGTACTCACTATATCCTTTGCTTGTTTTTACAAATCATACTCTGTCTTATCTTGTTGTTCTTATCTTGTTATTATTATTGTTGTTGTTGTTGTTTGTAATCTCGGCATCGTTGAAAATGAGGGCTTGCCCTCAATTGTATCCCCGAGAAATTAAATAAAGGTTGAATGAATGAATGAAAAAAAAAACACACAAAATCGGGAGGTTGGGGCATCATTTGATGTATTTCATTCGGATTAGATAACAACTAAATGGCTGGGGGTTTTCTTTCTTTTTTCTTTTTTTTTCCCTTTCTTTTTTTTTGCCACCCTGGAGGGCCCCCTGATGCCAAGGGCCCCTGGGCATGTGCCCAAAGTGCCCATATTGTAGATCCGGCCCTGGGCGCGGCGTGGGGTCAGCAGTGACCCCTAATTTCCCTTCAAGATAATTACAATTCACGCTGCGCCCACGAGTCGCATGCACACGACTCCTCTCCTCATTTGCACAACAGCCAGATTAGATTTCTGTGTGTGTGAAATACTGCCGCCACCGAGTCCCCTTCTATTACTCAGCTGTACGCTGATTGGCTCAAAGGTGATTGACTGCAGATGAAGGCCAAAGCGCCGGGCCCGCCGACCTCTTCTGAAGCACCACACGCACGGACGGACGGACGCACGCACGCACACACACACACACACACACACACACACACTGTATATCAGACGATGGGTATGAGTTCACGGCCAGTGACAGCTGACATAAACAACGGACTGAAGGACTGAACGAAGGACTGAACGAACAGTAGGAAATCTATATGGATCACTTTCTAATGCATCACTCTGTGTCTCCCTCTCTCTCTCTCTCTCTCTCTCTCTCTCTCTCTCTCTCTCTCTCTCTCTCTCTCTCTCTCTCTCTCTCTCTGTTGATCTGTAGAGATTATATTGTTGCTGTCGGGCAGCAGAAACCTCTTATCTCTGTTATTTTAACTTTTTGTCTTTGTTCGTCAATTAATGCTCCGCTTGATCATACTACAGTGTCACACCAAAGCATCAAAAGTAGCAGATCTGCGAACTCGAAACACGGCACGAAGTGACACTTTCTGAAGCTTTGTGCTATGTTGTAGTTATACATAAAATATCTAGTTGCTATTGATGATTTTGCATCACTATTCTTCATGAGATATCTTGTCAGTTGCACATAGCCTGCCGTTTGTAGGCCAACTCTTACTGAAAGTGCACTTCTCTGACCCCCAAAACAAAACAGCCATTAACACCAGCTTTATTGTGGGCTCGTCTGAGAGACTAAAACTTTATAGGTCAAGTTTATTCTCCTCAAAATGATTACTGACAGGGCCTTTAGCCAATGAGGAGCAGCGTTCTTGGTGACATCACCACCACCAAGTGTGACCTCACCTGATATAAATAACAACTACACCCACATGAAATCTTTGGGCTCGCTGAAAGGCGAGACCAGTATGTTCTCTCCAATCTTTATATTTAATCCGAGGCACCCCTACATTATAATTTTCACTCCCAGTACCTTATATTTATAGCATATCGTCGTTGTTGTGTGGAAACCGTTCGTTTTGTATTTATCATCTATAAAATGTACTAAACTAGTGAAAACAGCAGATCTACAAGCACACAACGCCTCGATGCGAGGCGTTGTGTGCTTGTAGATCTGCTGTTTTCACTAGTTTTGTGCAACAGTCTTGTATGATGAAGCAGGGCCTTGCTTTACCAAAAGACGTACGCATTTGAAACATGGAGATACAAGGTTTCTGCCTGACAGTGACGATATTTTAGTGATTATGTTGCGAGGAAAATGTTGAGATAATATTTGGTTAGAACTGACTGAAAATAACTTTGTACTTTAAAATGATACTAAATATATTTTCAAGTGTCCAAATAAATTCCAAATATTATCAAATTATCTCGCGGCACCCCTGGACTACCGTCACGGCACCCCAGGGTGCCCCGTCACCCACTTTGAAAACCCCTGGTCTATAGAGCGGACTCACTCCGCATTATCCACTGCTGTCTGTGGAAAATGCTCCTATATGGTTTGTGGTTGCCAGTGGCCATACTTGTCTGCAGTCTATAGGCTACGGCAGACTCACTCCGCATTATCCACTGATGTCAGTGGAAAATGCCCCTATATTGCAACACTTACAGTAACAAGATCTTTCAATTATTTACCTTAACTACTTTGTCAATGTTAACGTGATCCCTGTGAGTCAAAGGAGCCATGGTTCTGAGGTTTCGCGACAACACTCCCACGTTTCTTCACTTACGTTAACAGCAATACGCGTAAGTGGTTAATTAATATTAAAATGTTTAAAAGATAAAAGATAAAAGAGAGGAACATTTACCAATATAAGCAAGATGGAGTGGCTGAGAGGATGTTTTCCTGTTGTCACCCAGATAGCCTTGTTCTGCATAATTACCAAACCATCTGACACAACCCACATTTCACTGCTGCACACTGTCAATATTTGACTTTAATAACGTCCACATGGACATTTCCTCTCCTGTACACAGAAGACTATCGCCGACGATGTGGCCATGCACATTGTGCTAGGAGTGGACTGTCGTATGGTTGTGACTAGGGCTGCCCATTAACCCAGAATGAAGAGATCCTCTGATTGCGATTTTTTGGGCCGATACCGATGCCCAATCAACTGGAATCAGTATCTGCCGATACCGATATTCCCGATCACAGCGTCAAATCCATACATTCTTCTATTTATTGTGTTATGGTAGCAGCATTTACCGGTATATATTTAATGATTCTTCTTACAAAACATTGACATTGTATATTAAGTATAAACATTAGGAGATTGCAGGCTGAGGTCCTTTAATATCCAATTCAACTTGTAGGAGTTGAAGCTGAGGTTACATTCAGTCCCAAAGATAAATATTATGAAAATAGCTGATCTAGCTAGAACGGCAAAGCCGATACCGATCAAAGCCAATAGGCATTATCGGCCGTTCGCGATCACTCACCGATCAATCGGCACATCTCTACCGGAATGTATCAAAACAGTTAAACGGTTAAAACATACATTATATCTAATATAATGATTCCAAGAATACTGCTCACTCTCAGCTTTCCTACTGTCTGTCTCTCCTACACTGTCTCCATCTCTTAGCTTTCCTACAGTCTGTTTCTCATACTGTCTCCATCACAGCTTTCCAACTGTCTCCCACTCTCAGCTTTCCTACTATCTGTCTCTCCTGCATCGTCTTGTCTCAGTGAAGAAATAATAGGTTTGTGTGTGTGTGCATTCGTGTGTGTGCTTGCGTGCGTGCACGTGGGGGCCTCCTTCAAGGAACACCGAGACTTCAAGGTCCCCCGCATAACACTTCTAAACTGAACCTGTCACTGTGCACTTAACATGTCATCGCAGCTGTCCGACGGCTCTCTATTTACTACAGCGGATCACGTCTCCCTGACTCCCCGCCTGCCGCCACCTGCACTCCGGGCATGCCAGCGTTGTCATTTTCAATTCCACATTTTTGCGACGGGACGTTTTACTTGCCGTGCTCCGCTCCGGAGTGGCAGATATACAGTATGCTGCCAGAGTGCAGCAGCAAGGGCAAGTCGTACGATAAACGCCATTCTCCAAATCACCAACAATATACATACAGTAACAAGCAGAGTCGGGATTCTTTAGGATGTTAATGATCCCACTTATCGACTCCCTCTTAGCGACCCGATTACTTAATGGTTGTCTTTAACGATTACTATATATTACAACATTTTTGCACTGCACCAATGTGTGGCAAAGTATATGAAACGTATATATTTTCAAATATCAAACACGCTTACCTATGTCTTTATACATTACAGTGTGCAGTTTTAAAGAACACTGGCTTCAGGTCTAAGTTGGCTATGGCTATGGCTGTAGCACTACTGTACAAGATAAGCTGTTGAAGAAATGCTTCCTATATCATTAGTTGAGTCTCCCCGGACCTGAGATGGCACTGTACTTTTGCGACTGCTTTTTTGCGACTACGCCAAATCTCATCGGCAAACAAATGCTGATTTACACAATGCGTTGCGAGCCTGTAGATCCGCTAGTTTTTGCTTGATATTCTCCCCAGAATATGGATGCTGAGGTTCAAGTGGTTAAGATTTGTACTTTGCCAGCTAAGGTAGTACGGATGCCTCTGCAGGGACCCCATGACCCCATGGAGGATTTGTCTTGTAACACACTGTGCCATGGCAACTCTATGCTATACATCAGTGGTTCTCAAACTTTTGGGGCTGCGGTACCCCCTTATACTGATTTTTTAAGCCGAGTACCCCTTCCCCTGACTACAGCATCAAAAGTCCAGTTCTCATGCCATTATGTTCAAAACAAAACAACATAATGGCAAATAAACATTGCTTTCTATTCAATAACAGTTGTTCTAGTCAAGGTGTTGATGTAATTTGGTAAACAGATGAGCAGGTTCACACAAAGTATGTCAATGTTTTATCATCGACCATAACACTAAAATACATATTCCCATTTTCCCTTTTTTTAACATACCCCCTGTAGTAACCCTGCATTTCCCTGTAGCACTTTAAACTACTGCAGCACTTTAAACAGCTGCTGGGGATTGTTTCCCGTTGTTTCCTTCTTGTGTGTTTATGGGTGTTCGTACCGGTATATGCTGCTTAGTTTTACGTCTGAGAGTGAACCAAGACAAATTCCTATCAACTATGTTGACATGGCAATAAAGTGATTGAATCTTGAATCTTACTTTCCCTCGAATCTAATTTCTTTAATAATGCAGAGACACTCAAGTTAGTACAGTAATACACGTATGTTTTCAGAGGAGTACATTTTTTCTTTTCTTTTTTTACTGTACCTGTACTGATTATAATTACTGTACCTGTACTGATTATAACCATGTTAATCAATCAATCAATCAATCAATCAATCAATCAATCAATCAATCAAAACTAGTAACTATAAATGCATTATACAGTAAGTAACTTGCCCAGCCTCGGTACAATGATGTAAAGGTTACTGGACCGTCTGATTCTAGTTTTTGCTCTTTTTATATTTCTTAGATAAGCTTGATGTTTTTATGTTGCATTATAAGTGACTGAGGGGGAACAATATTTCATCTTCTGTATGCATGTAAGTAGGCCTATATGGAGAAAGTGACAAATTACTTGTTAACATTTTTACACCCTCTGAGTTAAATGACCACTCAGGATTTCACTGTGTAGTGTTCCAGTTGTCACGGGCAACCAGCGCTAACTCAGCGTATTTCAACATCTTTTTTTATTCATTCCTGGGGGTCATCACCTTGACCTGGCTCTGAAACTCCTGTCACAACACGCACGCACACACACACACACGCACGCACACACACACACACGCACGCACGCACGCACGCACGCACGCACGCACGCACGCACGCACGCACGCATGCACGCACGCACGCACGCATGCACGCGCGCGCGCACACGCACACACGCACACACACAAACTCACACACAGTGTGTGTGAGAGCATGTGTGTGTCTGCACACAGCATATAAACCATCACAGACACACACCCCAAACCTGTCAAGTGAACCATGGAACCTGGCCTGTTATTTTGATTGAATACTTATCATGTCCTTTGTGTGTTTTAATGCCATCGGAGTGAACAACACCGAAGCCACGGGCAAAATTCATTACCGGCGGTTGATAAATTATGCTCCGTTCTGTTCCAGAGGCCTGTCAGATACGAGCCATTCACCTGACATTTTCGTTTTTTAGGAATTATGTCGCAGCTCGTTCAGCAGAACTTGCAATCACTGAGCAGCGAGCAGGGTTTAGGACAGGGTTCCCCAATAGGCGGCCCGTGGGCCATTTGCAGCCCGCGGGGGGCTACTGTCTGGCCCCCACCAACCCCAGTAATAATGGTGGTATAAGAGCAGCAACAACACTAGTATATCGTCATTGTTGGGTGGAAACCTCGTATCTCAAAATGTGTACGTTCTTTCGCAAAGTAAAGCCCTGCTTCATCATACGAGGCCGTCGCACAAAAGTAGTGAAAACAGCAGATCTACAAGCACACAACGCCTCGCGGTGCGAGGCGTTGTGTGCTTGTAGATCGGCTGTTTTCACTAGTTTAAATCGTTTTTAATATGATAAATGCAAAACAAACGGACATACAAGATTTTCACCCGACAACAACGATATCTGAACTGTCGCTGGAGTAGCGGGAACGCCACCGTCGCCCCCTGCAATGTTGTGCCCCTCGGCTTGTTACCCTAGACATAATTCGGCCCTTAGGGAAAACTAATCAGGGACCCCTGTTAGGATGTTGCTCAAGGGCGTGTGGGCAGGACACGTGGCTCCTGCACACAAGTCACCCGCGTGCATGCATGCAGTCAGACTCGGGATTGAACCTATTGGTATCCCAGGGATCTTTAACAGGGGGTCTGGGACCCCTAGGGGGTCCTCAGAGTTACTACAGGTGATGAGACCTTGTTTTTTTTTTTTTTTTTTTTTTACCACTTCCACCCTCCCGATTCGGAGGGTAACACTGGCCTATAAATAGCAGATCTACAAGCCCACAATGACTTGCGCTGGGAGGTGTCGTGGAGCATGTGTGGTCGTTGCTTTACTTAGCTGGACATGAACACGTTTATCTCATCATGGCTAAACAAGGAGAGAGCAAAAAAGCCATGCGCGCTGTGTCGCTGTTCGTGGTGCTGAAATAGCAAACTCAGTCTCTTGCTCTTGCTCTCATTCTGTGTTTCTGCTTGTAATGTTTTTGGGTCCCAATACAGTGGGATTATGTGAGACTACACGGTAATGTTGCGGGATTATGCAGGACTAAACAGCTCTCAGATTTTGGTGGGGTGGCAGGAGAGGTCGGTCAGAAATGAACTGTGAATGGTCAGGAATGAAAGCACTGTGGGGAATGGTCACAAATGAACTGTGAATGGTCAGAAATGAAAACACTGTGGGGAATGGTCACAAATGAACTGTGAATGGTCAGGAATCCAACGGGAGCGGGCAGGAGTAGTGGGACTAAGAAAACAATCCTGCTCAGTGCTTTGCACCAAATGTTTTCGTTGTAAATAGCCAAATTAAGCTCACAATGCGTCTCAATGCGACACGTTGCAAGCTTGTATTATGTGCTATTTTTGCAGAATGTTTGGCTATTATACAGTAACATGCCAAGAGTAGGGAGTGTCTTGAGACAACTTGTGATTTTTGCACTATATAAATAAATCGACTGACTGACTGACTGACTGACTGACTGACTGACTGACTGACTGACTGACTGACTGACTGACTGACTGACTGACTCATTCATTCATTCATTCATTCATTTCGTGTCTGATGCCATTGCTGACACCCACAACCATGCTGACAGAATGATCATAACTGCTTCAGTATGCAACTTGGACAGCACTGAGACGGCAGAAGCAGGCTGACTGCTTACCTGCCTCCTTTTCAGTGTTTTTAACTTGTTTACAGTGTTTTTATTGGCAACCTTGCCTTGTCAATGTCTATTGCAGACTGCCTTAGACTGTCTGCATGTTGTGAGATGAGAAGTGTTAAAAAATGACGTTAAAGTGGCACCATGTAACTTCTTTTTATGAATAAAACGTTTTTTTTTGTCTAATCTGTATAGTAGAGTATGTTAATACAATATAACTTTTGTCGTGTTGCCTCCCTGCCCTTCTATTGAGACGTTTAGATGTGTCAAAGGCCACATCTCACCCAGACACAGGAACTGACACGGATGGATCTTGAACTGAATTTCAAGAAGATTCCCTTAATCCCCATGCAAGCTGGCGGGCTCTATTACTGTAGCTCAATGGTAAAGATGTCAGCACTTGAGCAGGAAACCGGGTTCAAATCCAGGGTAGTAGAGGAAAGTTACATAGTGCAGCTTAAGCTGTCCTGACCAACAGGGACGTGCTGGCCATTGGGAAAAGCGGGACAA
This sequence comes from Nannobrachium achirus, assembly GCF_963921795.1. Classification (NCBI taxonomy): domain Eukaryota; kingdom Metazoa; phylum Chordata; class Actinopteri; order Myctophiformes; family Myctophidae; genus Nannobrachium; species Nannobrachium achirus. The sequence goes on along the minus strand of NC_137814.1, from coordinate 53,264,840 downwards.
CTCCCGAACGGCCGGTTCATTCCCAGCCGGTCCAGGCCGGCCATTAGGAAAAAATGTAAAATAAAATGTCGGCCTTCGTTCCATTTTGGGGGCTGGGCGGCCAACAAAGTAAATCGTCACTGTCACTGTCGTCACTGTCCTTTTATCTCCAAGTTTCAAATGTATACATTTTTTCGCAAAGCAAAGCCCTGCTTCATCATACAAGGCTGTTGCACAAAAGTAGTGAAAACAGCCGATCTACAAGCACACAACGCCTCGCGGTGCGAGGCGTTGTGTGCTTGTAGATCGGCTGTTTTCACTAGTTTAAATCATTTTTGGACATACAAGGTTTCCACCCGACAACGACGAAATATAATTCATGTAATTGGCCCACTGGCTTGTCACTTTGTCACAAATATTTGAGTAGCAGCAGCGCTATAGAGAGAGATCTCTCTCTATAGCGCGCAATGAGGGCCTCTCCAACTCTTTTTCCCGGGCTGAATCAGGGGCCCAGCATGTCCCTGCTGACCAAGCAGCCGTATTGTATGTGAACTTTAGGAGTAAGAAATAAGAATGCATTCAAAGTACTGGTTTCAAACCCAGGACCTGAGTATCAGATCTGTTCCACTGTCTCTTATCAGTGTTCCCTGCATGCTCCTCATTTATCATTTTAGTTTTGGCTTCATGAACGCTCTTATAATTGTCCATTTTATACTCCTATGTCATCAAGAAGAAAGATAGTATCATTTTGATTCCCGAGGTAAGGGTGGTTGTTCACTTTGTGTCCTGTGGCAAAATAGTGATTCTTTGCATTTTTTCCCATATAGATTAACTCAAATGCCATCCATCGTCCTCTCACACAACATTATAGCTGGACAAACAAGGCAGTAATTTAAGTCAAGTAAGTAAATATTTGGCTTTGTTCCAGGCCATTTATGAAAAGTCAAAAGAGTCATCAAATGATGGCTTGGTCTTAAAAGAGTATATGTTGAGTGGAATTGCATTTAAAACATATCTTGGATGATTAAAACTCAGGATGAACTTAAACACAAGATGCTCCAGATGAAATAGGGTTGCCGTTTGAAAAGGCTCAAAATACTCCACTGCTAAACACAAGAGAAAACCACGACTGTCCCGGGATGTACAGGCTGTAAACGTGATTTATTGTCCATGGCATGAGGGTGTCAAAGCTTGCCAAAAAACAACTGAGCCAAGCAGTTCTTTTTTGGCGAGCTTCAATGTCCTATCTGTGAATGAGGTTGTACCCTGTTTCAGAGATCTCTCTGTCCAGCGTGGATGATTTGATGCTTTTTTATAACTCAGTCTAAGTCTTAACTAGTTTACCAACTTGAGTATTTCCCATGTTAACTATCACCCTAACCCTAACCCTAACCCTAACCCTAAAGATATGCTATTTTATGATCCCATGCCATCCAGAATCTAATCTACTGTATACTTAGTACAGTGTAGTCGGTTAGAAATAGCATACTAACAGCCTATGCATATAGTAGTAGGCAAATAACTGGGTTAAAATCCAGCTTTGATCCAAATTCAGTATAAACATATGGAAATTTATATAAATAGGTATTTAATAAAGGCTATTTGGAGTGGCCAAAAACATAGTGTTTCCTAAAAAAAAATAGAGCTGCTCGTTGTTCAAAATATATTCGAATGTGGGACATTAAGCCTATACTTTTTGTCTTTTTTTAATTCTTCGTCCTGAATACATGTTTGATAGTTTGTTTTTCCCCACATGAGTGGAGTGCACTCAGTGCAGTGTCAAATATGTCAAATCTTACCTGTACCTGGTACATGCTCAGATGTGGAGTGTAGCGTCACGGGGAGCTGTCCGATAACAACCGGTGCTGAAGTCTGGACTCCAACCGTCACTCTTTATGATGATCTGCTCCAGAACCGCTCTTGTCTGCGGGGTCCCGCGTTGGTCTTTTACACCCCCAACCCGGAACCATGAAGGGAACCGCGGTTATACTACTCTTCTAGGGCTTTATATGTCCCCAAAACATCACCTTTAAACCGTGCTCCCGTTCAATGTAACGCTTGGATATCTGAACTAAAAAAGAAAAAGAAAAACACGGTCCGGTTTGACAGCCGCCACTTATCAAGTCCAACCGGAGAGCAGAGAGCAACGAGAGGAGGTCCCGTTCGCGACCGACCGCATCGGCGCTTCCCTTGTTTTAGCGTTTAGGAACGTATTATTTCATATCCGCTCCAAATGTATTGATGTTAAGGTTGTTATTGCCTGTTCCGTGTTTCAATGACATCGTGCGTCTGTTGTTTGTTGTCTTCTTCTTCTTCTGTGTCGACGGACGGACGGGAACGGAATGAGAACCCAAACGTCCCGTCCCGTGCAGTGTGCATCCCATTCCCATCCATCCATCCCCTCTCCGTGCCTCACGTGCCTCCACTTCCACTAGGCGTAGGGCGTTACGCACGAACTGGTGACATGTGGAATTCTGTGACTCCCCGTGGACATAGCCTACTCATATTATAGGGCTGCTTTAATGTTAATGTTAATTTGTTTCAGTGAATCAACGAATGAATGAATGAATTCGTTAATTAATTAACATATCGAATGTAACTTCGTTGATTGTTATGGCCCGAACCAGACTCTCTAATAAATAAATACATCAATCAATCAATCAATCAATCAATCTATGGACACAGGATATTTCATGTCGAAATAGCGTCAGTGGCGTCAGTTCAGCAAAAGCTAAGGTATGGCAACAGGCATGATGAATTTATTTTAAGAAGTAGACCTAGGCCCTACATTTTTTTCCCCTTCCCTGTAGCCAAGGTTTCCTAACCAGAGTTACCAAGTGTCTTCAGAATGATGTGACAGCTGGCTGGACTGTAACTTAAAAATAAACACCCAAACACCGTAACACCAAACACAATATTGTTTTCAGTTGATTACTTGATTTGATGCCATCCTATCATGTACAGTAAGAGCAACTATAAACTTTTGCCGAAGATGCAAAACAGCGGCCTCTGGCGTCAAAGAATAATATAGGTCACCATTTTCGTCTTAACACCGGTTTGAGCCCGAGAGGCTGACCCTAAGAAACGTGAGAGACACTATCACCACTGGATGGTCTTCAGAAGACGGTACAGCTTGATTAATTAGCTCAGCTGCTGCAGTCATGGCTGTGGAAAACATTTCCCTGGTGAGAGAATGAGGAATTGCAACTAAATAATATATTTTAGAAATGTATTTGATACAATAGAGAGAATTCATAGCACATTTTTATTTTATTTTTTCATTAAAAAGCCCTGACAAAGATCTGTATGTGAAGAAATTGTTGAAACTAGGATATAGCAATAAACCCAATTTTGCTATAGTATGCAGACATTATTTGTATTTAATCAATTGCAACTGCAACTATTTCATTTTGGCAGATACTGTTAATTGTTAGTGAAGTTAAACATGTTGTCAAATGTTCAAATAGATATTTTTGGTCCAGGAACTTTAAAGGAAAAAAAGGGGGTTTGATTGATTGATTGAATGCTTTATTAGTCAATCATGTAAACAGCACGAGGTACAGTCACTTTATGGCTCAAAGGATAACACAAAAAGTCCCAGGGACTTCATTGTGGACATATGTATTCAATTCATCAACATACAGTAGCATAGAAATAACTCAATAATACATTGTTAATAAATAAAAACAAAGGAAATTATGTTGGCAGTGAATTACACCTCCTTTATATTGGGAAGTAGAAGAATGAGAATGTTCCCATGTTGTACCAGATCATTGTCGCTCCCTCTAGTATTGTGGCTGTGGGTGTCACTGACTTTGGAGATGTAGTTAGTCAGGTTATGAGAGGGTATTATTACCTCCACCGGCTGTCTGTCCGTCTGTCCGTCTGTCCCTCCGTCACACGTCACACGTCACACTTTTGCCCTGCTCATATCTCCGCAACCGTTGCCCCGATCCATGCCAAATTTTGCACACGTACTCCTTGCCTGCCAAACCACAACCTCCACCCATCAATTCTCACATGGCCCTCTTCTAGCGCCACTGCCACCATGAGGCCCATTCTTGAAAAACACATTTTTGGACACTGGTCCTACAATTTTTGCCCTAAAATCACGCAAATCGGTACACAGTATGTCTACACTCATCTCATCAACATGGATATGTCCCATTTAGCGCCACCTTCAGGCCGATTTTTTAAAACACATTTTTGGACACTGCTCCTACAAACTTGCTCTACAGTACACTGATGTCATGCCTACAAGTCAGATCACTCTACCTGTACAGCCCTGACAGATATGGTAGACAAATGTTATCTTAGTTATCTTATACTGACAATAAAATGATGGTGGGGGCTGTATTATTAGACTTTAGTGCAGCATTTGATGTTGTAGATCATGGGTTATTGTTAAGGAAACTAACTGCATATGGGTTTAGTCAAACTTCAATCAATTGGATGAACAGTTATTTATCCAACAGGATGCAGTGTGTGTTTTTTAATGGCAGTTTCTCTTCTTTTAAAAGTTTACAGTGTGGCGTCCCCCAGGGGAGTTGCCTTGGCCCTCTACTTTACACAATATTTACAAATGATATGCCTTTTGTTTTAGATAAGAGTTGTTCTACTTTATTTGCAGATGATTCAACTGTTTATTTTGCATCAAACAACTTTCCTGAGTTAAGAGACACACTTCAATCTGAACTGCAATTATTACTTGACTGGATTTGTGAAAATAGACTTGTTTTGAATGTAGCAAAAACCAAAAGTATTGTATTCACTTCTAGACATGCAACTAGGGAGGATAATCAGCTGTGCCTATCACTTAAAAACTCAAATATTGAACAGGTTCAAGAGGCAACTTTGCTTGGTGTCACACTCGATGGACAATTAACATGGGAGAAACACATCGAAAATATTGTCAAAAAAATGGGTAGAGGAATAGCATGCATTAAAAGGTGTTCCTCGTTTTTGACCCCATCTTCTAGAGTGCTAGTGACACAGGCACTAGTACTGTCTCACCTCAATTACTGCTCAACAATATGGTCCGGCGCAGACCAGAAACATCTGTCTAAACTTCAAATAGCTCAGAATAAAGCTGCAAGGCTTGCACTGCACTGTCCATTGGGTGTGCAAAGTACTGAGAGATTGCATGCCAGTCTCTCATGGCTCAGAGTAGAGGAGAGGTTGGCATGTAATTTAGTGAGTTTCTTTTGGAATATTTGTCATAGTAAGCAACCAGTTTGTCTGTACTCACGAATACAATATGTGAGAGATCGTCATAATCATGCTACCAAGCAGGCTACTAGGGGTGACATGGTTAAAGAAAAACCCAGAACAAATGCAGTATGCAGATCTGTAATGTATAGGGCAATATGGAACACGTTACCAAATATGATCACTGAAGCACCCAGTAAGGCTAGTTTTAAGAGACTCCTTAAAAGACATTTGATTAATTATCCTCATTTTAGTTTAAATTAATTGACCTGTAGTTGGTTTCATTGTCTTGAATCTTTTTTTTTTGTAAGACTACATGTTTTTATTGTATTGTGTTGTGTTATGTATTGTATTATGTATTGTTATGTTTTTTGTGGACCCCAGGAAGAGTAGCTGCTACTTTGGTGGCAGCTAATGGGGATCCGTATGAATAAAGAATCAACATGGATCTGTCCCATTTAGCGCCACCTTCAGGCCGATTTTTTCAAACACATTTTTGGACACTACTCCTACAGATTTTGCCCTAAAATCACGCAAATCGCTACACAGCATGTCTACACTCATGTCATCAAAATGGATCTGTCCCATATAGCGCCACCATCAGGCAGATTTTTTCAAACACATTTTTGGCCACTGCTCCTACAGATTTTGCCCTAAAATCACGCAAATCGGTACACAGTATGGCTACACTCATCTCATCAACATGCATCTGTCCCATATAGCGCCACCATTAGGCCGATTTTTACATACACATTTTTCCACACTTCTACACATTTTGGCCTAAAATCACTCTGCGACCTGACGGTCGCTTATCTCCCGAATTAGGGAGTCTTACTGGTAATACCAATCCCATTTTTTAATTGCTTAATGCTGTATTGTACGCTGAGCCATCCCAGACTAGCAAAACGTGTTGGAATTAGGTGGCTTTAGAACGAGAAGTGGTCAAATTAGTTTGTTTTGGTCTCTAGGCAGGGCCGGCGCCAGGAAACAATGGCTTAGGTCGCGTCGTGCCGCCGGGCCTGCCTAAAGGTTATAGTTTTCAGTCACATTAAGATGTCGGAGAACCAAGAGGTGCAAACATAGTAAAAAGTGCATTGAACGAAGGCTCCGACAAGAGTCTTGAGAGTACTTTTGTTAACAAAAGAGACAATTCTGCCCCAAAATCGTGTTCTTTGATTGGCTTTTTTGATCACTTTTGATGCCATTCTTTCACCTATCAGTTTGTTGTCAAGAATACAGCCCAAATAGGTAACCTCTGCTTTGCTTGAGATTACTCAGACCTTGAAATCATTTGCATTTACATTAGGCCTACTAAGGGAATGTTTGGACCCAAAAAGAATGGATTCTGTCTTACCAAGGACGGTCGCAATTACAGTTACTGTCAAAACCTCGACCAGCTGTCTGTCTGTCAGTCTGTCTGTCAGTCTGTCAGTCTTTCTGTCACACGTCACACGTCACACTGTTGCCCTGCTCATATCTCCGCAACCGTTGCCCCGATCCATGCCAAATTTTGCACACATACTCCTTGCCTGCCAAATCACAACCTCCACCCATCAATTCACACATGACCCTCTTCTAGCGCCACCATGAGGCCGATTCTTGCAAAACACATTTTTGGACACTGCTCCTACACATTTTGCCCTAAAATCAGCAAATCGGTACACAGTATGTCTACACTCATGTCATCAACATGGATCTGTCCCATATAGCGCCACCTTCAGGCCGATTTTTTAAAACACATTTTTGGACACTGCTCCTACAGATTTTGTCCTAAAATCACGCAAATCGGTACACAGTATGTCTACACTCATCTCATCAATGTGGATATGTCCCATATAGCGCCACCAACAGGCCAATTTCTTCAAACACATTTTTGGACACTACTCCTACACATTTTGCCTTAAAATCACGCTGCGACCTGACGGTCGCTTATCTCCCGATTAGGGAGTCTTACTGGTATGACAGATTGTGTCGAATTTAGAACTGAGCGCTTCCACAACAAGTTAAAAAGGGTTACGGCCAGTGGTGTGATATGGATTTTAGAAGTGGTGCCCCTCTAAATTCATGACGTCACGTGCACGTCACGTACGCGCGCGCGTGCACGCGCATGTGTGCACGCATGCCTGCCGTGCGGTGCTAGTTGTCTCCACCAGCCGAAGGCTGAGGGAGAGTATGTTTTCCCCTCCGTCCGTCCATCCGTCCGTGCGTCCGTGCGTCCGTCCGTCCGTGCGTCCGTGCGTCCGTGCGTCCTCGCAGTTTGTGAACAGCTAATCTCAGTCACCGTTGGCCCGATCGCTGCCAAACTGAGCACACACACTCCCTGGATGCCAATCTAGAACCTCTGCCCCACATTTTTCAAATCAGCCTCATGGTGGCGCTATAACAGGCCGATTTGTGTGGCCTGGTTGTTACCAGCTAATCTCCGGCGCCGTTGGCCCGATCGCTGCCAAACTGAGCACACACACTCCCTGGATGCTAATTCAGAACCTCTGCCCCACATTTTTTAAATCAGCCTCATGGTGGCGCTATAACAGGCCGATTTGTGTGGCCTGGTGGAGACCTGTGCTCGTTGAAATACTGTATTCAACATCACAACATTTTTAATGTAGCCTAATTATATTTCTTATTATTTAGTTACATTGTTAATTTGTTTCAATTAATGTGTTTCAATGAATGTATTTTTTTATATAAAATATAAAATAACTTTACATATTACATATAGACTTTACTTTACAATCATAGACACTTTCAGAACTCTCCCTCCGCTATGCATGCAGCTCTGACAAAACAACACACTGCTTAGTTTTTCTTCCACTTTGTGAAGTAAACAGATGAGATGTTCACAAAAGGTAAGACGTTTTTGCTTTTCTCGGAGCTGCATAGCGGAGGGAGAGGTTCTGAAAGGAGCTAAATGTCTGCAAAGAATGCAAGGCGAACGTGCTGCTGGCCGTGTACAAGTGTAAATGAGGATGTAGGTGAGAACTGCCTACCCGAGTATTGTTATGCAAAGCAGCTAGCCAGGTAGGGGGACTGAAGTGTTCGTGCTGACCGCGGCATCACACAACTTGACGACATGCGTGCACGCGCGTGTCGTGTGTGCGTGCATGTGGGGCGTGCGTACGTGCAGCTTGAAAAAAAGAAGTCTGGGCTCACCGAGCCCAACCGAGCCCATGGCATCTCACCCCTGGTTACGGCCCATGGTATGCATCATAACCGTGGTGAAGTGGTTATTGATCCAAACCCTAGCAGGTGCTGTTTCTCTGCAGCTCGTGCCAACACTCCAGCAGCTCACTAGGTTGAAACTCGTGGACTGTGATCAGAATTCTGTACCTGCAGCTGGAGAAGGGCACTCGCCAGCGGTTGAACAGGGACTTAATGGGTGGCAGTGTAGGCTCGATCCATAGCTTGTCCAGGCAGATGCCCACGTACACATCCTCCAAATGCAGGCGGCGAATGCTCAGAGAGGCTCGGTAGATTTTCGCCGCTAAGTCACCGGAGAACACGTAACCGGTCCCGGAGCAGAAGGTGGGGTACTTCTCGCTCGGGTACTGCTCCGGGGACACGTACCACTTACTGTTTTTGTCTCTGACCGGTGCGTATCCCCACATGACATCTCCTGTGAAGTAGTTCTTCTTGGGATTCAGCTGGGGTCTGAGCAGCTTGTGGATGAGGTAATCGGTGTTGACGAACATGTCACTGTCAGTTTTCATAACGTAGCTGGCCCGTGGACAATGCTCGGCCACCCAGTTCATCCCCATCAGTGTCTTTATAGTCAGGTTGTTGTAGGTGTCCAAGAAGTCCTGCTGAAGGATATCGTGGTGCCTCAGGCTCTCGGACTCCAAGGTCCTCTGCTGTAGGCGCCCCAGCTCGCCTTCATTCGCCCCCAGAAGGAACAGACGGATGATTCCTAGGCCTGGAGCGAGGCTCTCGTTGCCCCACGTCTGCCGTATGGCGTCCCGTGCCTCTACTTGGCGAGCCTCGGTGGCGATCAGCAACACCAGGAATGGTTGTGGTTTCCCCTCTGGGCATTTGTTTGCCTCGTTAATGATGTAGGAGTACGGACCGGGGGACAGCATGCCACTTGGACCACCCTCTTCACTTTGGCTGGCATTCGCTGCCAGGGAGTTCTCCAGATCTGCCTCCCCCCGAGGAGAGGAGTCGTCTGCATCTTGCCGGGAGTTGGCGTTATTGGTGTGCTGTTTCCACTGCCAGTGCTGTTGCTGGTGGCTCTGGTAGTGGACCAGGAAGACCACGACCCCCAGGAGCCAGAGGAGATACAGGAGCCCAGCGATGTGCGTACAGTGGCGTCTCCTCCACGGCATGGCGTCCAGCGGCTGTCTTTAATCCACTTGGACCGCAGTCGTTGGTCAGGGAAGTCGCAAGCAGCCTCTCATAGCTGCATAAAGCGTGGAACTAATGTGACAGAAGCTCTCTGGAGGGAAATGACTGCAGAACAGGAAGCCTGCAACAAGATTAAATACAAGTCTTTAAAATAAGCTACTGAGTCATCATATTATGACTACAATAGCAGTTACAATAAATAGATTTGTAACTATGAGAATTGCACTGAGAGTAGTTTTCTGCCTACTGTCTAACACACACACACACACACACACACACACACACACACACACACACACACACACACACACACACACACACACACACACACACACACACACACACACAGACAGACACACACACAGACACAATATAAAGGCCTGGGTTGTGCAGTCATCCCATGCCACATTCTACAAATTAATTTGTTCACAAAGGATGCGACCAACATGAAACAGGCTGGGTAAAAAGTCCACAGAGGAGACCCTAACAGTTAATAATGTATATAATTATATTATGCCTTTAGTAGCCTAATTATGATATATACTGTATAATACAGTTCTAAAAAAAAGTCTTACTTACTTTGTCCAATAGCTGATGTGCTATATTAGTCTTCACTATGTTGAATAGTTTCTGAGCTTCTGTATAGCCTGACTTAAACACTGTCAACCTGAGAAAGTACTTGTGGTAGGGTGAAGCCGGATGTTTGGGTGCGGACGTGTTGGAATCGAAGTCTTCACTGTTGAGCCTGCCACTCTCACATCCGTCCTTGATAGGCGGATATGAAAAAATAACACCTTACCCCCCAAAAAATGTCACACCCACTGAAAGAACCTTTCAGTGGGTGTGACCCGTTTCAAGTTACCTAATGTAATACCGGTATGTATGAAATACCACCTAGCTATTTATGTTTTTACTTGAACAAGACAAACAGCTACACAAGACAACATTTTCAGCAATTCAGAAGGTGGTGGCAGATAATATTGACAGTTGATAGATAGTATACTGGTCCCAAGTGACCCTCGTGTGGGGTCATGATAGCTCCTACTGTATGCCCAAGATACCGTAGGCCCTTGGGTGAACACGTAGATAATGAGAAAGGCCGGTTCCCAGTGTTACCACCACGTAGTGCATGACCGTGTGTCAGGCAGACGGGGGTGTCCTTATGCTGGTTGTTTGGTATTTTTCTAAGACCAGTAATATTACCAGGAGCCACCGGAAACTTAAGTAACTTATCAGTGTGACCCAGAAGGTCTTGGGCTGCTGTTCCCCTCTCCAGTTAAAAAGCACTCTATGCAGAAAGCAAAGCGTGTCTGTCAGAAGCTGTCCGATTTCCCCTCCTACTGTTAAAATGCTCAGATTTTCAGAAATGTTCAGATTTTGGTAGACTTTTGATATCAAACATATAATTTTCCAAATGTCTGTCTGTCTGTCTGTCTGTCTGTCTGTCTGTCTGAGTGTCTGTCTGTCTGTCTGAGTGAGTGTCTGTAACAGCGTTTCTCCTCAGTGGCTGGAGCAATTGATCTGAAATCGCATCACCATTTGCATATGAACACACCTGACATAACTGTGAAGCCCGTTTGTCACTTTCTCAAATCATATGCTGTATATTAGCATTTTTATGGTGTATCTATATCTATTCTGCATCTAGCTTGAGGCATATCTATTCTGCATCTAGCATGAGGCAACATGTTTAACCTGTGTGTGTGGGTGTGGGTGTGGGTGTGGGTGTGGGTGTGTGTGTGGGGGCGGGCGGCGCGGGGGGGGGGCGGTTGTCTGGCCCTGTTACAGATTTTGTCCAAAATCATGCAGATCAGTACACAGTATCTCTGTAGCCATTAAACGAAACGGGTATTTCTTACATTGATGCTCCTACATATTATCATGCAAGCACCAGTTAAAGTTACTTTCCGTCCCTCATATACTGTGTGCACAGTGCACATCCCATAACCCACACACTGCATTTCATCATTTCGGAGCTCATATCTTTGAACGGGGTGTGTGTGTGTGTGTGTGTGTGTGTGTGTGTGTGTGTGTGTGTGTGTGTGTGTGTGTGTGTGTGTGTGTGTGTGTGTGTGTGCAGGCGGGCGGGCGGGGGGGGGGGGGGGGGGGGGGGGTCTGTTGTCTGGCCCTGTTACAGATTTTGTCCAAAAATCATGCAGATCGGTACACAGTATCTCTGTAGCCATTAAACGAAACAGGTATTTCTTACATTGATGCTCCTACATATTATCATGCAAGCACCAGTTAAAGTTACTTTCCATCCCTCATATACTGTGTGCACAGTGCACATCCCATAACCCACACACTGCACATCATTTCAGAGCTCATATCTTTGAACGGGTAAGGACTAGTGTTATTAAAGGACCAGTTCACCTCTGGGACAACCAGATCTTATTTTATTGTTTTTTGGGACAAGATCAACACAATCCTGAGTTATTTTTTGTGTTCAATCTGTGTTTTGAGATATTTTTGTATTTCAGTATGAATGATATATGACGCAGCATGCTGCATCATATGATTAAAGTACACCTGATATACAATAAACCATTGTGAAACCTTTTGTTGCAATATGTTTTTGGGTCAAACCGTATCTGCACCCGCCTATGAATATATCACAACCAAAAGTGAGCAAAACTTTTCATAATCTTTTCTTTTCTAAGAGATCTAAATAACAAACAAATGCCTAAATAAATGTACACTGCAGCAGGAAATGTATGGATGTAATTGCTTGATTCATTCAAATTCTCCATATAAAATGAATAAATAAACAAACAAACAAAATGCATAAGCAAAGACAAACATGTTGTACAGCGTGTTGTCTTACAGCCTACAGCAGGGTTCCCCAATTAGTTTTCCACAAGGGCCGAATAATGTCTAGGGTACCAAGCCGAGGGCCACAACATTGCAGGGGGCGACAGTGGCGTTCCCGCTACTCCAGCAACAGTTCAGATATTGTCGTTGTCGGGTGAAAATCTTGTATGTCCAAAACCGTTCGTTTTGCATTTGTCATTTTAAAAATGATTTAAACTAGTGAAAACAACCGATCTACAAGCACACAACGCCTCGCACCGCGAGGCGTTGTGTGCTTGTAGATCTGCTGTTTTCACTACTCTTGTGCGATGGCCTTTATGATTTGCAAAAGAACGTACAAATTTGGAGAAACAAGCTTTCCACCCGACAAAGACGATATACTAGTGTTGTTGCTGCTCTTATACCACCATTATTACTGGGGTTGGTGTGGGCCAGACAGTAGCCCCCCGCGGGCCGCAAATGGCCCGCGGGCTGCCTATTGGGGAACCCTGCCCTACAGTAAGAGTCATGCATCTTCAATAACAAATGACTGCTAAGAAGGTTAACAAAATAAACATTAAAAAGGCATAATGACAGTTTCTGACCTGCTTTATGCTGACATGCATAAAGACCACATCCTGTTGAAGATGACAAGTTGTACTTCCTCTTCTTAGAAAGTATTTCACTCCATATCCAGTATATACATAGACCCAAAAGACAGATTGGATTATACATTGTGCAGTGTGTACAGTATTTTTTGTTCTTTATTTGACTGTTTATATGTTTTACTGCAATTTTTTGCTGCGTTGTTTTTGATGCAATGTCTAGGAGCTGATACCTAATAAATGTACTCTTATAATGGGACGTGACAATAATCTTGAATCCACATGAGCCCCAGCGTCCCTATTCATGCAGGGTCATATGTAATAAGGTGAACATTCGTCAAACATAGTGCATCAGCATCTACAAGCTCACAACACATAGCGCTGCAGCATGTTGTGAGCTTGTAGTTCCACTATTTCATCAAAGACATTTGTTTTAGAAGAGAAAAAGGAGGGCAAAAATCCACTCGTCCGAGACAGTTTGCCCTCCTGGCCCCCAAGTTGTGGAATAAACTCCCTGTCGCACTTAGAACAACGGACTCACTCGCTAGCTTTCGCCGTGGACTGAAGACTCACCTTTTCAGACTCCACCTAAACCCTTAGCACTACAGAAAAAATCAATGACCATACATGAAGCTAGTTAGCATTTGTTTTTGTTTTTAGGTTTTTAGAACTTTGATTATATTGTGTTTTTTCTAGATAGATATCCATTTGCATTTGTTATATTGTTGATGATGTACTGACATATTATCTTGTTTATTATTGTGATGTTATCTGCTTATTGTAAGTCGCTTTGGATTAAAAGCGTCTGCTAAATGCCTAAACTGTAAACTGATGGGACCAAATACAGACTATAATTTGGGGGGAACAAGGGGGAACAAGATCCCCCACCTCTTTGATTGGATCCGGCACCTATTTGATTGGATCCGGGACCTTCCCTGTCAATCAAAATAGTGCTGTTTGGTCATTTACATTTTCAACCTTCCAAATAGAGACCTTTTTGGCTGCAGCATTTTCCTTTACAGTACTTTATATTTTCATATTTTTGTTCAATTCCTTGTAATTATTCTGATGTGGTGCTACATAGGTGACAGTGACACACACTTAGACAAGCTATAGACACACTAAGGTGTCATAGAATTTTGTTAACATTAAAAAGATATATATCTTTTTAAATGCCAGTTATTCAGAATCATTCCAAATATATTAGATTTGGAATCTGATGGGCCACAGTGCCAAATGTTGCTGCTAATGTTATACTGGGTGTGTACATTTTAGGGCAAAAAGATTAAACAAAAAAGAAAAGAAATAAAAGAAAAGAAAAAAGAAAAAAGAAAAAACAGGCGGGCGTGACAATCCGGCACCTATTCCTTGACAAATTAAAGGGATATTCCACTTTCAAAAAAGTTTTGGTCATGTTATTGTCTAATAAGGATTTTATGAACACTCTGAACAGTTTTTAATTTGCTTGATTCAATATTTAGATATTTGATGTAAATGTTATCAGGCCCTCCAGGCCCAGGGCCTCTCTCTATACACATTCATTGTAACTTCAAACTCCATTTTAATTAAAAACACCCATTATTATTATTTATTTCTGGTGACTCATACTACCCTCCTAATACGTGAGCAGGCCGTGTTTTTTCAATAACTTTTTTTCAATCAAAATGACCAAAAGCTTTTTTGAAAGTGAAATATCCCTTTAAGCACTGGCTTTAAAGGAGTAGTTCACCCCCAACATGACTTTTTCTCTATTGATTACTCACGCCATGGAGACTTGAGTTGAATAATATTTTTTTGTTGTTTTGTTGTTTTTTGTTTTGCATTCCTAAGAAAAAAGATTGATTATAGTAAATTTACCCCCATTGTTTCCGTATGATCCGGAATCAATGGGGGTACATTTATTGTAATAAAATGATTGTCTTAGGAATGCGACAAAAACCTAAAAATATGATTCAACTCAAGTCTTCATGGCGTGAGTAATCAATAGAAAAAAAGTCATTTTGTGGGTGAACTACTCCTTTAAGTGGTTAATACTTCACTCACACACTGCAGAGGAAAAATGTGAACCATTGGCGTCAAGGTAACCAGAATTATCCTCTAATGTCAGTTTTCATTCCTTTAATGTCTGCAGCTTCAGCACACGGCTTGAACGAGAATAGAACATTATCAACAAAATGTCGCCCATGCAGGCCCAGCTCATTTCTCTTCTGCTTGTAACTTGGACTACCAAGCAGTAAAGTATCTTTCATTGAACATGCCAGTATATACTGTAGGTCCAAATAATGTCACACAAATACATGAATATGATTTATTATTATTATTTCTATGCAGGCCTACTTGTTTCCTTTTTTGAATGTATTTAGTATAGTATACTTGAAAAGTGAAAACAGATGATTCAAGTCTATCTCAACAACAACAAAAACCTACATAAAAATGGGGACCCCCCCCCCCCCCCACTCCCCATCTACATCTATGCTTGTAAAAGTAGAATACTGTACATGTGTGTGAATAATAGATAAATATTTGAAGCAACAAAAACTCAAGTCTCATTCCCAAAGAGACAAAAGAATTGATCACACTGAAAATAAGACGCGCAATTCCACACACTGGCAAAAATAAATGCTCCACTGTTTATTGCAAGTTTCAATCACACACGGATCAGAATTTCTTTATTTAAAAAATCCCTGACAAAGATGTGTATGTGGTCAGATTGTTGAAACTAGGCTATAGCAATAAACTTATTTTTGCTAGTATGCAGACATTATTTTTATTTCATCAATTGCAACTGCAACAATTTAATTTCAGCAGATACTGTTAATTAATAAATTAATAATTAATAATTAAAGTTAACCATGTTGTCAAACGTTCAAATAGATATTTTTGGTCCAGAAGCTTGGAGGGAAAATTCAAAGGTTTTTGATTGATTGATTGAATACTTTATTGAGATGTCAGAGAACCAAGAGATGCAAACATAGTAAGAGGCATTGAATGAGGGCTTTTGTTGACAAAAGAGAACATTCTGCCCCAAAATCTTGTTCTTTGATTGACTTTTTGATCACTTTTGATCAGTTTGTTGTCAAGAATACAGCCCAAATAGGTAACATCTTCTTTGCTTGAGATTACTCTAACCTTGAAATCATTTGCATTTACATTATTAAAGGACCTACACCATGAATTTTCACTTTTTCTATTTTAAAACCTTTTTTTGGGGTCCCACTGGCACCTTCTATCCTCACAAAGTCCTATTTCTGACCGTTGTGTCTTTCTCTGGTTTTGGGCAGACAGAGATGAAAAGCTTTCCACGGGTTCTCAGAACAGTGCTGTTCTGAGAGTTGACGAGAGTGACGTCACTCTCGGATTCCCGTTTTTTTTTCAGAGTCAAAAAAATAATAATTTCAAAAAAAAAAATTTTTTTCAAAAATTTTTTTTTCAAAACTTTTGAAAAAAAAAAAATTTCAATTTTTTTTTTTTACTTTTTCAAAAAAAATGTTTCAAAAAAACTTTTTCTAAAAAAAATTTTTTCAAAAAAATTTTTTTTTTCAAAAAACTTTTTTTTTCAAAAAACTTTTTTTTTTCAAAAAACTTTTTTTTTTTCAAAAAACTTTTTCTTTTTCAAAAAACTTCTTTTTTTTCTGGAAAAACCCCACTAGATGCGCCCCTGAGCAAACAGAGGCCGTTTTGGTATTGCAGCTGGAGAGCCTCATTATAGTAGAGCTAGAACAAACAAAAAGAATGGTCAGAGTGTTTTTTGAGGGTTAAAACCTGTCTAAGACTCAATTTTGAGCATATATTTATACAAAAAATATAGTTTTAAAAGCATGGTGTAGGCCCTTTAAGGGAATGTTTGGACCCAAAAAGAATGGATTCTGTCCAAGGTGTAATGACAGATTGTTATCAGAAGGCCAAGTACATATAAGTCTGAAAATCAGGAGTCCACTGTTACAAAATGTGAGGACTTTTTGGGGAATTTACCGATCACTAAGCTTTCCACAGAAGAAAAAAACAACCTTGAGACCGATATATCGAAGGAAGAAATCATCAGAGCTATTAACTCATTGCAGTCGGGCAAAGCGCCTGGCCCTGATGGCCTACCGGCCGAATTTTATAAACAGTTTTTAAATAAATTAATTCACCCATTTATAGAAATGCTCAAAGACAGCATCAAAAATGGAAAGCTTCCACCAACCCTAGAATTGGCAACAATTAATGTACTTCCAAAGCCCTCTAAGGATAAACAACTATGTGATTCCTATAGGCCCCTGTCAATGCTAAATGTGGATTACAAAATATTTTCTAAAGTGCTAGCACTTAGGATGGAGTCAGTGATGTCATTTCTAATTCACAAAGACCAAACAGGTTTTATTCATCAGCGACAGGGATCAGACAATATCAGAAAACTTTTTCATATTATTGAGCTTTCCAAACAAGCAGAAGACCCAAGATTTGTAATTTCAATGGATGCTCGAAAAGCTTTCGATACCATTGAGTTTGAATACCTATTTTTCACTCTAAGACAGATGAATTTTGGTGACGCTTTCATTAAATATATTAAGATGTTGTATTGCTCCCCTAAAGCCCAAGTGCTGACAAATGGTGTACTGTCCAAACCTTTCCAATTGGGACGTGGAGTAAGACAGGGCTGCCCACTCTCTGTTTACCTGTTCGCCGCGGCCATAGAGCCGTTGGCGGTAGCAATTCGGACCAACACCAATATAAGTGGCATAACGACTGGAACAAATGAAACCAAACTCTCACTATATTGTGATGATTTACTAATCTATATTACTCGCCCAGACAAAATACTGGACGCATATAGTGCAATATCTGGCTACAAGATAAATTATGACAAGAGTGAAATAATGCCTCTAAATCAGGTAACCACCCATAATGCCCACCCATCAGTTTCCCATTTTAAATGGGCACCAAAATGTTTTAAATACTTGGGCATCCAAATATCCAATGACTTGAACCAAACATACCAAAATAATTACTTGCCCATTATGGAAAAAATTAAGACAGACCTATTCAAATGGAAAGACCTACCAATATCATTAATTGGACGTGTCAATGTGGTCAAGATGAATGTACTGCCCAAATTAATGTATTTGTTCCAGTCAATACCACTTAGTTGCCCACCAAGCCTGTTCACATCATTGAATAAAATTATATCAACCTTTTTATGGTCCCAGAAACGGGCTAGGATTAGGTTAACAGCATTACAGTCCCCCCTGAATAAAGGGGGACTAGATCTCCCCAACTTTAGGCTCTACTACCTGGCCTGCCAATCACGTGTCGTTTGGTGTTGGCTCAACAGTGAGAGGGTGTCCACGCCAGCATGGGTTGAATTGGAAAAAAATATAATTCACCCCACTCCAATACAGGTAATCCCTTATATAGACACACAAACAAATCTTAAAGCTATCACCAACAACCAGATCATACAACATACCTTTGAGTGTTGGAAAGAGGCTGTAAAACTCTTTGGTCAAAATACCTTGTTAATGAGCATGCCTTTGTGGAACAATCCTTGTGTCCCTAAAGTTATTAGAGACGGGACTACAGCAAACTGGAGATCCAAAGGAACCGGAGAGATAAGAGATCTGTATAACCAAAATGTATTTGCAAATTTTAATTTTTTGAGAGAGAAATTTAATTTACCATCTTCTGATCTTTTCAAATATTTTCAGCTACGAAATTGGGTTAAGAATAACAGCAACAGCTATCCTTATATAACCGAAACCCCAATGGAGAAGCTGTTTATTGGTTCTAAATCAACTAAGGGACTTGTATCCAAGATGTACACACTATTGAATAGCCAGCTGAAAGATGACAAAATGTTACAACTTAAAAATAAATGGGAAAAAGACATCCAACATGAATACACTCTGAAGGAATGGCAGTCACTATTGCAAACAACCCAAACAACTCTGACAAATACCAAACACAGGTTAATCCAATTTAATGTACTACATAGAACTTACTACACACCTCACCGCTTATATCAATTTAGCCATGAGACATCACCCAAGTGTCTTAGATGCCAGCATTTAAAGGGAGATCTGATCCATACATTTTGGAATTGTCAAAAACTAAATCATTATTGGAAATTTATATTTGAACAGCTATCCAAAATTCTTCAAAAAAGTCTGATTTCCGATCCCCGTATAGCCATCTTGGGTGACGTCCAGGGGCGGGCTGGCCATCTGGCATACAGGGCATTTGCCCGGTGGGCTGGTAGGCTAGGGGGCTGGGGGGGCTGGTGTAAAAAAAAAAGAAAGAAAGAAAATAGACAAGTTCTGACACATTTTGGCACTAATCATGTTCATACTCCTCTGTTTGGTGGTGAGAACTGTATGTTATACAATTTATGGATTGTGTAGTTGTGTAGTTATCATTTGTTGTCTGTAAAAGTTGTGGTATTAAACACTTGTGTATTTATATGTGCCGCCCTCGACCGGTAGAGTACCTTCGCGCCCGTTGGTTGTGGGGGCTGGTCTGGCCAAGATGCCAGGGCTGAATTTTAGTCCCAGTCCGTCCCTGGTGACGTCACAATGTTAAGTGGTTTTGATGCCTTTGAAAAGAAATTCAGTTTGCTAGCAATGGCTGCTGCAAAAAAGTGTATACTGTGTCATTGGAAATCTGAAGCCCCTCCCCCGTTTAAACAATGGTGGTCAGAGCTACTATCTTATTGTACACCAGAAAAAATCATGTACCAGGTGAAAGGAAAACCTGTCCACTTCCAAAAGATATGGGGTAGGGCAGTGGAGTACATCCCAAGCATGGGAAGAGAATTGGAGACAATTAATTAAACACCAGCATCCGCATTTATTACTATTATTAATATTATTATTATTATTTTTTTCTCCTCTCTTTTTTTTTTTTTTTTTTTTTTTAAACATGTGTACAGTGGTATGTGGCCTACATTACGTCATTATGTCATGTTCACTTAAGTCCAATAATTATGTCTAATAATCATGTCTAATAATAATTATGTCTAATCATGTTCAAATGTGTTATGTACAGTATGTCTTATGGTAATAGAAAAGGGAATCATGCATTGTGGGAATTTTGTACTGGTATAGGGTAGGGTAGGGGTTTTTGATAACTATGCATTTTGTAATAGTGTTGTAATGATTTTAAAGCAATATTTTGTAACATGGATGAAATGTTTAAAAGTTAATAAAAATAATTATAAATAAAGGTGGAAAATACTGTTCCTGAGGACAAAAAGAAGGCCAAGTACAGATTTTATTGAGTTTAGAACTGAGAGCTTCCGCAACTTGCATTTTGTCCTCACCCGAGACCAGGAGTGCTGAATCATCAGCGAACAAAAACAACTTGCATTTACAGTACAGGCTGCTTTCATTCACTGCATTAGTATCACTATATGTCAGCCCTGGTGATATTAAAGCCTCAATGTTCAACTTTCTTTAGGTAATACATTTTAATTTAGTCCTGTATGGCTGAATATACTGATACCCACGTATCATTGGGGAGGTCTCTGCTGCTCTTCTATTGAGACATTTAGATCATGTCAAACTTAAAGTTGTACTATGTAACTTTTTTTATAAAACAAATCTTAAAATTCTCCTAACTATTAAATCACAAAAGTTTTAGAAGATCCGCGCCGTGAATTTCAGCCTGTAAAGCCTTCTCTGTATGTAAACTGAGATCCTTGCCGTGGACCGGATCTCGCGCCAAAATTGCGTCATCACACTACCGGCCAATCACAGCGAGGGTTATACAACTGCCGGCCAATCACAGCGCATCTTGAAGTGGGGTCGCTATGGCAGCCATATTTGTTGTCGCCCGTTTGTACCATCCCTTCTCTAGGTAATTTCGCTACCAGGCAGGGTGAAGGAGTCCGTATCTCTGGAATTACTGAACGCACAGGAACAAGGGACCCCTTAAAAGATAGATCTCAGCGAGGTGGAGGCAGACGCGGGGGTCTGAAGGTACGAAAAACGTCCGAAAGACGCGGACGCGACCGCGGTTTGCTATAGGGCTAATGACCACTAGTTGGGCATCTTACACAGTATGGCTTTAAGGTTATGTCTCACCTAGACACATGATCTGACACCAATTTTTTACCTGATGGTCAAGATTTCAATTTATCCCCTGAGGAAGCAGGTCGGCTCTATTAAGCTCATTGGTACACAGGAAAGAAGAATCAAAATCCAGGATAGAGGAGGAAAGTTACATACAGTAGTGCTGCTTCAACTATTGTATTTATGGTAAGCTCCTGTAATAGCAAAAATTGAATAAAAGAAAGTAAGGTTCCGGCCCACGGTATGCATCATAACTGCAATGAAGTGCTTATTGATCCCAGCCCTAGGCGTTGGTGCAGGTGCTGTTACTGTGCAGCTGGTGCCAACACTCCAGCAGCTCACTAGGTTGAAACGTGTGGGCCGTGATCAGGATTCTGTACCTGCAGCTGGAGAAGGGCACTCGCCAGGCGTTGAACAGGGACTTGGGCGGCAGTGTGGGCTCGATCCATAGCTTGTCCAGGCAGATGCCCACGTACACATCCTCCAAATGCAGGCGGCGAATGCTCAGAGAGGCTCGGTAGATTTTCGCCGCTAAGTCTCCGGAGAACACGTAACCGGTCCCGGAGCAGAAGGTGGGGTACTTCTCGCCTGGGTACTCCTCCGGGGACATGTACCACTTACTGTTTTTGTCTCGGATCGGTGCATTTCCCCACCTGACATCTCCTGTGAAGTAGTTCTTCTTGGGATTCAGTTGGGGTCTGAGCAGCTTGTGGATGAGGTAATCGGTGTTGACGAACATGTCACTGTCAGTTTTCATAACGTAGCTGGCCCGTGGACAATGCACGGCCACCCAGTTCATCCCCATCAGTGTCTTTATAGTCAGGTTGTTGTAGGTGTCCAAGAAGTCCTGCTGAAGGATATCGTGGTGCCTCAGGCTCTCGGACTCCAAGGTCCTCTGCTGTAGGCACCCCAGCTCGCCTTCATTCGCCCCCAGCAGGAACAGACGGATGATTCCTAGGCCTGGAGCGAGGCTCTCGTTACCCCATGTCTGCCGTATGGCGTCCCGTGCCTCTACTTGGCGAGCCTCAGTGGTGATCAGCAACACCAGGAATGGTTGTGGCTTTCCCTCTGGGCATTTGTTTGCCTCGTTAATGATGTAATGGTACGGCCCGGGGGATAGCATGCCACTTGGACCACCCTTGGCGTTGTTGGTGTTCTGTTTCCACTGCCAGTGCTGTTGCTGGTGGCTCTGATTTCCTGTTGCCTTATTGGTGGAGTGTGGCCTGCTGCCTCCATAGTCCACGGGATGTTTTCTCCACCACGGAGAACCCGCAAGGCCCGGCAGCCAGTCCCGATGGACCAGTAAGACCACGACCCCCAGGAGCGAGAGGAGATACAGGAGCCCAGCGATGTGCGTACAGTGGCGTCTCCTCCACTGCATGGCGTCCAGCGGCTGCCTGGGACCTTTAATCCACTTGGACCACAGTCGTTGGTCAGGAAAGACACAAGCAGCCTCTCATAGCTGCATAAAGCATGGAGCTAAAAAGGCAGCTCTCCTGAGAGAGAAATGACTGCAACAGCCCGCAACACCCCAGATTAAATAAAAGTCTTTAAGGTGCACTGCTCGACAGTAACATGAAAGTGAGCAAATAGCCAGCACACAATTAATATCACATTCCTGTTCTGCTATTTCCTCACAGGCAAACCCCGGAGACAGCCCTGCCTATCTAATTCTCACGACAAAGTTATGTTTAATATGTAACTTGTTAAATACCAGTCAGTTGGCCTTATCAATCAATCAATATTTATTAGCGGACTCAGGTCCATAAAACAGGGTACACGACATAAAACAGTGTACAAGACATAAAAGAAACACAACAGGCAATAAAAATCAATAACAAAATGTAAAATAAATTGTACATAACTTAGCCCACAGGAAAAACACACAGGCATTTTAGCCAGTGTACCCTTAGTCTGGATGTATAGCGTGAACTGCTCATAAGGCTCATAAGCACCACAATGATGCCGTTAGTAGATACATCCAAACGTTTCATGAATTTGACCATTTAGTTTCTTAAAAGTGCTCTAAAAGTCCTCACTCCAGAAGTGACAAACATCTCACTAGCACTGCCCCCTCTGGTTCTTTTAAGGAGTATTCTCATAGCATCATTATAATTATCAAAGCGCAAAACCTCCTATCTGAAAAAATCACTTTGTTGGGAAAATTAAAAAGAAAATGTGTGTTTAACATTAAAATCTATCTACCATTTCTAGTCACATGACATTTTTGGCAAAATGAGGGGCAGAACAATCTTGCAGACAGACTGACCATGTGCAGCATAGCCTGTTGTCCCCATTTCCAGTGAAATCCAAAAATCATGAAATTTGCAGATAGGTGGTTTTGCGCTTTGGCCATTGCAACTTGCAGCCTATGCATACTAGATTTCTTATAAGATGACCATAGGTGAGCAGTATAGAGCGCTACACACCCTGCTAACACACATACACTGCCATGCAGTATTATCTCCACCAGGCCGACGGGCTATCTATGACCCCTGATCTCGACATGTTGTGATAACAATACAATAATGATAATGAAATAATGAAAGTAATGCAATGAAAATCACAATAAAATAAATAGTGGATCATTTGCAACTGCAGAGGAAGGGTAGTGCATGCACATCCAAGTGCAGAAAACAACGCAACATGAAATAAAGATAAGGTCCACACACTGGCAAAATAAATGCTCCACTGTTAAATGCAAGTTTCAATGTTTCAAACCCACACAGATCAGGATTTTTTAATTTTATTTAAAAAAAATCCCTGACAAAGATGTGTATGTGGTCAAATTATTGAAACTATAGGCTATAGCAATAAACTTATTTTTGCTAGTATGCAGACATTATTTGTATTCCATCAATTGCAACTGCAACTATTTAATTTCAGCAGATGCTGTTAATTGTTATTAAAGTTAACCATGTTGTCAAATGTTCACATAGATATTTTAACACAGCCCATCCTGGAGCTAGAGGAAATAAATGAGAGTGAGGTCAAAAAGATTCTCAAAGGGGGTGGAATTGGAGTATGTGTCACATTTCAAGTATCTCGGTGTGATCTTGGACTCCAATCTTACCTTCAAGAAGCACATAAGAAAAGTAACTAATACCATTAATTACAATCTGCGAAACTTCAAACAAATTCGACCCTATCTTATATATACATTCCTCCTATTGCCGCATCCCACTTCCAAGCCCATTCACTCATAGGTAGTCGTCTAGAACGTAAGGAATACCGCCCATAACGCTATCATTCGCCCCCCGTCGCCATGGTGACCGCCGTCCATTGGCTCATTCCCAGCTATGGGACCGGCGGATCCAATTTCAACCGAGGGGGGCGTAGCCACACACACACACACACACACACGCACACACGCACGCACGCACACACACACACACACACACACAGCCCCTAGAGAGCGCAGCCCCTCCGAGAGTGCAGAAGCGCGCCTGGAGAGAGAGAGAGAGAGAAAGAGAGAGAGAGAGAGAGAGAGAGAGAGAGAGAGAGGCACGTGCCCCTCACAGGCACAGTCAGTGAGGGGAGGATGGGGGGGTGGAGAGTAGAGAGAGTAGAGAGAGTGAGCGGAGGGCAGTGTATCGAATTACAACAGAGGGAGGTGTGTCGTGTTTTCCACCGAACGTGAAGCCAGTTACACAACATTTGGTTACCCGTCAAATTATGTTCCACCTCTGCCTGGATCCTGCTATGCATTCACAGAGCTTTTCCTGTTAACAACGTGGCGAGGGGGGATAGACAGGAGCGCCGCTTGCGGCGCGACTTTCTAGTACCTAACAATAGAAGCAGCCAAAACGTACCTTCATTGCATGATTTTCTCTCACATGGAATACTGTTTTACAAACTGGTCTTTTGCTAATACAACAACCATCAAACCCATTGAACAGGTATTTAAAAGGGCTATTAAAATTCTAGACAAAAAAACAAACTCCAATCACCACTGTAACATCCTAGAAAAGTATCACCTTCTCAGCTTTGAAAATTTTAGGAAATTTAAAAATGCATGTCTAATATACCCCCAGATGTAAAAAATGACCAAATGTGCTCACACGTCACACTTTTTCCCTGCTTATATCTCCGCACCCGTTGACCCGATCCATGCCAGATTTTACACACACACTCCTTGCCTGCCAAACTACAACCTCCAAGGACCCCCGGAGCCCCAGGGACCCCCAGGTCCCTGGGGGACCCCCAGATGTAAAAAATGACCAAATGTGCAAAAATGACCAAATGACCACCCCAACGGGGCTGCTCACGGGGAATTCCCGGGGACCACCGACTCCTGCTGCTCCAGAACGGATGCAAAAGTGGTGGCGCCCCCAGTGGAGGACCCCCTGCCACTGCAGCGCACATAAAATGCCGTAACTCGGGCTAGGAGCGTCCGGGAGAGCCGGGGCCGGTACCTATTCGTCCGCCAAGGCAACGCGGAGACCCCACCCCTCATTTCTCACATGGCCCTATTCTAGCGCCACCTTCAGGCCGATTTTTAAAACACATTTTTGGACACTGCTCCTACAGTTTTTGCCCTAAAATCACGAATATCACTACACAGCATGTCTACACTCATGTCATCAACATGAATCAGGAAGATTTGGGAAAAACACATTTTTGCCCTATTTGTGGAGATAAGCCACCTACGGTCGCTTATCTCCCGATTAGGGAGTCTTACTGGTATATAAATGCCTTAAAGGGCCTACACCATGCTTTTAAAACTATATTTTTTGTATAAATATATGCTCAAAATTGAGTCTTAGACAGGTTTTAACCCTCAAAAAACACTCTGACCATTATCTTTGTTTGTTCTAGCTCTACTATAATGAGGCTCTCCAGCTGCAATACCAAAACGGCCTCTGTTTGCTCAGGGGCGCATCTAGTGGGGTTTTTCCAGAAAAAAAAGAAGTTTTTTGAAAAAGAAAACGTTTTTTGAAAAAAAAAAAGTTTAAAAAAAAAAAAAAGTTTTTGAAAAAAAAAAGTTTTCTGAAAAAAAAGTTTTTGAAAAAAAAAGTTTTTTGAAAAAAAAAAGTTTTTGGAAAAAAAAAGTTTTTTGAAAAAAAGTTTTTGAAAAAAAAAGTTTTTGAAAAAAAAAATTTTTGAAATTTTTTTTTTTAAGTTTTGAAAAAAAAATGTTTGAAAAAAATTTTTTTTTGAATAAATTTTTTTTTTGACTGCATTGCATTTTTTTGAAGAAAAAAAAAAGTTTTGAAAAAAAAAAGTTTTGAAAAAAACATTTTTTTTTAATTTTTTTTTTTTTTTACTCTGAAAAAAAAAACGGGAATCCGAGAGTGACGTCACTCTCGTCAACTCTCAGAACAGCACTGTTCTGAGAACCCGTGGAAAGCTTTTCATCTCTGTCTGCCCAAAACCAGAGAAAGACACAACGGTCAGAAATAGGACTTTGTGAGGATAGAAGGTGCCAGTGGGACCCCAAAAAAAGGTTTTAAAATAGAAAAAGTGAAAATTCATGGTGTAGGTCCTTTAATGATCTGGCTCCCCCTCCTCTTATGGAATTCATCCATAAGAAGAGGGATATTGGACGCAGTACTAGGTCAACATCCAGTGGAGACTGTGAAATTGATTTTAGAAAAACTACTTTTAGTAAAAACGTTCTCTCCATAAATGGATGCCAATATTGGAACCAGATCCCTACCTCAATTAGAGAGATCCCCACATTCGGTGCCTTTAAAGGGCAGTTGAAGCAATGGTTAAAACGATCACAAACATAACCACCTATAAGAACTATTTGATGCCGGTACGAATTACTCTGCCAGGCTAGTTTCTCCTATATGGTTTTTAGCTTACTTCTGGCACTAAGCACTTTGTCGCACTAAGCACTCTGTTGCGCCTTGCACCTTGTTCTTGTTGTGCTTTGTTCGCCCTGTACTGTTCTGTTATTGTTATTGTTAGTCTTGTTTTGTTTCTTGTTTTATGTGAGGACAACGGATGAAATTTAGCTCTAAGCTAACTGCGGCTGGTTTACACTGAGATTTTTGTATGTTTGTATTTATTATGCAACATGTCAATGTCAATGTGTCCATTAACTGGTACTGTCCTGTCCAAATAAATAAATAAAGTAAAGTAAAGTCATATTTTTGGTCCAGAAGCTTGGAGGGAAAAATGTAAAGGTTTTTGATTGATTCATTGAATATTTTATTGAGATGTCAGAGAACCAAGAGGTGCACACATAGTAAAAGTGGCATTGAATGAGGGCTCCAACACGAGTCTTGAGAGCACTTTTGTTGACAAAAGAGAACATTCTGCCCCAAAATCTTGTTATTTGATTGAGTTTTCTTTTATCACTTATCTTTTTCACCTATCAGTTTGTTGTCAAGAATACAGCCCCCAAATACTGTAGGTAACCTCTTCTTATAGCTTGAGATTACTCTGACCTTGAAATCATTTGCATTTACATTACTATGGGAATGTTTGGCCCAAAAAGAATGGATTCTGTCTTACCAAGGTGTTATATGACAGATTGTTATCAGAAGGCCAAGTACAGATTTTATTGAGTTTAGAACTGAGAGCTTCCACAACTTGCATTTTGTCCTCACCCGAGACCAGGAGTGCAGAATCATCAGCGAACAAAAACAACTTGCATTTACAGTACAGGCTGCTTTGATTCATTGCGTTAGTATCACTTTACTGTATGTCAGCCCTGGTGATATTAAAGCCTCGATGTTCAACTTTCTTTAGGTAATACATTTTAATTTAGTCCTGCATAGTTGAATATATTGATACCCACATATCATTGGGGAGGTCTCTGCTGCTCTTCTATTGAGACATTTAGATCATGTCAAACTTAAGGTCATGTCTCACCTAGACACAGGATCTGACACAAATTTGGACCTGATGGTCAAGATTCAATTTATCCCCTGAGGAAGGCGGTCGGCTCTATTAAGCTCATTGGTACACAGAAAGAAGAATTAAAATCCAGGATAGAGGAGGAAAGTTACATACAGTAGTGCTGCTTTAAAGGACAACTTTAGTTTTTTACAACAAGGGTTCATATTTTAGATTGTAATTAAAGAATATAAAAGATGAGTGTTCAAATTATTTCATTTACTTCTTTCTATTGTTTTAGAGTTTCTTATTACAGTGTTTGGGGGCATGCGTACAAGTGGCTAAATATGTCATTTTACACAGAATAAGCCCATTCCCAAGATACAACGCAACCTTTCATGGTTGGATGTGACTTATGGGGGCTAGAAGTGTTACTGAAAATAGCAATAAAGAAACTGCTGGCTTATTGTGTCTAAAAAGACATATTTAGCCACTTGTACGCATGCTCCAATAGGCTAGTCAATCTAAGGTTTGACCCAAAAGAAATTGCAATAGTAATGGTTCAAGGTTTTTTATGATCCTTAGGGTCATCCAAATAACATATTAAAAATTGTGAATTATATATTTAGTGGATCAAGGTAAATTCAGGGGGTTCATGTTTGAGTCCATTCACTTACTATACAGGAAAAAAGACCCCCCAAAAAATCTTCTTTAAGTAGCATGTGAGGGGTCTAACTAGGGGTTTTTCATGATCCTGAATCCATCGCAAGCATTTGTTTTGCACAAAAAACATTCGTCAGGTTAAAAGCGGACACCACAAAAAGGAGCTGGCCCCAGAAAAGCGATGACTCATCACTAATCCATAGTTTTGTAGTGTCCGTTTCTAGACCAAGGAATGTTTTTCGTGCAAAACAAATGCTTGCAATGGATTCAGACCCCTCACATGCTACTTAAAGAAGATTTTTTGGGGGGTCTTTTTTCCTGTATAGTAAGTGAATGGACTCAAACATGAACCCCCTGAATTTACCTTGATCCACTAAATATATAATTCACAACTTTTAATATGTTATTTGGATGACCCTAAGGATCATAAGAAACCTTGAACCATTACTATTGCAATTTCTTTTGGGTCAGGCCCTTTTTTAGCTTAGATTGACTGGCCTTGCGTACACATGCCCCACATTTTAGCACGGTAAACGCGATAAAACAATAGAACGAAGCAAACACTCACTTTTTCTTTTCTCTAATTACAATCTAAAATATGAACCCTGGTTGTAAAAAAACAAAATTGTCCTTTAACTATTGTGTGTAAGCTTAGCAATGCATATCACACACCATGCACTCCTGTAACTTACCAGCAAAAATCGAAAAAGAAAAGAAATATATGGTTGCAGCCCACGGTATGCATCATAACCGCGGTGAAGTGTTTTTTGATCCCAGCCCTATGCGTTGGTGCAGGTGCTGTTACTGTGCAGCTGGTGCCAACACTCCAGCAGCTCACTAGGTTGAAACGTGTGGGCCGTGATCAGGATTCTGTACCTGCAGCTGGAGAAGGGCACTCGCCAGGCGTTGAACAGGGACTTGGGCGGCAGTGTGGGCTCGATCCATAGCTTGTTCAGGCAGATGCCCACGTACACATCCTCCAAATGCAGGCGGCGAATGCTCAGAGAGGCTCTGTAGATTTTCGCCGCTAAGTCTCCGGAGAACACGTAACCGGACCCGGAGCAGAAGGTGGGGTACTTCTCGCCTGGGTACTCCTCCGGGGACACGTACCACTTACTGTTTTTGTTTCGGATCGGTGCATTTCCCCACCTGACATCTCCTGTGAAGTAGTTCTTCTTGGGATTCAGTTGGGGTCTGAGCAGCTTGTGGATGAGGTAATCGGTGTTGACGAACATGTCACTGTCAGTTTTCATAACGTAGCTGGCCCGTGGACAATGCACGGCCACCCAGTTCATCCCCATCAGTGTCTTTATAGTCAGGTTGTTGTAGGTGTCCAAGAAGTCCTGCTGAAGGATATCGTGGTGCCTCAGGCTCTCGGACTCCAAGGTCCTCTGCTGTAGGCACCCCAGCTCGCCTTCATTCACCCCCAGCAGGAACAGACGGATGATTCCTAGGCCTGGAGCGAGGCTCTCGTTGCCCCACGTCTGCCGTATGGCGTCCCGTGCCTCTACTTGGCGAGCCTCGGTGGTGATCAGCAACACCAGGAATGGTTGTGGCTTTCCCTCTGGGCATTTGTTTGCCTCGTTAATGATGTAGGGGTACGGCCCGGGGGATAGCATGCCACTTGGACCACCCTTGGCGTTGTTGGTGTTCTGTTTCCACTGCCAGTGCTGTTGCTGGTGGCTCTGATTTCCTGTTGCCTTATTGGTGGAGTGTGGCTCGCTGCCTCCATAGTCCACGGGATGTTTTCTCCACCACGGCAGCCAGTCCCGATGGACCAGTAAGACCACGACCCCCAGGAGCAAGAGGAGATACAGGAGCCCAGCGATGTGCGTACAGGAGTGGCGTCTCCTCCACTGCATGGCCTCCAGCGGCTGCCTGGGACTTTTAATCCACTTGGACTGCAGTCGTTGGTCAGGGAAGACACAAGCAGCCTCTCATAGCTGCATAAAGCGTGGAGCTAATGTGACGGCAGCTCTCCTGAGAGAAATGACTGCAACAGCCCGCAACACTCCAGATTAAATAAAAGTGAGGCAAATCAATCTTTATTGGCGGACTCAGGTCAATAAAACAAGGTATAAGACATAAAACAGTGTGTGCTGTTACACCCAATGTGACTCTGTGTCATATACTGGACAATCACAGCCAGCTAAACTCTCCCTTGTAATTCCCCTCCAAGGAACAGGCAGGTGTTGTATATGGACTGGGTTTATTACAAGAAAGTGTAAAACTGCAACATAAGAAATACAGAAGGCACATATTAACATAAAGTAAATACAAACAGCTTGTTACAGGCAGGAATAACAAGCTATAGTCCATGGGCCATACAAGTTGTCGGTATCAAAAAGGTGGCAAAGGTTACCATGCATTTTTGAAAAGCTCTATATCTGTAGATTATATTTTGGTATGATAACCCTTTCTTAGACCCAGCTAAATTGGTGTTATCAGCCGCTAGAGTTGGTGTCCCATTAACTTTACATTACAGGGAAGAAAAGCTAAAAATTAATCTGCTTTAAGTAGCATAAGAGGGGTCAAACTAGGTGTTTTTCATGATGCTGAATCCATTGCAAGCATCAGTTTTGCACGAAAAACATCCGTGGGGCTAAAACGCCCCCCACAAAAGTGTAAAAAGTGATGACTCATCACTTTTCATCACTAAAGCATCGTCTTGTGGGACAGTTTTTAGCCCAAGGAATGTTTTTTGTGCAAAACAGATGCTTGCAATGGATTCAGCATCATGAAAAAACCCTAGTTTGACCCCTCATATGCTACTTAAAGCAGATTCATTTTTTGCTTTTTTTCCTGTAATGTAAAGTTAATGGGACAACAAATCTAGCGGCTGATAACACCAATTTAGCTGTGTCTAAGCAAGGGTTATCATACCAAAATATAATCTACAGATATAGAGCTTTTATAAAATGCATGGTAACCTTTGCCACCTTTTTGATACCGACAACTCGTATGGCCCATGGACTACTAAGTATTGACAGTAAGTGTAGACAAAACAGGTATCTAGTAACTAGTAAGACACCTCAGGGTGACATGCGACCTCGCCCTAAAGGGCGAGGTCGCGCCAATTCTTGACTATCTGGCCAACCACAGTGTTTCTCTGACGATTCTAGTTGTTATCATTCTGGGGGGAGTTTGTTCATGTTTTTGTGAGGGTATCAACCCTAGGAGACACGGGGAGAACATGCAAACTCCACACAGAAAGGCCCTATCGCCAACCCCACCGAGGGTGTGAGCGATGGGGCCTAAACATGGAAATGTGGAGAACACTATATATGGAGATAGTCCAGTCCATCATGTCATAATGGGACTACCGTCATAGACAGTAGCCATTGTTAGGCCGGAGTCAATGGCTGTGTCTATGACGGTAGTTCCATATGACATATTGGACTAGACTATCTCCATATATAGTGTTATCCACATCTCCATGTTAGGACTCATATATGGGCATAAAAAGTATGTCATGTGACATCACTTCCTGTACAGACAGTCAGCCATTGACTCCGGATTAACAATGGCTACTGTCTATGACGGTAGTCCCATATGACATATTGGACTAGACTATCTCCATATATAGTGTTATCCACATCTCCATGTTTAGACAGCCAATGACTCCGGCCTAACAATGGCTACTTTCTATGACGGTAGTCCCATATGACATGATGGACTGGACTATCTCCATATATAGTGTTATCCACATTTCGTGTAGCCGCCCTGTACAGGAAGTGATGTCACAACTCGCTGACATCACACTGACATCACAGAGGATACGGAAGGACGGTCACAAGGATACGGAAGGAAGGAAGGAAGGAAGGAAGGACACTCAAGCGACACGATTCTTCAGAGTATATGCGACCTTCGGTCGCAACAATCAATGGGACTACCGTCATAGACAGTAGCCATTGTTAGGCCGGAGTCAATGGCTGTGTCTATGACGGTAGTTCCATATGACATATTGGACTAGACTATCTCCATATATAGTGTTATCCACATCTCCATGTTAGGACTCATATATGGGCATAAAAAGTATGTCATGTGACATCACTTCCTGTACAGACAGTCAGCCTTTGACTCCGGATTAACAATGGCTACTGTCTGACGGTAGTCCCATATGACATATTGGACTAGACTATCTCCATATATAGTGTTATCCACATCTCCATGTTTAGACAGCCAATGACTCCGGCCTAACAATGGCTACTTTCTATGACGGTAGTCCCATATGACATGATGGACTGGACTATCTCCATATATAGTGTTATCCACATTTCGTGTAGCCGCCCTGTACAGGAAGTGATGTCACAACTCGCTGACATCACACTGACATCACAGAGGATACGGAAGGACGGTCACAAGGATACGGAAGGAAGGAAGGAAGGAAGGAAGGACACTCAAGCGACACGATTCTTCAGAGTATATGCGACCTTCGGTCGCAACAATCAATTCTACTATAAAGTAAACAGCAGGTACAGGTAAGAAATAATTAAACTGGCTACCACATCACAAACTTCAGCAGTAGGCCCAAGTCTGATCTTCCAAACACTACATGCAAAATATCACAAAAGAGCATACAAAGTTAGAAATATCTCTCAATAAGTCAAGTACACATTATCACAATGTTGATTACTTACTTATTTTGCCACTCAAAGGGGTGCAAACAAACTGATGGCATAGGATTGTAACACTCTCAAAAAACGATCTTTTGTTGTCATTCTTTCAAGGAGAAAGGTCAAACTGAATCACTTCCTG
This sequence comes from Nannobrachium achirus, assembly GCF_963921795.1. Lineage (NCBI taxonomy): Eukaryota > Metazoa > Chordata > Actinopteri > Myctophiformes > Myctophidae > Nannobrachium > Nannobrachium achirus. The sequence goes on along the minus strand of NC_137814.1, from coordinate 53,231,659 downwards.
TGGCATAAGAGCTGCAGCAGAACAGTATAAACAGCGCCCCCTGGAGACAGGGAGGTACTAAACTGGTAGAAAATGAAGGAACAGTGCCCCCAAGTGGCAGTAAAGTTAAGTAAGAAACATGTTCCATTACACTCCCCGCCTTGGCATATTTTAAGATGCCAACATAATTTAATCTAATCTTCTGGAGAACTTTCCTCCCCGCCATGCTCTTGAGGGGAAGAGGGGGGATTGGATATCTGAGAGGGTGAGCCAAGATGAAGAGCTGCCAAGTGTCTCTCACTGCCGCACTCCACACACTTGATGGTGACGTCGCAGTCTCTAGCCTATGGTGACTGGTGGAAGCAAGACAATGGTAGCAGATGTCATTGTCTTTGATGCACTTCTTTCTGTCTTCCAGAAGCATAGACCTGAAACCCTTACACCTTGTCAGTGGGTGGGGCTTGTGATGTATGGGACATTGCTTGCTTAAATCTTCAGCTGCACCTTCCGCATTCGTGGTTACATCTTCTGACACATCTGTTTTGTGCACCATAACTGTTGGCCTTGTGTTATAATTTCCTGGAGGCTTTTCCGTCTTGATGATGGAGGAGAGATAAGCAGTGGTAAAGCTTGGGTCATTCCTTGTTCTAGCCTCTTTCCTCAGAAACTCAGAAAACACGTAGAAAGGTGGAAAGGAAACTCTGTGTACTTCTTTAAATCTTGAGCCAGCTGCTGCCCATTTCTCTTGGAGATTAAAGGGTAGCTTCTCCACAATTGGATTTACTCCCCTGGCTGTGTCATAGTAACATAAACCAGGCAGATAACCTTCTAGCTTGGCAGCTTCCAGTTCACAGAGCAAGTCTGATAACTCCCGGAGCTTGTGAGGTTCTTTGCTGGAGAGCTTGGGGAAATTGTCTATTCTTGTGGACAAGGGTTGTTCTATTGCCTCTGCTGAGCCATAGCATTCCTGGAGTCTTGTCCAAATCATGCTCAAACCAGCAGATGGGTGACGTATGTTGACTGCTTTGACCCTTTTAGCGTGTTCTGCAGATTCTGGGCCCAGCCACTTGATGAGGAGGTTTACTTCTTCGCTAGCAGTGAGACCAATGTGTGCTATGGTACTCTGAAACGTAGCCTTCCAGCTGAGATAATTCTCTGGCTTGTCATCAAACTTAGACAGTCCTCCAGTCACCAGCTGACTCTTTGCTAGGAACCTGGCGAGGTCACTGGTCACATGGTCAGTAGCTGTAAGGTTTGGGCTACACATCTGCTGTGGTTGTGACTGCATATAGGAATGACATTGTGGTGTATCTCTTTGTAGGGTTGGGTTGCTGTCATATGGTGGTGAGTGGTAGTATTGGTTTTGTTCTTCTCTGAAGTGATGATGACGTAGTGAAGGGTTCACGTGTCTTTGCTGACCGGCAAGGTCTTTATGTTGAGTGTGCATACAGGTGGTGTCATGATGCTTAGTGGGCGTTTGGGTGCTGTCGTCACGGTGAGTTGGAAGGTTGGTGATGTCCTCGTGGCGAGCAGGCACGTTGGTGTAGTCCCCGTGGCGAGCAGGCAGGTAGGTGGTGTCCCCTTGGCGAGCAAGCAGGTAGGTGGTGTCCCCTTGGCGATCAGGCAGGTAGGTGGTGTCCCCGTGGCGAGAAGGCAGGTAGGTGGTGTCCCCGTGGCGAGCAGGCAGGTAGGTGGTGTCCCCGTGGCGAGAAGGCAGGTAGGTGGTGTCCCCGTGGCGAGAAGGCAGGTAGGTGGTGTCCCCGTGGCGAGAAGGCAGGTAGGTGGTGTCCCCGTGGCGAGAAGGCAGGTAGGTGGTGTCCCCGTGGCGAGAAGGCAGGTAGGTGGTGTCCCCGTGGCGAGAAGGCAGGTAGGTGGTGTCCTTGTGGCGATCAGGCAGGTAGGTGGTGTCCCCGTGGCGAGAAGGCAGGTAGGTGGTGTCCCCGTGGCGAGAAGGCAGGTAGGTGGTGTCCTTGTGGCGATCAGGCAGGTAGGTGGTGTCCTTGTGGCGAGCAGGCAGGTAGGTGGTGTCCTTGTGGCGATCAGGCAGGTAGGTGGTGTCCTTGTGGCGAGCAGGCAGGTAGGTGGTGTCCTTGTGGCGATCAGGCAGGTAGGTGGTGTCCTTGTGGCGAGCAGGCAGGTAGGTGGTGTCCTTGTGGCGAGCAGGCAGGTAGGTGGTGTCCTTGTGGCGATCAGGCAGGTAGGTGGTGTCCTTGTGGCGATCAGGCAGGTAGGTGGTGTCCTTGTGGCGATCAGGCAGGTAGGTGGTGTCCTTGTGGCGATCAGGCAGGTAGGTGGTGTCCTTGTGGCGATCAGGCAGGTAGGTGGTGTCCTTGTGGCGAGCAGGCAGGTAGGTGGTGTCCTTGTGGCGAGCAGGCGGGTAGGTGGTGTCCTTGTGGCGATCAGGCAGGTAGGTGGTGTCCTTGTGGCGAGCAGGCAGGTAGGTGGTGTCCTTGTGGCGAGCAGGCAGGTAGGTGGTGTCCTTGTGGCGATCAGGGAGGTAGGTGGTGTCCTTGTGGCGAGCAGGCAGGTAGGTGGTGTCCCCGTGGCGAGCAGGAAAGTAGGTGTTGTCGTTGCGGTGAGTTGACAGGTGGGTGCTGTCGTCAAGGTGGTGGGCGGTGTCATCTCTGTGATGGGCGGCGTCGTCATGGTGATGGGTGGCGTCGTTATTGTGAGAGGGCATCTCCCTTTTAGTTTCAGTGAGTTCAGTGTAGTTATTGGAATGTTTCTTTATGTACTCACTCACTTTTTGTACTGGGGTTGCTTGAATAGGCAAGAACTCCAAATCTTCATCTATCTCCTTAATGTCAAACTGGGCAGCAACAGACTCCAATACTTCTGCTTTGGCCAAAGCGGCGTCAGCTTCTTTGTGGAGTTGTAGTGCTTCACTGGCTGCATCCAAACGGGCCTTTTCCATAATTGCAGTAGCTTCTATTTGAGCCATGTTTGATTCTATTTGAGCCCTCTCCAACCTAATGTTGGATTCTATTTGAGCCCTCTCCAATTTAATGTTTGATTCTTTATCAGCATAGGCTGCTCTAACTTTAGCAGCCTGTGCTTCAGCCAACGCCAATGCTGCTGCCATACTCGCTGTAGTTGATGTAGATGATCTTGCTGATGATCTGACAGACAGCTTCTCTATTGAGTGAGTGGAGAGTGATTTGGTCTCCTCTTTGTTTTGACCGTTCATCATGTCGACTGTTTGTTGAAATCCCTCGTAGAGTGCAATAGTTTTACTGTGCTGTTACACCCAATGTGACTCTGTGTCGCATACTGGGCAATCACAGCCAGCTAAACTCTCCCTTGTAATTCCCCTCCAAGGAACAGGCAGGTGTTGTATATGGACTGGGTTTATTACAAGAAAGTGTAAAACTGCAACATAAGAAATACAGAAGGCACATATTAACATAAAGTAAATACAAACAGCTTGTTACAGCCAGGAATAACAAGCTAAGTATTGACAGTAAGTGTAGACCAAACAGGTATCTAGTAATCAATTCTACTATAAAGTAAACAGCAGGTACAGTTAAGAAATAATTAAACTGGCTACCACATCACAAACTTCAGCAGTAGGCCCAAGCCTGATCTTCCAAACACTACATGCAAAATATCACAAAGGAGCATACAAAGTTAGAAATATCTCTCAATAAGTCAAGCACACATTATCACAATGTTGATTACTTACTTATTTTGCCACTCAAAGGGGTGCAAACAAACTGATGGCATAGGATTGTAACACTCTCAAAAAACGATATTTTGTTGTCATTCTTACAAGGAGAAAGGTCAAACTGAATCACTTCCTGTGGCATAAGAGCTGCAGCAGAACAGTATAAACAGCGCCCCCTGGAGACAGGGAGGTACTAAACTGGTAGAAAATGAAGGAACTGTGCCCCCAAGTGGCAGTAAAGTTAAGTAAGAAACATGTTCCAATACACAGTGTACAAGACATAAAAGAAACACAACAGGCAATAAAAATCAATAAGAAAATGTAAAATAAATAGTACATAACTTAGCCCACAGGAAAAACACACAGGCATTTTAGCCAGTGTACCCTTAGTCTGGATGTATAGCGTGAACTGCTCATAAGGGGGCTTGAAAGCACCACAATGATGCCGTTAGTAGATACATCCAAACGTTTCATGAATTTGAACATTAAGTTTCTTAAAAGTCCTCACTCCAGCAGTGACAAACATCTCACTAGCACTGCCACCTCTGGGTTTTTTAAGGAGTATTCTCACAGCATCATTATATGCAACTTGCAGCCTATGCATAGGCCTACTAGATTTCTTATAAGATGACCATAATAGGTGAGCAGTATAGAGCGCTACACACCCTGCTAACACACATACACTGCCATGCAGTATTATCTCCATCAGGCCGACGGGCAATCTATGACCCCTGATCTCGACACGTTGTGATAACAATACAATAATGATAATGAAATAATGAAAGTAACCAGTAAGACTCCCTAATCGGGAGATAAGCGAACGTCAGGTCGCAGCGTGATTTTAGGCCAAAATGTGTAGAAGTGTGGAAAAATGTGTATGTAAAAATCGGCCTGATGGTGGCGCTATATGGGACAGATGCATGTTGATGAGATGAGTGTAGCCATGCTGTGTAGCGATTTGCGTGATTTTAGGGCAAAATCTGTAGGAGCAGTGTCCAAAAATGTGTTTGAAAAAATGTGCCTGATGGTGGCGCTAAATGGGACAGATCCATGTTGATGACATGAGTGTAGAGCAAGTGTGTACCGATTTGCGTGATTTTAGGGCAACATTTGTAGGAGCAGTGTCCAAAAATGTGTTTTAAAAAATCGGCCTGAAGGTGGCGCTAAATGGGACATATCCATGTTGATGAGATGAGGGTAGACATACTGTGTACCGATTTGCGTGATTTTAGGGCAAAAATTGTAGGAGCAGTGTCCAAAAATGTGTATGTAAAAATCGGCCTCATGGTGGCGCTAGAAGAGGGCCATGTGAGAATTGATGGGTGGAGGTTGTGGTTTGGCAGGCAAGGAGTATGTGTGCAAAATTTGGCATGGATCGGGGCAACGGTTGCAGAGATATGAGCAGGGCAAAAGTGTGACGTGTGACGTGTGACGGAGGGACAGACAGACAGACAGACAGACAGCCGGTGGAGGTTTTGGTAGTAAGTGCGACCTGACGGTCGCAATGAAATGAAAATCACAATAAAAGAAATAGTGGATCATTTGCAACTGCAGAGGAAGGGTAGTGCCATGCACATCCAAGTGCAGAAAACAACGCACCATGAAATAAAGATAAGGTCCACACACTGGCAAAAATAAATGCTCCACTGTTTAACCACCCATTCCCAGCCAACTGAAAATATGGATGTGCGCTAATAACAACAGGAAATATTAATATTTTAATGTGATCAATTGTATGAGTTTGAACAGAGAGATGAAAATCCGACCTACTGAAGCGGCGTTATGGATGTTGTTAGTATGTTAGCAGGCTAACGGCTGGGAGCTGCCACTTACACAGACAAGAACTGAATACCAGTGACGTCATCAGCTTATCCTTTTTTTTCCACGGTCTATCGTCACAGCCAGTACAAGGTAGGGGAAACCGTTTGCGCCGCTAATACATCGAAAAAATTGCTTTTATATAAAAGTCGATCTGAGAGTCGATCGGCAGGGACGTCCATAATAACAACGTCGATTTAGGAGTCGATCGGCGCTAAGTGAGTTAATGCAAGTTTCAATGTTTCAAACACACACAGATCAGGATTTTTTATTTTATTTTAAAAATCAAATTATTGAAACTATAGGCTATAGCAATAAACTTTTTTTGCTAGTATGCAGACATTATTTGTATTCCATCAATTGCAACTGCAACTATGCTGTTAATTTTTATTAAAGTTAACCATGTTGTCAAATGTTCACATAGATATTTTTGGTCCAGAAGCTTGGAGGAAAAATGTAAAGGTTTTTGATTGATTCATTGAATATTTTATTGAGATGTCAGAGAACCAAGAGGTGCAAACATAGTAAAAGTGGAATTGAATGAGGGCTCCAACAAGAGTCTTGAGAGTACTTGACAAAAGAGAACATTCTGCCCCAAAATCTTTTTATTTGATTGAGTTTTTCTTTTATCACTTATCTTTTTCACCTATCAGTTTGTTGTCAAGAATACAGCCCCCAAATACTGTAGGTAACCTCTTCTTATAGCTTGAGATTACTCCGACCTTGAACTCATTTGCATTTACATTACTATGGGAATGTTTGGCCCAAAAAGAATGGATTCTGTCTTACCAAGGTGTTATACTGTATGACAGATTGTTATCAGAAGGCCAAGTACAGATTTTATTGAGTTTAGAACTGAGAGCTTCCACAACTTGCATTTTGTCCTCACCCGAGACCAGGAGTGAGAATCATCAGCGAACAAAAACAACTTGCATTTACAGTACAGGCTGCTTTCATTCACTGCGTTATTATCACTATACTGTATGTCAGCCCTGGTGATATTAAAGCCTCGATGTTCAACTTTCTTTAAGTAATACAGTCATGTATGGTTGAATATATTGATACCCACATATCATTGCATGGGGAGGTCTCTGCTGCTCTTCTGTTGAGACATTTAGATCATGTCAAACTTAAGGTCATGTCTCACCTAGACACAGGATCTGACACAAATTTTGACCTGATGGTCAAGATTCAATTTATCCCCTGAGGAAGGCGGTCGGCTCTATTAAGCTCATTGGTACACAGGAAATAATAATTAAAATCCAGGATAGAGGATGAAAGTTACATACAGTAGTGCTGCTTTAACTATTGTGTGTAAGCTTAGCAATGTATATCACACACCATGCACTCCTGTAACTTAAAGACATATTACCTGGGCACTTCAAAAATGACTACCCAGATAAAAAAGATGGAGCACTCAACTGGTCTGCACGTTCATTTATTTGAGCGACAGGGTGACTGACGTTTCGACTTTTCTCTCCTGTAACTTACCAGCAAAAATACAAAAAATAAAAATAAAATACGGTTGTGGCCCACGGTATGCATCATCATAACCGCGGTGAAGTGTTTTTTGATCCCAGCCCTAGGCGTTGGTGCAGGTGCTGTTACTGTGCAGCTGGTGCCAACACTCCAGCACCTCACTAGGTTGAAACCTGTGGACTGTGATCAGGATTCTGTACCTGCAGCTGGAGAAGGGCACTCGCAAGTGGTTGAACAGGGACTTGTTGGGCGGCAGTGTGGGCTCGATCCATAGCTTGTCCAGGCAGATGCCCACGTACACATCCTCCAAATGCAGGCGGCGAATGCTCAGAGAGGCTCGGTAGATTTTCGCTGCTAAGTCACCGGAGAACACGTAACCGGTCCCGGCGCAGAAGGTGGGGTACTTCTCGCCTGGGTACTGCTCCGGGGACACGTACCACTTACTGTTTTTGTCTCGGATCGGTGCTTTTCCCCACATGACATCTCCTGTGAAGTAATTCTTCTTGGGATTCAGCTGGGGTCTGAGCAGCTTGTGGATGAGGTAATCGGTGTTGACGAACATGTCACTGTCAGTTTTCATAACGTAGCTGGCCCGTGGACAATGCACGGCCACCCAGTTCATCCCCATCAGTGTCTTTATAGTCAGGTTGTTGTAGGTGTCCAAGAAGTCCTGCTGAAGGATATCGTGGTGCCTCAGGCTCTCGGACTCCAAGGTCCTCTGCTGTAGGCGCCCCAGCTCGCCTTCATTCGCCCCCAGCAGGAAGAGCCGGATGATTCCTAGGCCTGGAGCGAGACTCTCGTTGCCCCACGTCTGCCGTATGGCGTCCCGTGCCTCTACTTGGCGAGCCTCGGTGGTGATCAGCAACACCAGGAATGGTTGTGGCTTTCCCTCTGGGCATTTGTTTGCCTCGTTAATGATGTAATGGTACGGCCCGGGGGACAGCATGCCACTTGGACCACCCTTGGCGTTGTTGGTGTTCTGTTTCCACTGCCAGTGCTGTTGCTGGTGGCTCTGATTTCCTGTTGCCTTATTGGTGGAGTGTGGCCTGCTGCCTCCATAGTCCACGGGATGTTTTCTCCACCACGGCAGCCAGTCCCGATGGACCAGTAAGAGTAAGACCACGACCCCCAGGAGCGAGAGGAGATACAGGAGCCCAGCGATGTGCGTACAGTGGCGTCTCCTCCACTGCATGGCCTCCAGCGGCTGCCTGGGACTTTTAATCCACTTGGACTGCAGTCGTTGGTCAGGGAAGACGCAAGCAGCTTCTCATAGCTGCATAAAGTGTGGAGCTAATGTGACGGCAGCTCTCCTGAGAGAGAAATGACTGCAACAGCCCGCAACACTCCAGATTAAATAAAGGTCTTTAAGGTGCACTGCTCAATAGTAACAGGAAATTGTGCAAGCCAGCACACAATTAATGTCACAATAAAGAACATTCCTTGTTTGCTGGCTTCCTGCATTCCATTTCCTCCTAGGACAACCCCGAAGACGTGTTTATATAATTATAGTGTTTATTCTCTGGGCGTCACCAGAATATACAAAGCACTGGCGGGATTTGCTAATCTAATTCTGAAAAAGGACAAAGTTATGTTTAATACGTAACTTGTTAAATACATGTCAGTTGACCAGACCATGACTCGCCCATACTGAGGCAACACAGAGTGTGCACAAGGCACAGTTGAGTGGCTGGAGCTTAACTAAATAGTTCTACGAGGTCACATTGTTATTGATATTTCTGAGGATATACTGTACTATGAATATGTACTGATTCACTTCTTAACTGCATAGAGGCACACTTACTGCCATGATCACGGTCACACCTTGAATCAGGACACTGATGACTATGGTGAGAGATCCATCTGTAGTGGCCTTCTCTGCTATGACACACCATTCAGGCAAGAGTATTGTATGGGTACTGTATTATACAGAATACAGTCATATGAGAATTTAACTGAAAACAGGAATAGAAATTGTATTTCCTTTTCAACCTCCACAGCAGCGGTTTGGGTTGATCGAAACAGCAGTGGCATTGAAACAGACCAGATCAATTAAAGACCAGTTTATGAATGAAGAGCTAAAAAAAAAAGCCTGAATGAGCAAATGAATGAGAAAAACCGAAGAGATGTTAAAGCGCTTCACAGTCTCTAACCCAGAGGAGATGGGTCAATCCTGTTGCTAATTTGTTCAAACAAGAGGAGGAAACAGCTTGATTAAGACCAGCGAACTGAGAAATTAACTTTCTCTACTCTGACAAGTCACCTGGGGATTCTAGCGCACTGATTTACAACATCTGTGTGTGTGTGTGTGTGTGTGTGTGTGTGTGTGTGTGTGTGTGTGTGTGTGTGTGCGCGCGCGCGCGTGCGTGCGTGTGGTGAGGACTATCTGCCTGCCTGCCTGCCTGCCTGCCTGCCTGCCTGCCTGCCTGCCAGTCAATGAATGCTTTAATTAAATAACATTATTATCACATAATGGAAAAGACCCCGCTGTTGTTTATAGCAGTCTGGCGCAGCAAGATGAAAAAGTACCTCGGGTCCTGATGAACATATATTGACATCGAAACGTTGTCATGTTATTTGCCTGCAACTCTGTAAATAAAACAAGGCTTTAATTGTCTGAGTTTGCTCCTGTGTCTTCCTTCTTCTACCTCACATCCTTGTCTATAGGGGTTCAAAGAGAGGAGACAGGCATCTATCTGTGTCTATATAAATAGATCATGGTCTGGACAGAGACATAGGAGTTTAAAATGAAAAGAGTTTTGTTCACTCTGCCATTGCGGCAATAAAGGTGGATTACTGTAAGTGATATCTTCGTTTTGTTAAAAAGGTAAAAGCTTTTTGATACCAAGAATAGCAGCAAGAGAGAGTTTGTTCAGTAACAGGGCAAGATATCCTCACTACAGTATCAAAGTACTTCTCTCCAGCTCTTTAGAAAACAGAAAATACAATTTAATGTTTAGATAATAGATACCAATTGTAACAGGAGAGAGAGAGATAAATAAATACATAAATACATAAAATAAAACAAAACATATTCCATCACTTCCACTTGCACTATAGTTTATCTGGTATCCCTGACCTGAAAATGTATTTTCTGTTTTACTATAGTTGTGGAGATAGGGAGACCCCTGAACTGAACAAAGACTCTATATGCTATAAATATCACTTCTTACACTTTTATTGCTGCGATGGCAGGGTGGACAAAACTCCCTCTAAAGCGAGCTCTTTTTCACTTGAGAAATTATGCTGTCGGAATACAGAACGTGGCTGTATCACACATTTGTTATTCAGATTTGACATTTGGGGAATCGTTCATTTCAGTGGAGAGATTTGATATTTTATTTGAACCTCTCTTTCAATGGATTAACATAATTGGGCTCAGAGAGTGGTTCTCCAACTACCTAAAATATGAAGGTCATTACCCTGACGCTCTGCCTGTTTTGCAAGGGTGCTCCACAGGGCTCTGTGCTTGTCCCACTTCTGTTTACCCTTTGCTGTACATCAGGGTTCCCCAAATAGTTTTCCCCAAGGTCCGAATTATGTCTAGGGTACCAAGCAGAGGGCCACAACATTGCAGGGGGCGACGGTGGCGTTTCCGCTTCTCCAGCAACAGTTCAGATATCGTCACTGTCGGGCAGAAACCTTGTATCTCCAAATTTCAAATGTGGACGTTATTTGGTAAAGCAAAGACCTGCTTCATCATACAAGATCGTCGCACAAAACTTGTGAAAACAGCAGATCTACAAGCACACAACGCCTCGCGATGCGAGGCGTTGTGTGCTTGTAGATCGGCTGTTTTCACTAGTTTTGTCCAAAACGAACGGTTTTGGACATAGAAGGTTTCCACCCAACAACGACGATATACTAGTGTTGTTGCTGCTCTTATACTACCATTACTACTGGGGTTGGTGGGGGCCAGACAGCAGTCCCCCACGGGCCGCAAATGGCCCGCGGGCCGCCTATTGGGGAACCCTGCTGTACATGAATGACCTGGAGATCAGGAGATGTGACATATGCTCATTACAATGTTTCTGCTGATGAGATGGTTATTTACTGCTGTGCGTCAACCCTCGCTGAAGCTGCTGACCACACCAGAAGTGCTTTTTAATGTTGTCCAGAAGACCTTGTCTCACATAAAACATGTTCTCGATGCTGATAAGATATTTTCTAAAGCAGGGGATAGACTAGACTGCTAGAATAGAGCACTAGACACTGATTTCCCCTGAATACAGCATTTTGCTTATCAAAAGCTCATCAAAAGTCCAGTTCCTATGCCAATATGTTTAAAAAACAGCATAATGGCAAATAAACATTGCTTTCTATTCAATAACAATAATAATTGTACTAGTCCAGTTATTGATGTCATTTGGTTTCACAATTTACAGATGAGCAGATTCACACAAAGACTGGCAATGTTTTGTCATTACACATAACAGTAAAATACATATTCCCATTTTCCTGTACCCCCTGCAGTACCCCCGCGTACCCCATTTGAGAAACACTGGACTATAGAGCATGCAGTGGTCCCCGGTTTTGGACCTTTCCACCTGACAGGCTATGCCAGGGGTCATCAATATGTCCTTACTACACTGACAAATGTGTCCGTGGCAAAGACTTGGGCAAGTTTTAGATATTCTTGTTTTAGACACCATTATAATGTTCTTATTTTGATCGTAATAGCCAATTACTGAATGTCAGTCTTCAGGTTTTCTTCAGAATAGGCTATGTCTGACACTGATTTACTGCGACACTGGCATATTAGGAGTCCAACTAGTACTAGCGGTTCACAAATATCTTATTTGCAAGGACCAGATTAACTCTGAGAGTGTACACATGGAACCAAATCATTTGGTTCCATTTGAACACTCTCAGAGTTACAGACCTGTTATGGTCATTCAGGGATAGATTTTTATGTGATTCTGGTTGCTAAACATTTGACAATAATCTCTCCCACAAACCAGCATGGCCCCTTGGCGTACATACAGTATATGCCCCTGTTCATGCATTGCATATTCATACAGCTTCCCTTAGAATGACTGACTCACCACTGCTTTATTCCCATGAGGAGGGCCAGTCCTAGCCTCGTACCCGCCCTCTTCCGGAAACCATTTAATTTGTTTGGAGAACGGAAGTTGGTCGTTTACTATAGGCTAGGCCAGTCCCATGTTTGCTTGTCCATTTCTTTGTGTCATCATTTCCAAATTTGCATACAGGATAAACAAGTCTTAGATCCTGTGTGAGTTCTCCCTGATTGGATAAAATGTATATCCCTATAGTACCTGAAAATGCATTCTCTGTTTACTAAAGAAAACTGGAGAGACAGAAGGGACTCCTGTTACTGAACAAACACTCTAAATGCAATTAGTAGACCATCAGAATATAGAGCTATTTAAGTCTTATCTGACCCCTTAACACAGCAGCCATTTGGCTGTACCTAAACCTATTTACTCCGTATAAATCATGCCTGCAGAAAAATGCATACGTACAGAGTTATGTAACTCTGTGGTGCCACTGCCAAGAGGTAAACTAAATTACTATGAGCTCAATTTTTCACTTAAAAGGGTGCCAGTGTCACGTAAAAATAGCAGCGTATAGTTCCAGTATGTGTGTTTGCTCAGCTGAAATAAAGTCAAATGTTGCTGACATCATTTAGAGAAATATGACTTACTTTACCTTACTTTACTTTTTTTTGTGCGTGCGTGCGTGAGGTTTTGCTGGCTGCTGTGGGCGTACGACAAGAAGGACTCACACAAGCACTTATTTTATGTTGAGGATATTTCCATAAAGAAATAAAACATTGGGGGATAGTGAGTGTGCACAGTAATTGTATTACATTATAATGAAGAGAGTCAGCCCAGCTCCTCATCCAGACATCAATCATATCAAAACTTCTCACTGGTCTCCCGGCATGCGCACTTAAGCCTCTCCAACTAATCCAAAATGCCGTGGCACGATTGGTCTTCAACCAGCCAAAATTCTCACATGTCTCCCCGCTCCTCCGCTCCCTTCACTGGCTCGCATGCGGCTGTTACCATGATGGCAACACTGTTTAGTATCAGTGAAGTCAGCACGCTCATCTCCAAATGTGGACATTGTTTCAGCATGCAGCTGTTACCATGCGGTGGCAACACTGTTTAGTATCAGTGATGTCAGCATGCAGACATGACGGTCAGACGGCAGACGGCGGACGGACAGACATTCAGTAAATTAGTAGTTATAGATATGTTCCACCCCAACATCCAGAAATCATCCAGTTGAGTAGTTTTGTTATGTCAGCTTAAGAAGTCCTCCCTCCTCAAACTCTCTATTAACAAATACAAGGACACACTTAAACTTTTTTACTCGAAAAAGTGTTCAATGGTTCTATATGGTTCCATGCTTACTGTAATCTGGTTTTAAATGCATATTGACATTTAGGTCAATATTACAGTCAATACTGTACAACTTACTGTGAGCTTGCTATTTTTGCTATATTAAATGTTGTTGAGAATTTAGAATGACATTGCTGAAAAGGGGCTGACTGAAAGTGGTTAAACTCAGGGGGTGTAAATTCAAACCGACCGGCTGGCCCTCTGTGATGTTTCACGTTGTTTCAAAGTCAAAGAAGGCAAGCTTCTCTCTCTCTCTCTCTCTCTCTTTCTCTCTCTTTCTCTCTCTCTCTCTCTCTCTCTCTCTCTCTCTCTCTCTCTCTCTCTCTCTCTCTTTTCCAGCTGGGCATCTCCCTCTAGGATCTTAGAATATCATAATTATTATCAGGTCATTAGTAATCCTAATTCAGGCTCCATCCTACAACGGAATGGACGCGTCAGAAATTACAGCTCTGCAAGCTCACGATGTGAGCTACGGTGCTGAGCTTGTGGGCTATTTCTGCCGCACAACACTGTCATGCGAACAAAACGTATAATTCAGTCTTGACTCTGACCCTTGCATTCATTCCTTGGTTGTTTCGTCGTGGTAATGAAGCGTATTCTACCGTAGAATAAATGGATGAGAGCCGCAGCTGAATGCCTGCGGATGTAAATGTGAAGGTGTTATCTCTGCCTTCATGGAGAAAGAAAGCGCCATCAGGAACGGACTGCCCACTTTCCCATTTAAAATAAATGAGTCCGTTCTTCCAAGCATGCAGGGCAATTTATCTCTGACAAAGCGAGGCAAGTTTATTTATATTAACAGCACGTTGTCAAACACAAAGGCAATTCAAAGTGCTTTATGTGAAAAAGAAATATACAGAGTAACACATCATTAGTTTGAACTAAGGGCTTGAGTGAACCGTTTGCTGGTGTTTTCAGTGATGTAATTTTAAATGCTGATATTAGTTTCAAAGGAAACACAGGAGTAATCAGACACAAGGGGCACGGTGGCGCAGTGGTTAGCGCTTCGCCTCACAGCTAGAAGGTCCTGGGTTCCATTCCCGCCGGATGCTGTGGGGGCTAGGGGCGTGTTCCTCCCTCCGCATCATCAGCACTTACACCCTAAGTGGGGTTGGCGATAGGGCCTTTCTGTGTGGAGTTTGCATGTTCTCCCCGTTTCTCCTAGGGTAGATGCCCTCACAAAAACATGCAGTAGTCCTGGTTTCTATACTACCTCCCCCTAGCCAGCCAGGTGCTCCCCACTCCCCTGGCGTGGCAGGGGGAGAGCGGAATCCAGGGCTACAGGTTAGGTAGTTGGCACTGGGTGAGAAAATGAGATCTACAAGCTCTCAACACATTTTTGGTAACCAGAAAAGGCATTTTCAGGTCTGGACACAAAGATCATTCATTCATCAACTCAACGCGCGTCTGCCTTGTTTAAAGTGTCGATTATTTTTCGGTGTTGTTAATATTGATTATTACCGACTACCATCAATAATGATCACTGGTACCCAGTGTGTTGGCCCTGATGAAAGGCGGTCCTGATCATTAGTAAGACTTTGGAGTGAGAATATATTGAATATGTGTGATTTGTTATGGTTGTATAAATATCATAGTGTGCGTGCGTGCGTGCATGCCTGTGGTACCTGCTTGCGTGTGTGTACAGTACATAATATGAACAAAACATTGTCAACGACTGGAACAGCTGACAAAGTGATTTCAGAGCAGGTGGGTTAAGTTTTCCCATTAATCTTGTTGTTACAGAGATTTATGGTGAAGGGGAATTACTGTGTGTGCGTGTGCGTGAGTGCATGTGTGTGTACTGTATGTGTATGTGTTATTCCCAAGTTATCCAAGTAACACACCAACCAAACCCTTATCCACTAAGGCCCTATAATGTAACTGTACAACAAGTCTACAAGATGGAAGATGCATACGATGCACTGTACATTTGTGGATCGACGATTTTCACAATGTTTCAATGTGTTGCCCAAAATAGGGATGTCAGGGTAAAAGTGGTTAACATCCAAGTGTGCACATACAGTAGGGACACATCTGTACAGACAGTCTATTCAGATCGTATGCGCGATAAACAATAGTAAAAGCAAGTGTTTCATACAAAATCAGCTACTGATAGGTCTAACTGTACCCCCCCCCCCCCCCCCCCCCCCACACACACACACACACACACACACACACACACACACACACACACAATATTGCATACAAATCAGATGAACCCTATGCTGATTTGTGAGCTTGTAGATCTGCTACAGCAATATTATTCACCTTGATAACACTTGAAAACTGGTTGGGATTTGCAGCAGGTTATTCTGTGAGAGAGAAAGCTGGTTAGACATGTGACAAGCATCCAGTTCTGGATATGAAGCCAATACGGTAATTAAAAAGCTTTAATTCATTAATGGCCAAGAGGTTGTCACTGATTCTCATCTCATCTCATCTCTAAACATGAGTCACTCTGTTTAGACAATTTCATGCCATCATGATGATTCATGGTGGAGTGCATCCTTGTATTCACGCCACTAAGTATGCCAGGCAGTGTCACTATGCCAGCCAGGTGACTAATGACTATGCCAGGCAGGGACGTGCTGGCCATTGGGAAAAGCGGGACAACTCCCGAACGGCCGGTTCATTCCCGGCCGGTCCAGGCCGGCCATTAGTACATTTTGTAAATTTTTTCGCAAAGCAAAGCCCTGCTTCATCATAAAAGGCTGTTGCACAAAAGTAGTGAAAACAGCAGATCTACAAGCGCACAACACCTCGCGGTGCGAGGCGTTGTGTGCTTGTAGATCGGCTGTTTTCACTACTTTAAATCATTTTTAAAATGATGAATGCAAAACAAACGGTTTTGGACATACAAGGTTTCCACCCGACAACGACGAAATATAATGTAATTGGCCCACTGGCTTGTCACTTGTCATGATCTGAAATGGCAAATCTTTGAGTAGCAGCAGCGCTATAGAGAGAGATCTCTCTCTATAGCACGCAATGAGGGCCTCTACCCACCTTTTCCCGGGCTGAATCAGGGGCCCAGCATGTCCCTGATGCCAGGCAATATGTCATTATTCAAAGTGATCATGCCACTATGCCAGGTGATGCAGTGATTAGCTCCTTCCCCTCTGGTTGAAGTTGAGCTAATCAGTGAAATTACGCTTCACCACTTGGCGCTGAACAGGATGAGCCTGGTATCACACACATTTATCTATCCATCTACAGCAGTTCCACTGCTCTGGCTTCTGGTCCTGTTAAGAGGATAATTATCAGTGAAACCAGTCATTATTCAATGAAAAAGCTTGCTACCCACTACACCAGGGCTACTCAACTTAAGATGGTTCAGGGGCCACTCAGCAAAATACCAAAAGTCCAAGCTAAAAAGTACGGTCCTATTTTGTACGTTTACAGAATGATTTTGTAACTCACTACATGACAAGTCTAAAAATTAAGGAAACACAGATAACAGCCAAAGCCAAACCTCATTGAACAAAACGATTGTCATGATGGAATAATTAATGATGAAAAGATAAAGTTTCTTCTTTTGGAACAAACAAAATAGCAAAAAAAAGTCCAAAAAGTCACTGAAAGTATAATAAATGATATGACCAAGATGGGCCGCATAGACATGCCACAGGGGCCGCACTACACAGAGCAGTGGTTCTCAGAGTGGGGTTTGGTTCTGCATCTACAACAGGGGTGGGCAACTTTGATGACAGAGAGGGCCACTGTATTTTCCACACTCACTCCAGGTGGGCCACATTGCATACTGTTGCTGTCGACAGAAACCTCTTATCTCCATATTTGAACGTAACTTTCGTAGTAATGTCTCCATCATTCTACTGTCTAGCCGGCCAGACTGATAACATGGATTCACTCACACGTTCCTCCACTGTATCAGTCTGAAATTCCTGAGTGAATGCCTGAGTGAATCCACGTTATCAGTCTGGCTAATGCCCGGCGATCTACTGTCAAGCATAAGTAGCAAAAGAATAGCCAGTCTACAAGCGCAAAACGTGTCGCAATTGCATTTTTATAGCGCTTTTCTGAGCAAGTTGCAAACTCAAAGCACTTTACAATGGTCCATTCATTCATACATTGGGAAGTGAAGCGTTGAACAGTGTGTGTGTGTGTGTGTGTGTGTGTGTGTGTGTGTGTGTGTGTGTGTGCGTGTGCGTGTGCGTGTGCGTGTGCGTGTGTGTATGTGTATGTGTGTTAGTGCATGTCTGCTTTGGTTTAGGGATCCCATAACAGCTGGTCTGTGGTACAGACAGAGCAGCTTAGTGAATCTTTCCTGATCCCTAGCTAGACAAATACACCACGTTAGCGTTCTAATGTCACAATCGTAGAACACACAATATAATGATAATAATAATAACAATAGCAGAAGATCACTGTTGTGTTGTTTGTTGTTTCAAGTCTTAACCTAAGAGAACATGATGTAATAAAAATGCACCCGATGCACCTGGGGGTGCACAGCCTGCCCGGCCTGCAACCACATCTCTTATTCTAGGTCAGTGCTTCTCAGACATATTCATGTCAAGGACCCCCAAATTGATATGTATTTGGCCTCAGACCCCCATTTGAAAAGATCTTGTGCCACACGGACGACCCATAAGTTGTCGAAAATATCATGCAACACTTTGTGAGCTTGTAGAATGGCAATCTTTGAATATCCGAAGTATTAAAATAGGGTTAAAGTGATTGAATTGACATTCAACCGTGAACCTTCCCATTCCCAAGCAGACGCTCTACACCTCCTGAGCTCTACCTCCTTGCGGCTCCATATGATATCGTTGCTGTCGAGCTGAAAGCTCTTAGTTTTTTCGAAACGCAACGTGAAGCAACTCACTTTGAGCTTGTAGATCTGCTATACTTTAGCTATTTTTACATTTGAATCCTGAAAAGTA